>NW_026852081.1:0-350893 GCF_026571515.1 Ruditapes philippinarum
TATGGAGATACCAGCTTACACGCAAAAACTTAACCACAGGGACGCCGACGCCGACAAATGGGTGACTGCATTAGCTCGATTATTCTGGGGATAGTTGAGCTAGAAACAATTATAATTTATATCCATATTTACGACATTCTTACCATTCCGATAGCAATAATGCAATATGCAACTTTCTTGATTTGAAGTTGTTGAACAACAGTCATTGATTTTGCAACACCTTCAATATCTGCAGAACATCTATCTCTGTCACCATTTGATGCATCATTTACACACATTGGGACTTTTCCACCAGGAGCTGTTGTATTTGTTTGTATATCAAGGTTATTAGTCATCTGATCGATTTCATAGGAGGAATGATCTTGTATAAAGTATGGTAAAGAGCACATTATACCACATATACCATACAAAATGGTGCTGATCCCCAAACCTCTTGGTATATGTACCTTAACAAAAACAAATTGACTTTTATTTACAGACGAATGATGGTAATGGATTCTAAAATTTAGTGACTATATTCGGAATACATGAATGTATATACTAATTGAGTCGTGAAGGATAACAGAATTTATCATAATAATAATTTTCTTTGTCAATTTTATAAGTTGTTCAAAAATATTTAAGTGTAACTAATGCACTTGTTCATGTAGTTCTGGTAGATTAAATTGAATTATCCATTATAGATTTTTGGAAAACGTACATGCTAAAAGATCTTAAGAATGAGAAAAGTGTGTGCAATCTCGTAAAAAAATACCCGGGAAATGCTGAGCTACGTACCTAGAGAGCAGTGAAAAAATCATACTAGAGGTTTCCATTTATTATGAAACACATTCAAAACACGTTTTAAGATTGTATAGCTTACAAAAACTTGTGCAAAGCGATTAATAAATGTAAAGTAGTGTGTCATACATATACCTATCTCATTTGAATCGGAAATCCAATCTGGTTAGATAAAACAAATTGATTTAAGCTATTATCAAGGCTTTATTTAAGGACTTTTGAAGCCAAAAATGTCCTACAGAAACATTGCGAAACAAGTAAAACAGATGGAACATAATGTTTTGCTGCTGTTGTGCATCGCATTCAACATGGTAAAGGTGCTTTTCGAAATAACATACGCAAAACAGGTAAAAGTGGTTCTTTTACTATACGTCGCACAGCAGCAACTGCTGATGTCGTACGTAAAATCCGTAATATGATTACGTTGGTTAATCCTCCCACAAAAAGAAATGGCAGCTAAATATGGCTGTCTCCATGCAATATCAACAGAGTAATAGCAAAACTACCGTGTTTATAGTGAGGCCCAGATTTTGAAAGGATTCGCTCGATCATGACGCCTATATCTCCGTCTTAACTGTGGAAAATGAAAAAGTGTTGACACCACAGACGAGGCTATATTTTTATTGGCTTAAGTTATGATCGATGTTGTGTTTGCTTCGTTCGAACTAGTAAGACAGATCTGAACAAACTGATGGTTTAAGCTACGGCAAAACATCTCTATTTATTATCAATAAAGGGGTAAAAGTCAATGCAAAATATTACATAGACAAAGTTCTAAAGCCATTTCTCAAAAAAAGTTGCTCCGCAACTTTGTTTTTCCTGGAAGAGAGAACGATATGGTATTCAATCAAGACACGGCCTCTTATCATACCGCTAAAATGACCATTAGCTTTCTCGACAAACGCAAAGTGAATTTTATAACACCTGCAGAATGGATGCCAAAAAGCCCAGATGCAGGTCCCATGGATTTGGTATCTAGGGTATACTGAAACGTAGGTAACATGAACGCAAGATTTATACCATGTCCGGTCTTAAAAAGGATCTCAAAGATGAATGGAGCAAACTTGAGCAATCATGCATAAATCGGACTTTAGAAAGCTGGCCAAAAAAGGTATAGAATGTTTTACTTTTGCCATGGATCCCTGATCTTTTGCAATTAAACACATGCGAGTAAATAATTAGGCAGGTTCTAAAATTGTTTCATAATAATTTGAACACCTCTCGTAACAATGTGGCAACTTTAGACTTAGTTCGATTGATTCTGTTTCTTTAATGACAGATGATATTAATTGCAACATTAGTTATGTTCCTTTGACACACAATAACACAAAATGAATTAACGCAAAGAAAGTAGGAAGCATAATTTGTACCTTTCTTGCAATGAACCCACAGAATATAATACACGAAAGGAACCCAATATCGTTACAGCTCATCAGAAAGCCAGTCTCCGCGCTACTGAAACCAAACTGCTTTTCTAGCATAGTAACCTGTAACAAATATGAAAATATGAATATTCTGAAAAAGACTAACAATGGTACCTTTAAGATATTATAATCAAAGATTCGAACGTGTAAATTACATCAATCTTATCACATTCTTAAAATAATTTAATTGATCTTGTTTTCGTGAATTTCAACCAATTCAGTTCTAGTTCTTGTTAAGTTTGGCAACAAACGCTATCAAAAGGATTGATAACCATTTTGTCATTAAGATGTAATACTGAATTTTACTAGAGATTATGACAAATCCAAAAGTATATAGGGTTACAGAGCAAAATAGATAAGTCGAAAGTTATTGGATACAACTTAACTTGACAGTAGAAGTGCCAAACAAGTGCTTATGTAAGACTAGTATCTGAGAAAAATTAAATTTGAAAATAAATAATTCAATTTTTTATAATTAACTATAACATTTACGTATAGCTATTGTCAGTTTCTTATTGACCAATATTATTATAATCTTAAACAGTTTTTCTTTGTAGAAATAAGGGATGTCCATAAATATTTTAAGTAGAAATTAGCTTTAATAATGTCAGTCAGTGTTCAGTATTCATCAATAAATTACAATTAACAAAAATTAACAATTCGAACTAAATGTGAGGCATATAAGTCTATGAAGGCTCTAAAACATTAATGTAAAATTTCATACTAGTGCATGTACATTGTTTCATCAATGAAATTACCTGAGAGTTTATATAAACAGCCAGCGTTGATGTCAGCAATCCTGATAAGCTATAAAAACTAACAAAAGCACCAATCCGTGCAAATATCTATAAAATAAGAATAAAGAAAAAATGTATACATTAAAACTGAATCCATAAATATATATGAATATATTTTTGAAGCGTGTGTTACCCAAGCAAATCGTATTTTCCGATTGTGGGCTATTTTAATTTTTGACATAGGTAAGTTTTGAATCATGGAATTATTTTATAAAGTCAAATTTTAAGTTTATTATATTAATTTGTCAATACGTTCAATCGATGTTTTACAAAACAAAGGTGAAGTCATCAATCGACTGTTATTTCCGTCGTTTGAAATATCCATATTTGGAGCAAGAAGGTCTGGGGAGCAGTTCACCTACCTGTAAGAAACCAGGACGGAAAGATCCAAATCCACATTGTGTGTCAGGATCGTCTTCTCTCGGCGTGTCGACATTCATATTGCCATCTTGATTATTAACCCGTGATTCCATTGTTGTAAATTCTTTCTTTCTTTTTGGCTACGTTTCCGACTTTCTAGCTTTCTAATATTAAATGCCTTGTTTTGGCTAAGTATGATATTTGAATAATTTCATCTTTAGAGTACACAGAGCAACTCGATTTGAAAAAGAATGGATGACACATACTTTTAACATAATTTGTGAAAAATGCACACATCAAATTACATGAAAATGCTTTGATCACTACGTAAAAGCATAGTATTTATAATACTGCTCGTTTGTAACGTTGTTTTTCATTGGATAATCGAGACGTCTATATAGTTTTATATACATAGCTGCTGTCCATTCTCATTTTTTTCTCTAAAAAGGGAGATTGCTGTTATAAAGATTCCTGACAGGTAACATGGCCATATATAAACGGTTATTTTCAATACAATGTTCGCCGAGCGGCTCGAGTTATGTATGTAAGCAACCGGTTATATAGGGCCATATAACCTGTCAAACATCTTTATAACTAATTATGTTTCCTTATGTGACATTACTAAAGCATTTTCAGAAACAGATTATATTAAGTCTGAAAATATATCTTTTATGTCTCCACAATATAAATAAAATACAATTTTTATAATTATGCCATTTTTGCACTGATTATGTGTTGACTGCTTTGTTTAATTATGTGTTTAATTTTAAGAAGAAAAGATAACAAAATTAACGAAATAAATAAGACCTTACCTTTAATGTTTTAATCATTGATGTACAGCTTACAATGCACCGATAGTGTGTAATTACATAATATATTAAATCATTACAAACTATTTTTTAGAACAGTCACGCATTTTAAACTGTTAGCTTGGTCAATGTAAATTTATTGTTGAACACGTATCAGTTACGTGATTTGTCTTAATTTTATTCTCACATTATGTTTCGATGCTGCTTTGTAGCATAGTGTGAAGTTATACATATATTCATTAAACTTATTAACTGACTCGGTCAAAAAGGATCTGCATCTTCTACTGATTGCATTGGTTTTATTGAATTGTCTAAAACTGGTACCTTTTTTAATCATACATTCCTATAAGTTTTCTGTCCAAAATGAAGCTTAGAAATTTAGGTACCATTATTTGTAATACAAGTTTATAATATTGTGTCACGAGCATGGGTGGTTTGGTTTCATAGATGTGTGTGATGTGAGCGTGGACCGGGGTAATGGAATGATGTTTATTTGAACAAATATTTGTAACAGAGTTATCAACGTCCCCCGCCTCGGGGATGTTTTATAGGAAGCATAAAATTGTGATATTTCAAAAGATTGAGGTTATGATGGATCTCAGGACTTTTAGACCAAAACTATGATCAATGCTAGATCTACAAATGCAACAATAAATGTTTTAAAGAAATAAAAATTAAACACGGAATTTAAAAATTTATCATGTTAAGCTTTGACCTCTAAGTATGATCTTGACCTTGGAGGTAGGGGTGCAGGTGTTGTGCATGACATATCGTCTTATTATTGTTAATATTTGTGCCAAGTATTTTCAAAATCCCTTGAACTATGAAGAAGTTATAGATCGGACACAAAATATACCCTATTACACACCATATTTGTCTTTGACCTCTAAGCGTGACCTTAGAGCTAGGGACCCATGTTTTGCGCCTGACTTATCGCATTATTATTGTGATTATTTGTGCAAAATATTTTTAAAATCCCTTAATTTATGAAAAAAGTATGGACAAAATGTACCCTATAACAGACTATGTAAATCTTTGACTTCTGACCTTGGAGGTACGGACACAGGTGTTACGCATGACATATAATCTAATCATTGTGATTATTTGTGCCAAGTATATTCAAAATCCCTTGATCTATGAAGAAGTTATGTACGGGACACAAAATATACCATATAACAGACTCTGTCAACATTTGACCTCTAAGTGTGGCATTGACCTTGGAGGTAGGGGTGCAGGCGTTGTACTCATATCATAAACTTATTCCTTATCCAAGGTAAAGTCGTTCCCCTCTATAAAAAGAACGACAAATTGTATGTTGGTAATTACCGGCCTGTGTCCATTTTAAATGTTGTATCTAAAATCCTTGAAAAGATGGTTTATGACCAGGTTGAAGCTTATTTTAAGGATAAAGATGTGCTGTATAAATTTCAATCAGTTTTCAGGAGTGTCTTCTCTACTGATACTTGTCTGATTCACCTTACAGACTTTATCAGGTATGAAAACGATATAGGTAATGTTGTTGATATGGTGCTGCTTGATTTGCAGAAAGCGTTTGACACAGTCGACCATTGCAAGCATCAGGTTATTTATCAGATAGACAGCAGCTTGTAGATGTCTCTGGTACTTTTTCTTCCAATTCTAAAATAACAAGAGGTGTTCCTGAGGGCTCAATCCTTGGACCCCTTCTCTTTTAAATTTATGTAAATGATATGTCAGCTGTGGTCAAAAATAAATTGCTTTTATATGCTGATGATTCTGGTATCCTTGTATCTGGTAAAAGTTTATCTGTTGTTGAAAAGGCGTTGACAGATGATATGGAATTGGCCAGCCAATGGTTAGTGGACAATACGTTGCCATTGCACTTGGGTAAAAACGAGTCAATTTTATTTGGGTTCATGCAAAATCTTTGGTCAGAACCTAACCTGCATATAACCTGTTCTGGTACAATCATTGAATCAACTTCATCTATCAAGTATCTTGGGATTACTATAGACCAAAATCTGTCATTTTGCTCAATGGCCGAGTCTGTTCTTAAAAAGGACAACTCTCGGTTAAAAATTCTTTACCGCAAGAAAGAGTTTCTTACTCAGCATACCAAGAAACTTCTGATTATGTCTCTTATTCAGTGTCACTATGATTACGCATGCTGTGTTTGGTATAATAGTTTGACACCGTCTTTAAAAAATAAGTTACAAACTTGTCAAAATAAAATAATGAGATTTGTACTTGACTTGGATTTCAGAGCCCATATTGACCCATCCCACTTTAAGTTCCTTAGCTGGTTACCGGTCCACAGAAGAGTTGAACAAATAATGTTGTGTCATGTTTTTAAGATAAAAAATGGCTTGTCTCCGGATTACATGTGTGAACACTTTATTTCGCAAAACTCCGTACATAATTATACCACCACAAGACCTAGTCAAAAGGGTTGGTATTGTCTACATAAGGTCAAAGGACAGGGTTCTAAATCCTTTGCTCTATCTATCCATCCATCCATCCATCTATCCATCCATCTATCTATCTATCTGAAGAAGTTCTAGATCAGACACAAAATATACCCTAATATTTTAATACAGTGAAATGTTGTCAGCACATACAAAATTAACGAAAAACACCCGTCCACGCTCCCTTCTACCGTCTACGCTCCCTACCACCGTCTAAAGCAGAATTTAACATTTATCATGAAATGGTAAAATTACAAATGTACAGACAAACGCAGCTGTTTTCATACTGCTGTCATCATGGAACTTTCAACGTACACGTTGGTGTCATTCCATGAAAAAGTGGCGTTGGTGTCATTCCATGAAAAAGTGGCGTATAGTCCCCAAGTTATGAAATGCGTGTCCTAAACAAGAACGGCAATGGACGAAACTAAATAAAAAACGGAATAATTCTGGAGAAGATTAGTACATTTTTTCCAAGATTTAAAAAAAACAACATATTTTTAATCATCTAGAGGTATGCAACTTTAAATAAAGCTACACTTTGGATTCTTTTCACCAATGGTAAAATGCCTTTTTTTTATTTTTAAATCGGCCGATCACTAGCTAGCAGTCATGTTTTTGAAAACGACTCTTCTTTAACTATTAACTATTTGGAAAACCAAACGAGCGTCATTCTCACAATATCAAAGTATAACTGTTGAACCATAATATCGTCCATTATTAGATGTTTTACAACTCCACAAAGTTGCGCTAAACTTGCAGAAATGTGTCATAAAGATATAAAAAAAATGTTAACAAAGTAGTGTTTGACTTCAATATAAAGTAATCATTCCCTATCATTATACCCATGCCGACATAGCAAAAGAAATAAAAGATGGGTTGTTTCTGGATATGTTTGGAATCTGTAAATAAAAGTTTTTGAGAAATAAAATGATAGAATTTCTTAGACAAAGTGGACCTTTAAATGTCTCATCGCAATTCGTTTTTATTTTCTCTCTTTTTCTTTCAAAACTGCAGTAATGTGGTCGATATGTCCCATAGAACATCACAAATTTTATTGTTGATGTGACACGTGTTCTTTTTGCATTTCTTGACTACAAGACCCTACTAGAATTTGTTAGAATAAACTATATGGGGTCAGGTAACTGGGAAACCTTATAAATCGTTACTAACAAGATGCTTTCTGTATAATGCATATTTAGAATTGAAATTGTGTATTATTTAAACTAAATCTGCGGATGTTTCTAAATTCAAAATGTCACAATTTTCATGTACAAATTTAGATTTGCTAAAGTCTGTGCTAGGGGGCATAGACGGAAGGTCAATCAAACCGTGTCTCTAATATCTGAATTTTCAATGTAACTACATGTTATAGATTTTGTCTTTGAGATTGAACTACACATTAAGGTGTTGCACCTTGGAGAGCATTGTCATGCGTTACGATTACGGTTAGTTAATATGTGTATGGGCATTTATAAGAATCAAAGCATATGTTTGAAACGTTCGTTCGCATATTATTATAATATATATTTTACATTAAAAGCTGATCATTTATGCAACAAGTAATTCAAAGTGTAAAGAAACAATCACTGCTTTTTAACTATTGATTCTTGAATTTACATGTCACTCGTTCACATTCTCATCCACTTTTATTATGTACAGTTAATACAAAGAACTCTTTGGACCAAACATCCAAATTTACAACCCCGTATAAAAACAGGTACATTTATTCTCCGTTTGGTATTATTTTTCTTCGATTAATAATTCTTAATTTTATGCTAAATGTAATCTGAGGTTACAAGGACTGTTAAAGTGACAGAACATTATTTTCATCAAGAAACAGTTAATAACAAACACAACCAGGCGACTTTTAATGACCCTAACGGAAGTTTAAACACTAAAAACGTCAATGTAGAGCTGAAAAACGGTCTTTGATTAAACCCTATCCGAAGAGCAAGAAATGAATATTTAAAAGATTGGATGACGTCATACGCGTCATCCGGGGATTTCCCATTACACCAAAACAAAAATGGCGACTAGTTACGTATTAATAAAAAGGGTGGAAACACTTTATTTTTGTAAACTTTTAGAAGTATCTAATGTAGAATTGATGTTCAAGAAGGGTAACATATGACCGCTCACAATTCTATGTGTGAGAGGTTATTTCCCATTACATGTACTTGTAATACAGTATTTTGTCAATCATTTTGAATATACAAACAAACAAAACACGTTTCTGTATGCTTCACGCTTTGTGTCACAACACAAACTAGCAATTGATATATTCTTCTTTGAAATATAGTTAGATATTTGAGTTGCACCCCAGTATATAGTAACTCGAATAGATTAAGTTTTTCTATTATTTACATATATTTACAAAAGGTCCTTTATAAACGCTTCATCGATTATTTTGCTATTACATGTTATAGGAATTGGGGAAAAAAAACAAAGTGAATTTGAATGGAATCAGTTAGTTAATTTTCAACAGTGTCAGTTTATCATAATACATATGGAATATTCAAATCAATTTTGGAAAAGGTTTGCTTTTTAGACATTGTTTAGTATACAGTTTTATCATATCTTTACTAGAAATGTAAAAAAAGCACCGAAAACAACTGCGACATGTATGTTTCTTATTTACAATTTAGTTTTATTAAGTTTTTTGTGCATTTATCGTCGCACAATCATTACAAAGGTCATATGGCGACTTCACTTTCCTTTATCTCCTTGAAAGCTTCCTTATATCATGTATATACAAATGTAGAAAGAAATAGGAGTATCTGGTGAATTACATGCCCATGCTTCCTTTGATGCAATTGACAGTCATTTTCTTTTTTAGTTATCAGGAATATGAAAATGATAATGAAAATAATGAGTTTTTGTCGAAAAAGTATAAAAGCAAAACATATTCACTCTTAAATTAATTCACGGTACACTTGTTTAATGTATTTTTTTTGTGTGGTTTTTTACACTGTCATATAAAAATCCACTAAGCTTGACGTTGCTCTGGGGCAGGAAATACAAAAATACATTATTGGAACCTTATACTACTGAATTACAATCAAAATTGAAGTAATCATTTTAAAAAATACTTTGACACATCGGAAATTTTTAAATATTAAGCCGTATGTTCATATCATTTATGTCTTACTTATGAAAAGAAAGTATTGTGATATCATTGCATTTCATTTTAATTCGACATTTCATTTTTATAGAAGTTCTCTATCCTTTTAAAGTGATTATTATTGTCAGTTATCGACTTTAGGTTTCACCTTTACATCCGTTTTTATTTGTTTGGTCGTCACACCAAACAAATAATGGTAGCGAAATTTCAGACCCTGGTGTGCTTATTTTCAAAACCGAAAGAAGTCCAAACTCGAAGCGGTTACTTCCCTTTATATGTACACTAACGCCGAAAAATTAAGGGGAGATCACTGCGTAAAGATTGTCAAATGACAAGGCGCGTTAATTTTCAGGCCTTCTCGGGGAAGAAAAAATAGTTCCCGATTGGTCCAAGATTTCTAATATTGTGTTATTCTTTATAGATATACATGCTTATATTGAGCTCCATCAGTGTTAAACAACAGGTTTACCGTAAACAAAATGTAGGTTACAAACCCTAATTTAGAACAATATGGTTTTCTTCAGGCTGATTTTTTATAACTTTACAAGCTCACTTAGGAAGCGAGGGGTCTGAAGTTCAAATCCCGGTTAAGGCAACTCATGTTTTTTTGTCTTTATTTTTTGTTGTTGTCTTTTTTAAAGTTGTTTTTTGTATATAAACGGTTGGTTGCAATATAAACCTCGCCTAGCGGCTTTGTTTATATTTACAAACAATCGTTTATATAGAACCATATAACGTGTCAAACATCTTTAGAACTTATAATATAACCTGTCAAACAACTTTATAACAAATTATGTTTCTTTATGTGACATGCCTAAAACATATTCAGAAATAAGATTATATTAAGTCTGAAAATATATCTTTTAAGTCTCCAGAATATAAATAAATATAGAATGTATATGATTATGGTTTCATTTCACTGATTATGTGTTGACTGCTTTGTTTAATTATATGTTTAATTAAAATAGGGAAAGATACAAACATTAAACAAAATAAAAAGGAACTTACCTTTAATGTTTAAATCATTTATGTACAGCTTACAATGCACCGACAGTGAGTAATTACATAGTATAATAAAGAAAAACAAACTATTTTTTATGATTGTCACGAATTTTAAACTGTTAGCCTGGTCATTGTAAATTTATTGTTGAACACGTATCAGTTACGTGATTTGTCTTAATTTTATTCTCACATTATTTTAAAATGCTGCTATGTAGCAAAGGGGTTGTAGTCTCTTAATACTTTTATACATAAAACTCCTGAACTGACTCGGTCATAAAGGGACTGCATTTACCACTTTGTGTATTGGTTTTATTGAATTGTCTAAAACAGATACACTGTTAAATCATACATTCCTGTAAGTTACCCAAAACACAGTTTCGAAATTAAGGTAACATTGTTTGTTATAGAAGTTTATTATATTGTGTCACGAGCATGGGTGGTTTGGTTTTATAGTTGTGTGTAATATGAACGTGAACGGGGGTATTGGAATGATGTTTATTTGAATTAGATGTACTTGCGTCGGCCGAAACTCATTGGCCTATTAAAATAAGACAAGTTAAATGTTGATCCTGCACATCAAAGACACCGCCTAATGATGTGAGCAGTAACAGATAATGTACAAAAACAACCTTGACAATGGTTCTCGATTACAGTTGAATATCCTAAGCACTAATAATCTTTTCTCCATGTTCTTGGCATGTGCTCTTTGTTTAATAATTAAGTTGCATATTTTTGTGAAAAAGTAGAACCTAATGCATGAATTCACAAATTAATACATGTCTGAAATTCTGAAATGATTGTCTGTTGCGACAAAGATTGAAAGGTCTGGTCGAAGCAAAATAAATTGGATAACAAATAAAAATGAAATGATTGGTATACTTAAAATAAAATCAAGACAGAGGTAACGAATATCTCCGTTGCGCTGAGAATATGTCCATTTAAATATTGTGCGAATTGCAGGCGAACTGTTCTGTTTTTTTTTAACAAATAGCAAAAATGTGTCTGTATATCAAATAATAGTTATGAACAAACTGTTGAATACATGACCGTATTATCAATTCTTTATTACGTATTGTTTACTTATTCATAAAAGTTTTAACTACTTGATTAACACAAGATTGCATATTTACCTGGGATGAAGGTACAGAACCACTAATTTTAATAAACAAATCTAGGCAAAAGAGAACAATTGTCACAGAATACTTCAAATAAACATCAACAAATATTTGTAATACGTACATTTTAAAATAAACGTACTTTTAACTCAGTAAATCTGTTTTATTACTTAAATGTTAATTATTTTCATGAATAAGCACACGTTTTGCAAAGAAATATTTCCGTAGTGTCAAAAAAATCTCTGTGTCGTATTTTAGTCATACCTCTTGTTCCCTGTCGGAATTTGTTTCCTGTCATAGACTGGCTCATAAGCACGTTATAGATAATGATAAAAAGAGTATCATATTTAAACATGTCACTATCACTTCAGTTAAACGTTATTTTATTTCCTTGAAGCTCGGTGACATGTCAAACATCATAAAAGCTATCTTTATTAGAAAAATTTGAAAACGGTGTGATTTTGTTAAAACAAACGAAACAAAAAAGCAAGACTAAACTTTCCCCCATTTCTGAGTAGCCGATTGCATATCTTCTAACGTCTAACGAGGAGAATCTTTCCTAAGTTGTAGATATTGTAGTTGAATTTTTCGAGCCAAGGCTGTTATTTTACGTTGTTCTCTGTGATGATCGTCATGATTTTAGACTGAAAAAGTTCTTGACGAAGACATAATCTCCAGTTCCTTAAAACGTTCTTCGCATAAGCATATAAAATACATACTATCGTAGATAATGATAGTCAAAACATGCGGTCGATCCCTGTAGAATAGAGAAAAACCGATCTCTTAAGATCACCCAAAGCAACACAATTGAAGATGTTGTAAGCTCGGTTTGATTGAGTTTGTTCATGAACGGTACTAAAAATGCAACTTCATACGACCTTCAATGTTGACATTTTAGTTCCATCCCATGAAAAGCAGCCTATGGTTCCAAAGTAAAAGAACCGTGTATCCTGAACAAAAAAAAACAATGGGGAAAACTAAACAAAATGGAATTTTGAAAGGGGAACAGATGTTATCAATCCTTCGTTTCACAAATGAGCAATTGCAATCAGCAAACAATTTAAAAGACAAACACCATATCTTAAGGATGATTATACAGTATTCAAATCGGAATACTGGAACCACCCAATTTGAAAAAGGTCAAATAGAAGAAACTTAAAATACCACAAACATGTACACACACTAATAATGTCGTGCTGCACGATCTTCAAAGAACGAAAATTAAACATCATTGACATCACAAGTTTTATTTAGCATTTTTTGACAACATGATGGTACTAGAATTTGTAAATATTAACTATATGGGGCCAGGTTACTAATAAATCTTACAAGTTGTTACTAACAAGATGTTTTCTCGTAAATATGCGAATGTTTATAAAGTCAAAATATCACAATTACTTTTTCAAATGATGAATTTGCTAAAGCCGGTGTCAGGGGGCGTTAACATAAGGTCATTCAAACCGAGTCTGCAAAGTCTGCATTTCCAGTTTAACTACATGTACAAGAATTTCACTTCACATTTATTATCAAAATTGATGTAAGTAACACTGCGCATATATTGTTTGCACTCTCGTGTTTTGAAAAGCATCGTCATGCTTTAAGGTAGTATTTAGACATACGGCTGATAAATGTGTGTAAGCATTAATCAAGACCAAAAGAAAACTGCAGAGTGAATAAGTAAAGAGTATGTTTAAAACGTTCATCCATATATTATGATAAAATATTGTCGTATATTACATACAAAATTTCTTTTATTTCTTTATTTTTTCTTTCTGTTGTTTTTAGCTCTATAAAATTGTAACAAGTGAAACCATGATAGGGTGCTTAAACATAATCGAGACACATTTTTTGCAAACATATTTAGAGATATTTAATAGGTCAACATTCAAGAAAGGTAATACATGATTGTTTTCACCTCTATGTATGCTTGGTTATTTCCCATTAAGCGTATTTTTATCTTTCATTTTAATGGTATAATAATTCTTATAAGACCATATGTCATCAACTAAATGATTTTTGTATCGTAAGTCAGACCAAAGAATGAATGATGTATTTTACTGTGAAAGAAGGCGGAAAATGTTCAGCCTCATTTAAAGAAGATTTAAATGTAAAAATAGGTTGTTAGGAAACAATTCAATGCATGCATGTGTATATGCATGACATATTTCAAAGCTATATGTACTAAAACAGTTGGTATTCACTTAAATATTAAATATTGTTTTTGGTAATCAGAAATATAAAAATGATAATTAAAAGAATAATGACTTTTTTGTCCAAAAGTTTTAATATGAAAGCAAAGAAAACCTTACGATGTAATCAATCTTGTATCCCTACAAAAACTACTTATCTGTACAAAACTGATACTTTTATGTTTTTGTCTTTTTTATTCATTGTCAACATATTTTATATATAATTAAAATGTCGACAGTTACATAACACGTCCGAATATTATGTTTTAGGTTGACATAGATAAAATTATAATGAAAATTTGTATACACTTTTGCATATTTTAAATATTTTATTATCTGTCTTATTTCTCAGTCCATTTGAAAACAAATGTCCCATTTACATCGTACAACTTGAGGACAGGAATAATTTTACTTTAGTTTCTGCTTATTTCTAATGTTACTGCTATATGAATACTATATTCTTATTTAGTAAGAAGAAAAACACACACACGCGAACGCATACGAGCGCGCGCGTACATACACTAACACGACCCACCCCACACACACACACGCGCGCGCGCGCGCCAACGCATACACACACACACGCACGCACGCACGCACGCACACACACACAAACACACTTAAACCACCAGTCACTGTCGGTAAATGACTTTGAAACTTTTTATCAGTGTAACATACATTCTTTACATGAAAAAAACTTGACAAAATAAAATTGATTAGATTTTACACCTACTAGGCTTTATAAACGTATACACTTTTAACTAAGTTTTTATGTTTTTTTTTCTTCTTTTTTTAATGTTTTACTTGTTTTCCAATAAAGGCTGAATTACTTTGATTCTAATGCTTAATCGGTTATTTATCTTTTTATAATAATAATAATAATAATAGTAATAATAATAATAATAATAATAATAATTATAATTATAATAAAAATAATAATAATGATAATAATGATAATAATAAATACCAACAATAAGCGGGTAAAACATGGAAGTAAAAATAAAAGATAACTTCTGAAGAGAATGTACTTTTATATTTCTTCTTAAGACGAATTTTCAAAATTCTAAAATATTAAATTTCTTTCATAAAGGATTCATAATTAATAGTAAAATTTGGAAGACGGACAAAACCCCACCAGTTAAAACCCCACTCCTCAAAATTTTATAGAGTGAACAAAACCCCACCACTAAATTTTATAGAGTGGACAAACCCCACCACTAAATTTTATAGAGTGGACAAAACCCCACCACTAAATTTTATAGAGTGGACAAAACCCCGACACTAAATTTTACAGAGTGGACAAAACCCCACCACTTCAGTTTTATAGAGTCGACAAAACCCCACACTTACCAATTATTGGGCAAGATTTGATGAATTAAAATATATATAATATACACATTTTTTCACATTTTATTTTTTAATTTCAATATAACATGTGGTTAATATAAGAATGAACAATTTGATTAACAATGCATGTACATCTTGCATATGCAATATACAAAAAAGGTGTTACAAACTGTACACAAGAAACTTAATCCAAATCCCTGAATAACAAAACAGATTATTTATTGGTGTTTTGATTGCAAAAAAGGTGTAACAAGCTGTACAAAAAACCATACAAATCCCTAAACAACAAAACATGATCATTATAGCATATAGCATTTATTTCAATAGCAATATAATACAAAGAATGAGATTATACAAACAATTAACCAACTGTAAAATCAACATCAAAGAGTAGTCATTTATTTGAGACTGTGCAACATTTATGACCTTGAATTATCCATTATTATTAGTTTCTTAAAATTCATTTCTTCAATTTATTTATATAAAAAAATAAACTACTTACTATAAATCAAGAATATAGCACATTTTCATAAATTAATGATTAAAAATAGCACATTTTGTATAGCACATTTCTAGTTTATTCAGTTGATAAATTAATAAATAAATCATTCAAATGAAAAAAAACATTAATTCAAATGAAGTTCATGTCAAATAAATTTAAAAACATTTCATAAATGTCAGTCTAAAAAAATAAAGTTGGTGGTGTTTTGTCCATTCTAAAAATTAAAGGTGGTGGGGTTTTGTCCACTCTATAAAGCTGAAGTGGTGGGGTTTTGTCCACTCTATAAAATTTAGTGGTGGGGTTTTGTCCACTCTATAAAATTTAGTGGTGGGGTTTTGTCCACTCTATAAAATGTTGAGGTGTGGGGTTTAAACTGGTGGGGTTTTGTCCTACATTCGTAAAATTTATCATATATTTTAGTTAGACAACTGTAATTTAATAGATGTATGTGTGTTGAAAGCTCAGTACTTATATAAAAAAAACTTTTTATTCATTATCTGCTCTAATGGAATAACTGTTCTGTTTGGGACTTTATTCGTTTCTATTATGCAGTAGACACTTTATTTCCTTCAAATAGGCTTTAAAGCCAATGAGGACACAAAACATACAAAATAACCAATAGTGTATGACATCAACATATATACATAATATCATCAAATGTTTGGAGATGATCGATTTGATTGATAAAGAAACTAAAAGAAAATTGCCATGTAGTTACATATATAACATCAAAATCAATATATAAGTCTCTTACCAGGTACATAACACTCAACGTTATTTCTCTTAAGAACACAAAACTCTTCAGTATCACAATTTTGACTGATATGATTTCACAATGCCCAAGAATGTTGACGTATATAGTATATTTACATATAATTCTGCATCTGTTATCTTAATTGATGTATACATATATACATTACATGTAATTCAAATTGAAAATTGTAATTATTATTGACTTTATAAACAATATTGACATATGTGAGAGTCCTCGGTTCGAGTTTCGGTCAGACTGCATATTTTTCCCAGCCTATGTCATACGACAAAGTATTTACAGATAAATCTATAGAATAAATCACATATATTGTGAACTATTAAATACACAAATATTATATACACTACTTCAATTACGTTATAGCTACGATTTTTACAAATGAGTTTGTTTATATAATCACTTATGACTTTATGTTAATATTTTATGTTTATTGGAGGTGACTTATAGGCCCATTGGACCGGATGAATTTAATATATTGTAAAATTAGATTTGTAAAATATGTTTACACATGTCACTAAAATAAATAAATTACTTACTTACTTATACACAGAATAAAAATTTAAAGTTCCCTTCACATTATCTGCGGATTTCATAATTGAAATAAAACTTTATCAGTATAAAAATATTTGGAGTATCGGTTACAATTCGAAAGTCCAATTTGAAAAGTTTACTATCAATATATAATTTATTATGTTCTTATCTTGATTTTTTTTAAAACAAACTGCAAATTTTTTTTAAACAGAAAATTACTTATACAAAAACTGTTTCCAAGATACATAGTTTATTATAACCAGGGTACATATGTTTAATTTACATAGTACTAGGGCCATGTTCCCCTGTCCTATACCATGTTTAAGTCACCGAAATTATGAGAAACACGGCTGATGGGAGACGAGGAAACTCGGAAGATGATGATGATATGTTCCAAGAAATGCTATTTCGATTAATTTGACATCATCTGTCATCAATACATGTACATACACCGCAGTGACATCAATCTGATTCTAGCTTGATAACTTACATGTATATACAATTGGACCTGGCGCAGGGTACTTCAGAATTTACTTTAAGATAAAACTTAATTGTGTCTTGTTGAAATGACGAATTTCGCCAGATAAAAGGATAACAACAACACGACTCTGCAAAAATATGTCAGGTAAGAGTCTTAATAATATCCGGAACAAAATCACATAGAGACTCGGTTATGAGATCCCAATTTAATTCCCTTATTTCTTACATGAATTATATTAGAAATTAACAGTGAAAATTAAGGTTAAGACATTCAACATTAACTGCGCTCACTTACGTAATCGGAGAAAACCGACACTTGTTATACCCTGCTGCGTTTATGATCAATATCCGAATCAATATCCGGCTTAATCAGTATTGGCTTCGATTATCGCAATACAGCACGTGGCTGTTACACAATATTATATCAGAAATGAGACCGCGAGAAAAGAATCAAAATTGGGGTATTCGGAATTTATAAGATTTCTATTCCAAACTTGTGTACACAAATGCAAACCTTTATGTTTCCTGAAATAAATAAATAAATAAATGAATAAATAAATGATTAATAAATAAATAAATATAAGAATAAATGAGTGATGAATGATTGATTGATTGATTGATTGATTGAACGAATGAATGAAAACATGTGAATGAATGAATGAATGAATGAGATATCATTGTTGTTATTTTTTCATATGCAATAACATGTAATATATTATTTATAGGATATATATAAACGTAAAATTTAAATATTGTGTGAACAATCCCGATTTCAACTTCGTGATTTCACAATTTTACCTTTCACGATTTCAACTTTACAGATTCACTATTTTAATTTCATTAATTCATGTTTTGAACATCACAATTTTAACTTTATCATTTTCTCATGTTTTAAATATTATAATAATAATGATAAAGAAATTACAAAATAACATGATTCACCATAAATGCAGAATACAAAAAAGTAATAGCTAATCGTCAATCGCAATTGTAAAGTATTCGCTATTTATCTGCGGCTGTATGCTAAAAAGCAAACCAAGCGGTATTGAACTAGAATACCGCGTTGCGTTGTATACAAAAGAAGATATTTCAATATACGTTGTCGTTCTTTGTCTGCATGCTACAGGTGGATATGTAACACGTTCTGTGCACTAACGATATTATTAGTATGCAATTGACGTGTTTATACCTACAGAAAATATTGCATTGTGTGAAAGCTTTTCTGTTTTATGTTATTTTGTCAAATGTCTGACAAATATTAGATCAGACTAATTCTTTCCTTTTATAGGAAATAGGCGATTCAGAAGTAAATCTTCATTCGCTATTTCTATAGACAGAATCCGTGTTTGCACGAATACGGAATTTCGTATTTCAGTAACATACGGACTTGTTATAAAAATTGCGTATATCTTAAAATACGGACTTCGTATTTCAACGTTCCCGTATATTACGAGTGTACGGATCACCGTATATTAGTCATGTACGAACTGACATGATATACGGCCCCGTACATCTCCGTATTTCAAGTTTCCCGTATTCTTACCCGTATATATATGATATACGGAATTCCGTACACTTCCGTCTTCCGTATATCCATATCTTTTTCGCAGTGCATGTTTGCAAATATTTTATGTACAATTTATTAAATAAATAAAGTTTAAACTAATCAAGTTTAAATATTGTTTATTTAAGCTTGACGGTGAATATTGCTTGTAGCTAATTCCAATCATTCTAGGATCTAACAAATACTGTTGATATTTCAGGAAAATGTGTCGTGACACAGGCAAAGCTCAAATCAATGTTTCTCGGGATGTATTACAAATACAAACCTGTAAATAATCAGTTACGCAATTCAGATCTCCTATTTCCTGCACTCTCCATGATAAAAAATATGATTTTTCCGCTATTTGTCACTTTCCAAAACTGTGCCATTGTTATATTTGTTGCAATATATGCTTAAATTTATCTCATATTATGACTTCAATTAACAATTGACTTCCAAAAATAAGAATTGTTTTGCTATTGATATGGTAAATTAGACTTAGTTTTCTCTAGACAGGCATCATGCTATATATTAATCAATGTGTCCCGATCTGTTAAATTCAGATTTTCTACTTTCAAGCAGAATAAGTCCAAATTTTTAAATACAGAATGAAATTTATGCCTAAAAACTCTGGTCAAACTTGTAAATCAGTGTCCTTATCGATTTATTCCAAGAAATGATATGTAAATAGAAAAACAAAACTGTCAACGAAATATTTCTAAAATAAAACCATGCAAATAAACTTCAATCATAATACATAATACATGTGAGAATGTTAATTAGAATTGCTTCGTGTTATATCATAGTGGGCATATAGACAATAAAATATAAGTCATTTGTATTTTTATTTCTCTTGGATATGTCTCATTAAAAGTATTTTTGGTTAAAATCAACAGCAATTAATGTTTTTTTGTAGAATGTTTTTTTCATTTACGTCACTTAAGCACTACAGTGTTTAGTTGTCCCTTTCAATTTCACGCTAAATTCCATTTTCAACTTGTTTGCTTCTTAATTACAATTGTATAGAATTTCTTAAAGTATTGCATGTAAACAAAGTAAGTATCCGCTGGTTTATTACATGTATAATGTGTACTCGTCCGAAAGTCAGCACAGATGATGCAGAATCAATTTTCAGAATAGTGTTATCTTCTGGTCGAAGGCTATTATAATCTCATAGCAGGTTAACTCATATCGTGACCTAGAAAACTATGTAAACAAAACACAAGAATCGGAAGTAGAACTGATATTATAACTTCCTTCAATAAGGATTACCATAAAAGACTACATATGGTGGTAAAGTGTTGAAAAACTCCCTTGTTACATGCATTTTCAAAAATAGATATTTATGATACTAACCATTGTACTGCAGTCTAATTTGTTAATTACTGCTGGATATTCTGCTAAACCCGCGGTATGAGCCACGAAAAGAGTTCTTCTTTTATTAATGCGTGAGTTATTCTAAAGTCACGAAAAACTTTTAATCTGTTAATAAAACATTTTTGTTTAATGGGGAAACATTTATTTCCTACTTATAATTTCTATGAATTATTAAGCTTTCTCCTTAATTATAGCCTACTTTTTCGACAGCGGTAAATCGTTTCAGCAGTTATTTGCATAATTGCGCAATAATACTACGGGGCTTCAGAGTTTTTATCAATCAAATACGTTTATATTTTAACATGGATAACTTAATTTGAAATTGAAAAGGCTAAATATGGAAGTTTTTAAGATATCCCGACGAAGTATGGGAGTTTCATATAGGATCAAATTCATGTACTATTTCGTGGGCTGTTATTCGGTTGAGGACACTTGCGCGATTGTAGCCGACGAAATCCCATGAGTAGATGACACAGCTCTGATCGCGCCTAAGGGCGCGTCCGTCGCAAAAATCGTTATTAAATAGAACAATAATGTGCCTTCTTGTGTGTGTATTTTGGTTTGTTTGTTTTTTGTTGTTTTTTTTCAAATAAGAAAGAAAAAAACTCTTTCTTTTGATTAATTTAAAATCCAGTGCATATATCATATGAGATTGTTAAACGTTTTGTAAAGGTTTTAATAAAGTTTAACGTAGTGAACCAATTCAGCAAATAGGTACTTAAATATAGAGGATATTGCGTTACACATTTGAGATTACAATCACTATCTGTATGTCTTCATAAAAGAAGGCTAACATTACTGTACTTTGACCCACAATATCTGAAAAATTAGTTTTATGATTAGTTTTAAGCACGTCAGAAAATGCAGGGACCTTCACGAAGCCTACGTATAATTTATATTTCATTGTATTGAAAAGCTGAATAAACTTTTTTTGTGATTTTATAACAAATCAATCAAATAAACCTTTTATTATAGCAACAGGCTATATATAGATTTTTTAAACAACTCGAGCATATCACTTTGTATGCTTATAATAAACTATGAAAGAAGAAAACCATATTTACGTTGTTCAAAATCGTTTACTTCAAAATTTGGCACTTTGTCAAAACTGGATTTGATTTAAGAATTAATGCGCACTTTATTTTAAGCATTTTTGTATCATAAAAGACACTTACACAGAACCACGACCAAGGATTCAACCCTTTATGCACTATTTTATTATTTTTAGTTCAGTCTATCATTTATATGATGTTAAACTTTATCATTTTGAATACAGATTCATCTTGAATTACAGTGTTTGTAAATGACAGTGGAACATCTCTTACGACCCCTAGCAGCTAGTCGAGCAGAATTCAATCTTCAACACTAAACACCAGAAGAATTGGAATCACCTATTCTGAAGGTCATGAGATTCCAGCATCACAAAAAGAAGATAGGCCTTCTTGATAATATTTTACGGTTCACAAAAAGCACTGAACACCTTCTGATGTAAACTATAAACTATTCTGGAAACAGGGCAAATGCTCCAAGAGCAAATAAAAACCAAAGTAAATTGTTTAAAACTAGAAGGGTTGATTTTCCCACAAAACATATGTCTCCAAGGTATATACTCTAATGATGGAACAGCAGTATATAAATCCAATCAGCGGTTTGATCTATGAAAGCAAAGCAGAGCGTACAGGCGATATGCACAACAAGTGTTAGTACATATCACCCCTGTGAAGATCCCTCGATTATCAATTTGTAGCACTAGCGGCCATTTTGTGAAGCGAAGCAGAACGTGCAGAACGTGCTGGTAATATTTACGATTATGGTTGGTACTGATCCTTTCTGTGCAGTTTCGTTGAATTTATCTAGCAGTTTGACCATCGACAGTCGCACAAAGATTATCTTATTTTAGCTCTTGCGGCCATTTCGGGCAGCGAAGCTGAATGGCCGGAAATATGTTAACAAAGGTTTATACTGGTAACACCTGTGTAGTTTTGTCGAATTCCTGTCAGCAGTTTGACCTGTGAAAGCCTGACAAAGAATTTTTGTAGTTAGCTTTGGCGGCTTTTTTGTGCAGCGAAGCAGAACATGCCAGCTATGTCACTACTATGCATGGTACAGATCATTCTTGTGAAGTTTTGTCGAAATTCCGCTAGTAATTTGACATGTGAAAGCCGGAAATGATTTCTTTTATTTAAAGCGCTTGTGGCCATTTTGTGCAGCAAATCAGTACATGCCATTGATATGTACAAATTGGTATGGTTCTGATCCATCCTGTGAAGTAATGTTGAAATCCTGCAAGCAGTTTGATCTTTGAAGCTTGACAAGATTCTCTATTGATAGCTCTGGAGGGCATTTTGTGCAGTGAATCGTTTTCCTCCTTAGCACGAATCCTGTTTCTACAATCGTCAAAAAATTTTATTTTCCATTTTGTTGTCATTATTCATTCTTAAGTATTAAATATAGAACACCATTTCGTGACAACACTTAAATTATCTTTCTTTTCTGCTGTAGTCTCTCGCATTTAGGATTCATATACGACTTCAATAAGGAAATTGAAGTCCAAGAAAATATCCCTTATGTCAACAATTGTGCAATATTTCCAGGCTGTTTTAGGCTTTTGGAAACAGGTGGACAATATATTGATAACAGACAGACTGTTGTGAAATAATGATTCTGGAAACAGTCTGAAAATATTTATCTGACAATAATTTTGTGTTTATTTGTGTTTTTGTTTTGCTGGGTTTTTTGTTGTTGTTGATATTTTTGATGTTGCAGAGCCCTTGTAGTTGCCGTCAAATCCGTGTTTGAAAAAAACTTTATCCCGTTGAGATTCACAGTTAAACATGAATTAAAGTGACATCATGCCCATCAAAGTATGAACTGGGGGTAAAAGGTCAAAATCAAAACAACTTGAGATTTTTCCATAATAGTTTTCAATTTTATAATACAGTTAATAGTCCATGTGAATAATCAATAACCCACTTGAATTACAATAAATTCTATAGATATCCTTCGGAATATGTCGTTAAAGCTCCGTTGATAAAAAGAGTGGGGCAGACCTTTTATATTTTAGGCACTTTATCATATTTTATCCCTGGCAATTTTCATAATCAATTATTGTTCAATGGCCATTAAAATAGTAAATCTTTTTAAATATATAGTCAATTCTCAACCAGACAGACGGAGCATAATGTAACTTGAAGATAAAGGTAAAAACAGCGTATTTGAACCTTTTTAAAGCAACGATCTTTATGATAACGGTAAAAAATGATATCCTCTGAATAGGTAACACGTGCTATTAGTTAATTCTTTTTAATTATTTAGTGTAGGGAGACACAGACAAAATTTTCATTTCTACTATTAGAAATTTTCTTTCAATATTCTCTATGTGCTCAAAATGAATACACTTAGGATTCAGAGAAACAAAACTTTTCTCTTTATAAAGAATAAAATGGTAGTTTCCCAACTTGACCCACGTGGATCAGATAAGAACATTTAGATTTCACAATAGCTGTTATAGGGAACTATAAAAACGTTAAAGTATCTCAAATGAATGACTTAGACTTATTTCAATCTAACAATAAACAGAATATCTGTAATTGTAATTTCCAGAGATTTTTCCAGTGGCATGATTTGTTTTAAAACCACTCGGTGACTCTGACGGCGTCTTAATTTCGTTCAATATATAAAAATATAATACCGCTTCAAGCCCAAAGTATAAAGTATTAAAGAATGTCATTTTAGAATGATTTGAGTAAATAACATCAATTAACTATTTTTTATTCATTTTTCTAAGTATCCCTTTAATTAATTCTATAAAAATATACTTTATAGATACTAACTTCAAACTCCTCCTCCTAACGTTTTCACAAAATTCCGACGTAAGTAAAACGATAAAAAACATTTCCGTGTGAACATGTGTTCACGCAAGAAGCGTGACGTCATTTAAATCGGTGAAGTGCACATTTGTTGGTGTGTCATTAAGACCGGTTTTCTCGCGTCGTGCGATTTGTTTCTTAAAATGGTTATTTTTAAATTATTAGATAGTCGTACTTATGCTGGCTGACTAAATAAGTGTGATTTTACGATTTAAGTATCTTTTTTCTCTGCTTTCCATATTATCTATGGGTAAATAATTCAATTCGGTGTCCCTAACTTTAGACTTAATATCATGTTGCTAGACCTTAAATTAACAGAGAAATAAAAACCGACGGTTTGCATGTATATCATAAAGAATCATTCTTACTACGGAACAAGGAAAACCTTGAATTTCTCATTCATCTACACATATAAGAAGAAAAGAATACCCATGATCAACATTAACGTGTCTGTATAAATAAGTGGTGGAATATTTTGAGGTATTAAGTCGTAATAATAAGGTACTCTATCGTACGAGGGGTGTTTCAAAAATAATGTCATTTGCCTTTGTTTTCATAAACTTAGTGTATTTTCAACATTTTAAATTTCTCTGGCCCTCCAAATACTCCCCATCTACCTAAACACACCGTTTGAGTCGCTCAATCGAACTTTGAAAGCAGAGTTCATACCCTTGGGACACTCATTAGGCATTTATAAACAGCAGACCCAAGGGCATTTCTCGACTTGTATCTCTTTCCAGACAGTTAAAATTTGAGTTTTGGACTCAAGGGGCCAATCTTGGTGTTTATGTAGGATGCGGAAGGACAGTAACTTTTTCTGATGCCAAAAACTCGGTCACAAGCCTAGACTTATGAGCAGGGGCATTATCATACTAAAGCTGGAGGTAGTTGATTCCTGTGCTTTTGTGGCGGCACTTTTAGCAGGACTTTAAATTTTTTGAGCAATACTTTTGTAGAACTTTGCTGTTACAGTTCTCCCTTTTGGTACCGGAAGTTACATTACTGGTCCTTTATTATCAAAGAAAATTCTTAAACTTTCTTAACAGTGCATTGGTGCTTGGCAATACTTGGACGTTTTGCATTTTTAGTGGTCCAAATTCTAATTGAACATTTCAGTTTTGGCTAAAAAAGTAAACTCATGTCTCGTCACCAGTAACGAAGTTGTGGAAAGTCTTTTTGTTTTATTTGGCATACATTTTGAGAAGCTTTTTTGCATTTGCAACACGGATTCTCTTTTGTTCGTCTGTAAGCAAGCGGGGTATCCATCTTGCATTTATTTTCCAAAGTTGAAGGTGTTTCTTTAAAATACACTGAAGTCGTGCTAAAGACAAGTTCGTCAACCGTGCTTTATCCCTAACAGTGTATCTGGCATCTTTGTTCAACATTTCCCTGTTTTATCTACCACTATATACTACTACAAAAATTATCAAAATAAAATATATTATCTAATATGAAAGAGAATAAATTATACATGAAATAGATATCTGTGCGCATAGTTATACTACTGTAAAAACTTAAAGGACAATTATGGCCCAGAAATGCTTTTATTTCTATACCGGAAAAACCTCTTATTTTTGATGCCCTGTTATTGTTTCCAAAAACCAATTATTTGAACCATCTTTTTCTCTGTTGCTCTTTGTAAATTCTTTAGACAAACGTCTAGCACTTAATGGAAGTAAACTCAAATAAAATAAAATTTGTATAACCTTTCCCAGATTTAAATATAATATCAAATCATTTTATCATTAAAAAGAGCCACCACTACTTGAACATCTTTCTATGTGAAAAGGCTTAGATTGCCAGAAGATGGATATAAAACGAGCGAGTACGAGCACTCATATTAAATATGCCCAAAATTACAATGCCTTAGTTTATATAGATTGCCATAAATAAGTCAGAACAATTCTTATAAATAAAGAAATACGCGTTAGGGAAAGGCACGTGTCGCTGAGACTACCTGATTAAATGCAGTTTATGTAATTCATCTTAAATTTAAATGTTATTTACGCCTTTAGAAAAAAATATTATAATAAGCTATATCACACAACAATAATTCCATGCGGTTCTGTATGGTAGGAGCATACGCCAATGTTAATCCATCAAAGATTGTCTTTGATTCAAGCCGAATATTTGTGGTAGATTCCCCGTCTGTATGAACTTGCAATATTTTCTGTAACATCTTGAAAATCATGATCCAATTATATGTGCCGATACATAATTCAGAATGTCTTTTTAACACATTTATGGTAATTGAAGTTGTGGAAATGAACCAAATGTAACGTATGAGTAGTTTGGTCAAGGAGGAAGCTGTACACTTATAAACACACTCCAAAAACTGTTTAAACATGTGGGTTGAAAATCACATGTGTTACACTTCTGTCAATATAATAATTATAGTTATATTTCATGACAGTAAATATTAGTTATAAAACGTTTTAGCTTTTCAACTACAACTTCAGGAAGATAATTCCAGTATATATCTGCTAGTAAACTGTAGGAACTTGATTGGCTGATAAGTGAATGTCTGTTATTCACTGTTTAAAGTATAAGAGTGTATCAGAGATCAACTACAAATGTGGGTCTAAACACTAAGTTAACAGACCGTTTCACTTGTTTTACTAGAGTAAAGCAGGGAGATTCGGATCCAATGACATTATACTCCATTTTCGCAAATGTTCTAGTGAAGATCAGTTACCATGACTTTGGGTTCAACTAATATGGAAGAAAACTTTCGATGATACTATATGCATATGATATTGTGTGTTTCGCAAAATCTGAAGGGGTCTTCCAAGTGCGTGATCGGTGTAGATGTTTGCGAGTACTTTCTAACACTGAGCAGTCCAATTGTGTTCAGAAAAGTACGATGTTTCTTTTGGACAATTGTGATTTTTTTTATTTCGTCCTTGACCGCGATCGCGTCTTCACAATCGTAGCATCGCGCTTTCATCATCGCACCATCGTGCCATCGTGTTCTTATCATCGTTCCATCGCGTCCTCACCATCATACCATCGTATTTTCACCATCGTGCTACCATCGTATCATTGCTATTTTTTCATCATCGTGCTGTCGTCTTCAGATATGTCTCATAATTGGCGACGCCGGTGAGCGGCGTCGTCTCTTATGGAATGCTTTTTATTTTGGCCTATGGAAGGAGCTGTTATTATTAGCAGTTAATGTCATGTTGTGTTAATTAGTATTATTTTGATTCGTAAAAATCAAGTAAACAAATATGTTGTTATATTTGTATTTAATAACTTTATGTAAAAAGCATGTGCATTGTGATATTATTTTCACGAAATTGCAGGCTCAGTTTAACAGCTTGTCCCTTAGTTTTATTGACAATACTAAAACCCGGATTTCGAATATCGTTGTGGTCCACATTGATGCCGTATCCATTCATTCATTCATTTATATATTTTTAAAATTTTCCTACAAGAAGATAGTTCACCTGCAAATGAGTATTAGGATAGGTAATGAACTGTTGTTATCGATTGTCCTATAAATTTTATCCATATTACGTTTATCTGTTGCACAGAATGATTGTTTTTACAAAGTGTACCAGTATCCGGATGTTGAAAGCTATCCGATTTTCTGCAATTACTCCTGTCACATGGCCATCTATTTTTTATGAATACTTTACCATTAATTTGCATGGCTTAATAAAACTGAGCCTGCGCCATTTCATAATTTTGCTGTTTAGGGTGTTCTTTTGGATTTCGGGTTTTCTGTATTTTAAGGGGAAGTTACTCATGTTTACTAAATTATTTGTTCTTTTCTGTCTATCTTAGGTATTACTTACTATTTTTGTTGTATAAAATTTACCAGTTGTAAGGTCATCAAAAGCATAGAGACCCTGATGAGTGAATATTGATAAAAAAAAATTATTTGCTTTAGAGTATGAGCTAGAAATGGAAAAGGTATTTTATGGGACCCATGTAGTTTTAAAGATAAACATATAGGAAGACATTTGCAAGTTGTTGTCTTTATATACCTTAGACCAGGATTTTTCTAGTTTGTTCAGTTAGTACATACCTACAGGTATTCTGCTAGAGGAATCTTCTAATCAATATGTGAAACTGATTATTATTTTCTATGTGTTTGTATATAAATTGTTAATAAAATAACCTTTGGTAAAAATGAAAGGTAGAATATTAAAGCTATACATATAGGTGCTCAATTTAAACAGTTGATATATATGCAGTTAGTTATATAGTAAAGTCTAATGTAAGGTTAAAAGAGGGACAGTATTTGTTACTGTAAGAGATATGCATTTAATGTTTAGACACTCACACAAATCAATCTTTATTATATGATATAGACTACTTGAGATATTTTTAACTTTTATACTATACATGTACATTGTAGTTTTCTTTCTACAAGATTATAAATTCCATCCAAACACCAATGTTAATAGGGTGTTATATTTTTTTTTAATAGAACCTGGGAATTATTAATGTAATGTGCATACATGTGTATCGTAGTATATGGATATAATGTGCATTTCTGTATTTAAAGACTTACAGTTATGATGCATGGGACTTGCATTTAAATTTATAAATGATAACACATGTATTGATCAGTCTACAGGTTATAGATGTTTATAACCAGTGTTAGCTGGCTAATAATAGTATCTATAATAGATTTTTTCATTATAGTTTTCTCTCTACTAGATTTTGAATTCCATCCATTAGTACCAATGTTAATGTTACTGTTAGGATTTCATATTTATTTAATAGAAACTGGGAATTATTAATGTTATGTGCATACATGTACATGTATATCTTAGTATATTGATTTGATGAGACTTACAATATTTCTGAATTTATAGAGTTACAGTTATGTCATTAATATTATTAAAGGGTGCAAGTTATGTCATTAATATTATTAAAGGGTGCATAGTTTGAAAAGGACAGCTTCTGTCTTATCTATTTGTAATAGAGGGACACCGGTCTCAACCTCCAGGTCTCCTGAGTCCTGTTTTCGCCCAGTGCCCTTAATGCAAAATACAAATCAGTCTTCATAAAATTTATTATCATAGAAAAAAGGTTAGTTTTTTATCTGTACAAAAAATAGATATTGTACATGTATAAGCACAGTTATGTTCACTTTCAAATTAACCTGTTATAAATAATGGCACAACCAATAACTGTCTAAGCCCTTTTTAGTAATATAAAATAATTATACAATAATATATTAATTGTTATTTTAATTAAAACTATGAGTATGTAAGGTTTCTTTTTCTTATTTATTTATTAAGAATTAATTATCTGTTAATTTGAAAATCTAAAAGTATCTGTCACGGTTTAGAACTGTTCACTATTTAGAGGAGAAAATGTGTAAGCGGCCAGACAGCTCAATCGCTACGCCGCGGTACATTATTCTGTGGGTCATAGGTTCGAGTTCTGGTCAAGCTGAAAGTTTTCCTCATCCTGTGACTGCATTTAACCATGAGTTTAATTCACTTTGCTCTGTAAACATCAGAAATTCAAGGGCACAAATCAATATAGTGGGGAGATATGTTGTGGTTTAGAACTGTTTCATTATCAAAGAGAAAATGTGTAGCCGGCTGGATAGCTCAGTTGGTCTTCTGAAAGTCATTGGTTCGAGTCATTGTCAGGCAGTTTCAGTTAGGGTTTAGATGAGTCTTATAAGATTGGTTCATTGACTATAAATTGTCTTTGCATCTTGGCAAGACAGAGTCTTTTATTTTTGGTTTAAGTTTCAATTTAAACTGGGCCTAGCTTCCAGGTCACACGTGATGGTACTGCTATAAAGTACACATCTTTTGTTAAGTATGTAGGTGCAAAACTGGACCAAATTCTTTTGGCGTCACCCTTTGATGCTTTGCATCAATGCTTTTCTTGTTATATTCTTTGAGTAATAAGTATTTAAAACATGAAAATAACAAAAGGCAATCGCTCAGAATTTAAAAGTCCTTGTGCATTATACATATAAAGCTTCAAGTTGATATTTAAATACAGCCAAAGTTTGTTTGATTGTTTGTTTGATTGGGTTTTACGTCACACCGACACAGTATATGTCATTTGGCGACGTTCTAGCTTTACTGGTGGAGGAAGAACTCAGGTGCCCTGTCAGAATAATCGTACAGTTTTACTGTATATATATTTTTACGAGTTTATTTTCTCTACATAGATACACTGAAGTGCATCATATTTCAATGTAAACCTGTTGCTGTGCGTATATTAAACTCTGCATACATGTAAATGTCAAATCGTTAAAACCGCCGAAAATATACGAGTGTAGGATCAGTTTAGGAGAGACACACTGATAGTGTTTACGTTTATTTTTATTTTTCTATTTTTATTTTTGAAGGGAGTGTTGTTGATTTGTTGAAGTTGGTTGAATATAATTGTGGTGATCTTAATTGATTATGGTTTATTGGTTGTAATTAGTTTTGGTTGTTGAGTTATATCTGTTTGGTAAGAAATATTTGGTTGAAATTGGTTGAATGTTTGGAGTGATTTTTGTCTTTCAAGATTATATTAGTTGATGCTTTGTTTTTGAGTATATATGTAATTATTGGGTGCTTTAGTTTACGTTTCTGATGCTGATTAGATTTTGTGAGGTTAATATTGTTGGTTGAATGTTTGTGGTTTATAGTGTATCTTAGAGTTGTAAAAATATTCATTTTTGTATTCTTCATTTTGTGGTGATTTTATTGTTTTGTTTGATCATAAGTTGTTTAGAGCTTGAGCTTGCCAGGTGTCTAGTTTTGTTTCGTATAAAAGACGTATACGTGAAAAGATATTTCATATTAGTGGGTAATAAATGATGTGTATTTGTTTTTGGTGTAAATAATGATCAGAGTTCTTTGTTTTGGGTGTAAATAATTGTTTAAATGTATATATTGATTTGAGATAGAAAAAGATAAAAATACATAAAAAAATGTGTTAACTAAACAATTACATGCTGGTTTTTTTCCAACCGAGAATATTTCAATTTTATGTCAGGCGGTGCTACCCAGCCCCCATATCTTGGAAATTGGTTTTAGTATTTGTTACTAAATCTTTCCTTAGATTTAATAACATAAAGGTAGTCATTCTCCTGACATTTAATTACGTGCATGATTTCTGGCACGAACGAATTATAGCCAAAGAAAAATGCAAAAAAAGCATATACTAAATTGTCTTTGATCTTTATACAGGATTGTGACACAAATGGAAATGTAATGATAATAAATTTTATTATTTACAACTAGAAATAAAAGGTAAATATTTCAAACTTGTTTTTACTATTTATATCGGAATCTGACATCTTCCTGTATGCAATCCGGTTATAGTGACAGCAATGCAATGGTACGATGGCGAGCTGGTATGATGTTGAAAATACATTGGCACGATGGCGCGATGAAACGATGGTGAAAACGCTTTGGTACAATGGTGAGATGGCATGATTGTGTTAACGCGATGGAACGATGGTGAAATGTGACGATAATTAAAACACGATGGCGCGAGATCGCGATGGTACAATGGTGAAATCTTGTTAGAACGATGATGAAAACACAATATGTTATTGCGTTTTCACCATCGTTTCATCGCGACATCGCGATTTCACCATCGTACTATTGTGTTTTACATCGCACGATCGTGTTTTCAACATAGTATCGTCGTACCATGGCATTTTCAACATCGTACCATGGTGCATAGATGCGGGTATCACAATTGTCGAAACGGAACACCGTCGGAAAGGACCAGCACTAGCTGACCAATTAAGAGTTGGTTAAAACGTACTTCTTGACAGCTATAAATATCTTGTCGTAGCATTTCGTATAAATCATGATTTCACTATAAATGCGGAGTTACTTGCTAAAAGTGCTGGTCAAGCTCTCGGTAAAATAATTGCAAAATGCGAGGAATGAAATACTTTGGAAGCAATCTAAAAAACTTTATAATTGTGTCGTGCCTATAATAACTACACTACCACCCCCTTATTCTACAACGTCCAGCCTCTCCAAAACAATGTAAACTGCAGTATTTTACATTTGGAATATGTTGAAATATTTGATATATGCTTTTGATTCAATTATCTTCATACCCCGCAAAACAAAATTATGATACATATATACTTAGTGAAAAAGTTTTTATAACTCCCCGCTCATTTTCAGCACTCATATTGATGTGAACTCAAGAACTCCAACATTTTTTCACCATTCAGAATCTTTGTTCCAAATTTTAGGGAATTGATTACTCTTAAAAGGAAATAAAGCTGTCATTAAAATGATTTCAATTGATAAGAATATATGTATTTTCTTTTGTATTGTAACGTGTACCGAGCTTAAATACGTATTTATAATCAATATATTATATATAATTTTTCCTCTAAGGTTTTCCTTACCTAAATTATTGAAGACCAATTGATTTAAAAAAATTTGGGAAATATAAATAATAAATTTGGGAATTAAATAAATTTTATATAAAAAAAAACACAATATTTTTTTTTGAAAACAATCCAAAACCTGGTTTCGCCCTTAGTCTTAGGCCTCTTAATAAACCCTCTCATGCCAAATCCCTTTTTTACACAATTCTGTTTTTCCCTAAAATTTTTGTTTTTTTTAATCTCCAAAAAAGTTTTTAAAACAAAACCCCTGCAGCCCGGTTTATTTTTTCAAACCAAAAAAAAACCTGAATCCTCCCCGGGTAGCGTTCCCCCTAGAGAACAGGGGAATCCCCAGATAAATAAAATGCGGGTAAATTTTCAAACCCTCCAAGATTAATTTTGGGACACTTGCTTCCCCCAAAAAAAAACAAAAACTCACCTTGAATTCCTCTGCTTATATATGCTTTGCACAACAACGCCCTCTTACGGCCTATTTATGATTGGCTATCAAACTTATATACAATTATACAGAAAACGAGCACCTGCTAAATATTGTTATATAGATTACATAGTCAACATTACGAATAATGTCAATTAAAATATTTTAGTAGAAACTATTTATACTTTACATTTACAATGACATCAAAGAAATACTCACATCATTATTTACAACAGAATAATAACAAACTAAACCTTGTAAAATATAATTATTACACTCTGAAACGTAGTGTTTTACGTTTGTAACGTGCAAATGGCGTTCTAATATTAAAGGGCCGTAACTCGTAATAATTGTTACATTACCACGCCTCCGAAGTCATGCGTCTCGCAATGTTAAATTATCAACAAATCTATCTTTTATGCATTATATTGATATGTTAATCACATAACTTACTGTGATTATTGCAACATAAACAAAATTTAAAAAAAAATGACGAAACTATCTGTCTCATAAATGTTTTAAACAGGATCTTTCTGTCATAACGTCTATTATTTCTTTTCACTCACTAAGTCCATAATCATCTTAATAACTTTCATTTGATGCTCCCTGTCATTCTGTCTCTGTCGCTCATCTGCGTCCCTATCTTCTTTTCTTTTTCTCTCCTCTGCTTCTAGTCTTGCGAACTCAAGATCAATTTTCCTTTTCTCAATTTCGAGTTTCATCTTTACTAACTGTACATTCTGGTCCACATTAACTTTCCCATCCGAACTAGTACAAACGATATCAAATTGAGCATTTGTATCATCTGTGTCAATTTCAAGTGAATTCTCACAAACTATTTCTATCTCAGTAGACTTAAGTAAGTTTTTCTCAACATTGTTATTAATGTCTTCTTCTTTATTATCATCAACAAATGTACCTTTACTTTCATCTTGCACAGTTTTTAATATCTTAATAGGTGCTTGAACTGGCTTCGGCAATGTTCTTTTACGAAATATTCTTCCAAGCCTAATGTCATTGATCTGTCTTTTGTCAGGTTTTTCTATTTCCCTATCTCTATCATCATCATGAATATCATCCACTTTTGTATCACTTATGACTGTTTCCTCAATCACTATCTCTAGATCTTCATCCCAACTATGGTTAGATTCTGCGTCTGTGTCTTCCTCACTTTGAACGACGCTCTCTTTTTGAACAGCTTGTTTCTGATTTCTCACTATCATTATGCTGTCTCTTTTGATGTTTTCTCAGATAAGCAACCTTTTTGAAGCTTATACCACACGTTTCACAGGGAATTCTAGTCTCTTTACAATTCATAATGTGATCCATGAAATTGAGATGGTTCTATCACATCCTTACAGTAGGGACAAACAGTTTTTGTCTCTTTCTTCTTTTTTCTGTGGAGGTTCAGCCATACTGAAAATAGAAAGGCAATAGTCATTTAAATATGACGGTTTTCGTATTTCCCTTCCAAAATCTACTCCTTGTCTGAAATAACGTCTTCTTTATTATCTGCATCTGAAAAATCTTCGCTATAATTTATCTGATTATCTTCATCAAACTCATACCTCAGTCTCCATACCTTTCAGGTGATCCCTGACCTTTATTTATACTATCTATCATCTGGCTTTTTACCTTTCTTCATTCTGTTATTATGTACTAATCTGATTTGATGCCATCCTACCACAATTAACTTTTTATATAAAACATCAGATACCTTTTCTGTTACTTCAAATTGTCCTTTTCCAAAATGATGTAAACTTTGAAGAACAACCTACCTTTTTAACAGGAAAGAAAACAAGAACTTTATCACCTGTGTAAAACTATCGTATGAAGTTTCCTATCAATGATATATTTTCTGTCTCTTAATTGATTTTACCAGTATATTGTCTTACCGTTTATGAGCAGTCTCAAGCCTTTCTTGTAGTTCCCATGCCCATTGAGATTGTAGGAATAAGATTTCATATTCGATGGCATTTCAAATGCTAAATCTAAATGGTGTCGACGTTTCCCTACCTAACATTAAGAAATTAGGCGACATACCAGTTGTTTCATTATCAGTTGCTCTATAAGCCACATTACATATTGTAAATGCTCATCCCAGTCACGGTGATTTTCCTTCACAAACATGCTTAAACATAGTAGCTAATGTTTTATTGAATATTTCTACCATTCCGTCAGACTGCTGGGTGATAAGCCGTCGTCCGTGTCTTTTCAATTTGCAGTAGGTTAACACATATTGAAAAAGGCATACTTTTCAAATTGTTTTCCTTGGTCTGAGTGAATAATATTTGGGATTCCGAATCTCGAGAAAACTTCTTCAACCATTATTCTGCCAACCGTTTGTGCTTCCATATTCGTTATTTTGCATAGGAAATGCTTCCGTCCATTTTGTAAAATAATCAGCTATTACTAAAATGTATTTGTTTCCTTTTTTATGTTTGTGGCAATTCCCAAAGATATCTACAGCTATCCTTTCCATCGGATATCCAGATCTTACTGTTGCATGGGAGCTTTCTTATTTGGAATAGGGCCTTTCTTTTTTAGACATAATTCACACCCAGAAACATATGTTCTAACATCATTTTGCAATCCAGGCCAATAGTACCTTTGTCTAACCTTACTCAATGTTTTTCTTATTCCTAGATGACCTGAGGCTTTTATATCATGAGAATATCTAAGCACTTTAAGCCTGCATGATAACGGAACTACCGCTTGCCAACTAATATAACTTTAGTATCAAAGTCCTCCCATTTTCTGCTTAATAATAATCATTCTTATTTCTAACCTATGCCACTGTGACCACAGTGACTTTAAATAAAAACTGCCACTACCTATCTCCTTATAGTCAGGTCTCTGTCCCTTTTTCATCCATTTGACCACAGACTGAATGTCTGCGTCTTTTGACTGAGCCTCTTTCATGGACATGTCTTTATCAATATCATATACATTAACGTATGTTTGTAATGAACTAAACTTTATGGCTATCAATTTCACGTTCAGGGTAGTTCATTGCTACCACATTGCCGACACGGGTATTCTGCCTTAAAGCGTCAGCAGTTTCTATGTAATTTTCCTGGTCTGTGTTCAATTTTCATTTCATAAGTTGAAAGTATTTCAACCATCTGGCTACCTGTCCTTCTGGATTTTGAATTGCATAAGCCAACGCAAAGATCCGTGATCTGTTCTTACCTTAAACTGTATTTACCATATAAGAAATGTCTGAAATATCTCACAAAGTGTACCAGTGCCAAAAAGTTCCTTTCTAGTGACACAATATTTTCGTTCAGATTTCGTAAGTGTTCGACTTGCATATGCAATGACTTTTCATTGCCCATCTAATTTTTGTGAATAAAATCGATCCAATAGCAAAAATTACTTGCATCCGTATCCAATATGAATGGTTGTGTAAAATCTGTACGAGCAAATATTGGTGCTTTTAATATTTTCAGTTTGAGACACTCAAAGGCTTCTAAGCAGTCTTTATTCCAGTTAAATTTTGAATTTTTCAGTAAGTTTATGTAGCGGTTTTAGCAATCTCAGAAAAATTACAGATGAACCTTCTGTAATAGCTACATATTCCAAAAAAGATCAGAGTTCATGAACATTTACAGGTATCGGCCAATTTCTAATACACTCTGTCTTTTTCGGATCAGTTTTGATTACCCTCCACAGAGACTATATGACCCAAAAATTCAACCTCCTAGCAAACAAGCAACATTTCTTTGCTTTTAATTTTAATCCTGCATCTTTAAGTCTATCAAACACCTTTTCTAAATTATTATACATATCCATAAATGTCTTACCGGTAACAATAATATCATCCAGGTATATTAAACATATACTCCAATGTAATCCAGCTAAGACTGTTTCCATTAACCGTTTGAAAGTTGCCGGGGCATTACAAAGTCCGAAGGGCATAACTTGAAAATTAAATAACCCTTGTCTTGTCATAAATGCTGTTTTATCTCTATCTTTTGGTTCAACCTCTACTTGCCAATAACCGGAACAAAATCAAGGCAAGAAAACCATTTTGACCCTGCAAGCTGCTCCAAAGACTCATCTATATTCTAGGAATAGGATATGCATCTTTAGTGGTTACAGTATTTAATCGTCTGTAATCTACACAGAAACGACGAGATCCATCCTTCTTTTGGACAAGAAACAACTCCACTTGACCAAGGGCTTGATGACGGTTCGATGACTCCTTTATCTAACATGTCTTTAACCTGTTTTCTCACTTCCTCATTCATACATTCTGGTAATCTTCTTAATGGTTGTTTTATGGGACGAGAATCCCCAGTTGGTATTTGATGTCTGATAATACCTGTTCGACCTAAATCTGTATCAGACTTTAGAAAATATATTGGAGTATTTTGTAAGCAATTCTGATATTTTACTACATTGAATATTACTCAAAAACCCTCTGCAGTACGATCATACAGTTCTTTAAGATGGGCTGGCAATATTGAAAATATCCCCTTTATCATTACCATAACTAACATGTGCTATCGGGCTCATTAGATGCAACAAATGTACCAGGGTGCAAAGTCTGTGTTCTGCGGAAACATTCATTATTCTTACAGGTATCTTATCTTTTGCTTGCACTAAAGTTCTTGCAACAAGCCCATTTTCATTTAAAATAGGTCTACCATTAGCTCAATAATATATGATTCATTACTTTGGTTTCGACTCACCAAATATTTTACCTTGTACCAGCATTTTTGAAGTTTCCAGGGTTTTTGTTTTTTCAAAAACAAATTTTTTAAAAACCCATCTTCCCCGACAATTTAATGGATTTTTTTCCATTACAGTCATGAATTTCTACCCTGATATATCTAATTTTGCATCCCTTTAATTTTATTTAAAAACTAAACCAGTATAATGTCTACATCAAAAATCTTTATAACCCCCAACCCCCTAGATAACCCCTTTTTTTTTAATAAACTTTAAAGTCAGTTTTGTTTTGTTTCCTTTTAATCAAGTGGGGTCCCCAAGCTTTTTTGATATTTAAATTTTTATATTTTTTCAAAAATTTTTAAGATGGATCACAAATAAACTAGAAAACCTTTTTGAGTAAATTAAACTTTAATTTTTGCACCTGTGGGTTTTTAAAAATGATGCCAAAAAGGGCATTTTTAAACCCTTTGGGACTTAAATATAACCAGAACCTTGATTGCTTGTTCTTTTGACATTATGGCTATCGTCTTTATCTTGTGACCTTAAACCCTGATTTTTTAATTTTCGGACATTTATATCTATAATGACCCTGTTCCCCACATTCATAGCATCTATACGTCTGCTTAAATGACCTAGACCTATTAAAAGCATTGTTATTTTCATGAGAATTACTTTGAATGACTATTATATTTAGGGCCTATAAGCTTGTGTGCCATATGACTTATTACGATTAAGGTTTCGTATAAGATTCTGAACCTCTTTCATTAATTGTTGACATTGACTTGATACATTGTTTTCTCTATCTTTCGATGTATCATATCGGTTGATAGAATGGATAAAGTTTCGTCTATCCGCAGTTTTATGCACAGCTTTGTTAAAAGCTTCCAACTCAACGGCGTGTCTCACCGCGTCATTAAGACTTGATGGGCGAGCCCGTTTAATTCTTAGCCTCATGTCTGTACTAATAAGTGAGTCAATAAACTGTTCTTTGGCAAGCACTTTCTCTAACATCTTGCTGGGCTGAAGGATAAGCCAAATTAGTTAATCGCCTTATATCTTGACCCATTTCTGACAATGACTCTGCAGCTCTCTGACGCTTTCTCGGAGCCTGTGTTTCTGTATAACTCAGTCTGATTGGTGGTGCAAAACGTTCTTCCAATGCAGTAACAAGTTCCATAAAATTATGCTTATCACGCCTTAAGTTACCGAATACGCCCTGTGCTTGTCCACGCAACGATACAGCTAGATATAAACCTTTTTTGGTCATCTGTCCATTTATTAATTTCTGCACATGCATTAAAAATGTGGTTTATAATCATCCCAAAAGCCCGAAACCATCAAATGTAGCTGGTTTCATATAAACCCGCATTTCTTTCAGACTTCCAAACCCTTTATGACTTTCATTATTTATTTTGAATTTTTTGGGTTTTTTTTGTTACAAAACTTTTTCCCCTGCCCCCGTTTTTCATGTAATTTTTAAAATTTTATGTTCCCCATTTTCGGGGTTGAATACCTGATGGGGAAAATTTTTACGAAAACGTTTCCCCTTATAAAAACAAAATTTATTTTTCTTTTGTTGGAAATGATCTTTTTTTATAGGGGCTTCTTTTTTGTTCCTTTTATCATCTGATTTGAATTTCTTTATCTGTAAACTAAATTTATTATGTCTTGTCGTCAATGACGTCTCAAAAGAAGCTGATGACAATGTCATGAAGCTAAGTCGATTTTCGAGTCTTTCCATTTCAAGTTGTAGTCTGAGACTCTCATTTTCCATCTTCAAAATTCTGTTTCGAATCTCCATGTCTTCATCATCTATCAATGAACGTTGATTTCCCTCGGCCATTTTCTAAAGTATTTTTTTTTTTTAAATAATAAATTATACGTACCCTTTAAAATGTATTTCTTCAAATGTGGGCAAACACTGGTGATTGTGTTTTATCTATAAATAATAATAGATCTATCCCACCGCTGCCACCAATTCTGCAACGTGTACCGAGCTTAAATACGTATTTATAATCAATATATTATATATAATTTTCCTCTAGGTTTCCTTACCTAAATGATTGAAGACCAATGATTTCAAAATTAATTGGAATATAAATTAATCAACTTGAATTAAATAATATTATATAAAACAAAACACAATATTGTTATATTTGATAACAATCCTAAATCCTAGTTTCGATCCTTAGTCTCTTATGCCTCTTAATATAACCCGTCTCGATGCCTATGCCTATTACACAAATACTCGTATTTCCTATACTTTTGTTTTATTTATCTCCAAACAGTTATTCAACAAATATCCTGCAGCCCGGTTTACTTTCTTACCATATAAAAACCTGTAATCCTCTCGGTAGCGTTGCCCCCTAGAGAACACGGATCACAGATAATATATAGCAGGTATAACTTCAAAGCTCCAAGATTAGATGTTGACACTCTGACTTCCACCAACAAAAACTAAAAACCTCACCTTGAATTCCTCTGCCTTTAAAATATGCTTTGAAAAACAAAAAAACCCCTCACGGCCCATTTTTGATTTGGCCCCATCAAACTTACCCAAAACAAAATTTTACAGAAACGAGCACCTTAAAATTTTTATAAAATTAAAATAGTCAAATTACGAAAAATGTCAAATTTAAAAAATATTTTAGGTTAAACTATTTTTACTTTTCTTACAACCCTCAAAAGGGAAAAACTCACATTCCCTTATTTACAACAGAAAATAACAAAAATAACCCTTTTAAAATATAAAATTTTCACTCTAAAGTAAATTTTACGTTTGTAAGGGCAAATGGCGTTCTAAATTAAAGGGGGTAACTCGTAAAAATGTTAACCCTTTGCCCCATTTAAATGAAGAAAAAATTAAATTTTAAAAAAAAAAAATAATTATTATCTATAATAACTGCTTAATCAAATTATCATATGAAACTAAAACGAACAATTTTTTTCCCAATATGTCAAATTGTCAATCCAAAATGAAAGTAAGTCAAGCAGCAGATTGTTCTCCTTTATTTCCGTATGGAGTATTTTCATTGGTCTGAGGTTTTTCGTATGACCAATGCAAATACTCCATACTTCAGCTGGTCCTTAAAATTTGTTTGGAATTTTCGGTCACCGCGGTTCAAGAATCATATATATATATATATATATATATATATATATATATATATATATATATATATATATATATATATATATATATATATATATATATATATATATATATATATATATATATATATATATATATATATATATATATATCTGTAAACGAAATGCTAAAAAAGACCCTGTCTAATATCTATTTTCAATGTACAATATATACTGTCTTTTTTTAGCATTTCGTTTACAGACAACTTAACCTTTATTCGTATTTTGGTTTATAGCAAAACATTTTGAAATAGCATAAGATGATATTGTGGTTTGAGCAAACAAGAAGCGACCCGTTGATAGCAAAAATAAGTTTTTTTAAGTTGTTCTTTATTATTATTATATCAAACAAAAAAGTAGCCACTGTTTATTAAAACCGAAACATTCCATTAAAATTTTCTTTTAATTTTCAAATTTTACCAAAAACGATTAAAATACTTGTTTTAACGGTGACAAATATTTTCTTAACCAAAGGCCTCTCTATAATTAAGTTTGATTTAACTATCCTGGCATCTATTATATTTCGTATACGGCAAGGACAAAAAGAAACGTTATAACCTAAATAGGTTTTTTTTAATATATCAAGTAGACCTTAGCTACACAGTAAAAGCATTTTACGTAGTTAAAGCATTATCCAATCGGGTACATATCTCGCTAGCTTATATTAGCGTATGCATAACATTTTACATTAGAGAGGCAAGTTTTATTTTCAATAAGTAATTGTGATAAAATGGCGTTCGATGTTTGGATTTGACAAAAAGAATATAAAGAAATTATATGTAAGTGCAAATTTTTAAAACACTTTATCAAACATGTTGAGATTTGACCCATTTAGTGTTTTTTTTTAGAATAATTAAAACTCTTTAATTTCGTTTGATCATTATCTTCTTTTTTATTTTCAAACAGAGCTCATGTTTTGTTTCTTAAGATCGACATTTCCGCTAGCAGCTAGCATGCACAATTTATTTACTCAAAATTAATTAACTTGTTGTCCTTGATCCACTAAAAGTAAATTTGTCCCGTAAATTTAAATTATATGTGTTTGTGTGCGTGCTTGCGTGTGTTTGTGTGCGTGCGCGTTTGTGCGTGCGTATATTGTGTCAAAATTTACCTCTTTTTCTGAAGGTACATGATGAAAATAACTTTATTCGTAATGATATCAAAATGATTATAAAATATTAGTTTTAAAATGTGGTCACATTCCGGTATTTTATATTCATTAAATTTGTGCATGTGGTATGGCAATTTATTTATTTATCTATTTATTTATTTATGTATTAATAAATTATTTATTTATTTATTATTTGTATCTTAAAATGAACTTACTGTCATCTTATTATATGAATATCTGGGAATGGGAACTAAGAATTAGACATACACAAACTTAATCGTTTTTAAAATACCACGGCGAAAAGTTATCCACATCGTTCGTGCTTATTGTTTTATAAATGAATTACCTTACAAAACCTATAGATCAATACAGCGGACAAGTAACAAAAAATTGTTGTAACGGATCATTTCTTGATATTGCCTACTTTTTATCATTTAACTGTGAAATGTGAAATAATTAAGGTCATCTCACAAATTGACAATTTACTAGAAAGTCGTAAATGACTTTTAAATTTACCTGTAATTGACCTAATAACAGATGCTACCGATTGAGAGAAAAAAATCGATACTTTGATAATGATTTATAATGGTCCACTTATAGTTGTTATTAAATGGTGTAGATATTCTTTTGACACGTATAAACAATATTAAAAAATGTGTGAAACACTTCAACTGAAAATGGTCTAGAATTCACTAAAATAGCGTGCACGTGTGTTTTGTATTACAGTTCAATAAAGTTTTTAGATAAGGATGTAAACTTATCAATTATCAATTACAATAACCCAAATGAAAACGCTGTTCGTTGCTAATAAACATATCATTTTTATAAAGATCAGCAACGTTTTATTGCTTTGTCAGCTATGTTCATTTAAGCAACACATCAATCTTATTATTCATACATTGCATTTTAAAAATGAACTGCAAAATATTGTACATTATGATTGTTTTGTATCATAGTTTGGGGACCTTTCTGTTGAAAATGGGTCAGAGTTAAATCGTACACATATACATGCACAGTGCGTTAACTGGAGTGCAGGTATTAGTTACCCGCACTCCGAAGCATGCCCATTGATTGGTTCATTTTTGCTTGGGTTTACTTATTGTGACGGCAGAGACAAAGAAAGCGACAGAAATATCATATTCAGATGGATGCTCGTTCATTGGTTCCTTTTTTCTGAGGTTTCATATTGTGACAACAGGAAACGTATGACTTTGATACAAAAGAACATCAAAACACTCGGCAATCTGATTAATACTCGGGTATCGATGCTCTTTCTATTACTAAACAAATATAAGATCTCTCACACAATTTAGAAAAAATATGCAGATGCAATAACAATTATACACATTTTAACAAAACAATAACAAAAATATCTAAGATTAGCCTTCAGCATTAATTAATTTGAGGACAAGTACTAGCTATTTGTCACCAAGTCTAACCCAGAAGACATTATATACGATGTACATCAAACTTATTGCGTTTTCACCGAAAAGCATGGAAACAAAATTTCTTGTTGCTCAAATGAATGTTCTGCAATTAATTTTAAATTATTTATGGGACAGTTCAGCCATATACGGGACACGCCTGTTTCTATGTTTACCTTTATTTTATGGTGCCAATATAAGTTTAAAGTATTCGTTCATGAAAAACAAATTAAACGTCTCGTTCATGAAAGACAAAACGTCCAAATAATATCAATTACAATATCAAAATTATAATTTCTAGAAGCAGTCTGTGAGTGATATACACATTTCAGATACTGTTTTTAAAAGACATACTAGATAATTTTTTGTTTTCATGGAGTTCAATTCTACAATTCAATAATTTCAAGGTCCAATTGCAAGTTTAAATAATTGAACAAAGCAAGCATAATAATTCACAAGAGATTATAAAAGAGGGATATTTCCGTAAATGATAGGCTCGTAAATGTTGAAAATCTGTTCCTGTTCAATTTTTGACCATAAATGTTATGAGAATTTTCCGAATGGTTTCATCATCTAACTAAATATTAGCAAGACAAATATCCACTCTTGATGTACCAAGTATAAATACAGAATATAATTGACAACATATCGTCAAATGCACGTTTTAAGAGCCTCGTAAATGATTTTGGGTTTGTGAAATTACGCTTGTAAAATGCGATTTAAAATTAAATTTTAACAAAATGGTTGTACAAGTACTCCTAATCTTCATATTTTATGTTGACTTTATTAGGCTTAATATCACTAATGAATGTGTCATAAACGCACTACTATGTATGATTAACATTGTTGGTAATTCAAAATTATAAACGCCGAATTTGAAGACAAGTAATTCACGTTTGATTTTAAGCAAACGAAATTTCGTAATTTCAAAAAACACATTTTAATGGCAATATAATCAACAAAGATAAGGTGTGTTTACTGTTAACCACGATTCGAAAGAAGACACTAGCAATGACAAATACTCCGATTTAGTTAAAGACATGTTGTTTTTCTTACACATATCGTGCAAAAGCGAGTGTCAAAGTCAAAACCAAGAAGCTCTTTAACTTGTGCTCAAGGCATTAAAAAATACAGTTACTGTACATAGTTTTAATACATTTTGCAGTAATGTTCGGGCTTATTTTTATTATCAAAAATTGTCATAGAAATTGAAGGCATAGAATGTCGTATTGAAGTGAAAATGAGTGTGTACCCTGCCTTGTTGGTGCCCTGCTGAGCTCCTTGCTGATAATCTTGGGTTTGGGGATTTCAGAACTGGTTAGATCAATCAAATGGTTTGATATGAATTTTTGTTTTGTTTTTATCAGTTTATCTTTTAAGAATAATTTTAACCTTTTCGGACTAAAAAACATTTTAAAGTGATAATAGTGTTGCAATGGTAATTTCATCACACCTAAATTTCAATGCATAAACAGAAAGCATTGAATTTCATATTTCAATGCCAAGTTTCTAAAAGTGTTGAAAACACTTTAAAATATAATCATTAATTCATTTTTAAATGTATCAATGGCCTTTATGTATTTTCATTCAAACTTTTTAGATATTTTTTTTTATTTTCTGATTTAAACGATTACAAGATAGTTATATAAACTGAATAATACACATTTAATCGAGGGTCTTTCAAATCTGGAGACACGGTTTCTAAACCCTAGTCGCTTCGTTTAAACATGTCTCAGGATCGATTTTTTACCTGATAGTCTTTATCAAATATCACGGCGTTATTTGTTCTGTACGGTACGGTTCGATATACGAATGATACGGAAAGATGTTTCTCATTATAAATTTTTACTGATGCAAACTGGTTTTATAATTACAACAAAAACATTACCTTTACTGTTTATTTCCCCAATGTAGATATACATAATATATTTACACTTCACAATTGTCATGATTATAAAGACTTTCAAGATTACCAATCTTTTTATTTTATCATCTTCCAAATTAAGGTTATTCACATTGACATTTAAGTCTTTGCATTTTGAATAACTAAACATATTTTTAAACAAAAACATAATCTTTACACAATCTTTTGTATCAGTATCACTTTAATCAAAAAACCATTAACAATTATTGAGGATTGCACAAAAAAACAGAGTTCAGAATAATGCAAAGATATAAATCTTTTTCCTGGATTATAGATAATATGAAAACAAAATATGATTTCACACATGTAAAAGGTAATTTACTGTTTATTATCTGTATGTTTTTCTTAATAGCTACATGTACATGTTATATATATTCGATTTGTTATGGTCTATTTTTAAACACAAAAACGAAACATAAAACTGAGACTTCATTTATTAATTTCATCTTGTACACGTAAAAGCAATTTAAAAATAATATTACTTCTCCCACTGACTACATGTAGATGTCATGTATTGTACTTCATTGACATTTTGTTCTATAAATAATCATAAATAATAAAAAGTAGGCGAAGTTTGAGTAGTTTCATGAAAATTTAGAAAGTATCCTGAAAATCGAATAGCTGGACAAGAGAAAAAAAAACAGCAGTGAAAGAAGTACATCCATCAAGTCAAAATATATTCAATAGATCTTTCACAGAAACTGGTTAAAATATGGTGAAAACATAGAACATATTCCGATATTATCATGTTAAATTTTCAATTGTAAATAGATATACAGTTCTGGAACTCGAAAGATAGATATTTGTGGTGTTAATTCAAAAAAAAACAACACACAAACCTGAATCGATACTGTGACATCTTTAGACACAGTAACCACTACTTTCAGTTTTACAAGGTTTTCATCATACAGGCTTACATACCTAACTGAAATGTTATGTCTTTAAGATGTAACTGGTACTGTTAATACTTTTTGCATCCTCATAAAATGTATTTAATGCATGTGCTGTTTCAGCTGAAATGACACCGTCGATGTCATTATATTCATGATACTGATAAGGTTTATCAAGTATCAAGTAATAAAAATATATTTATCTGCCCTTAAATTGTCATGATCTATGTCTCCTTTTCAAATTTATATTGTCTACTGTGAAGGTATTGCTTGACTATGGTTCAAATTTGAAAAGAAGAAAATAAACATTAAAAAATCATGACCTCTACGCAGATAGTGTGCTACATTTTTCTCAGTGCTGGATAGTAAATTACAAACAACATACAAGAAGGAGCATAACTCTGCAAACGCTCATATTAAACTTACCTGCCCTTGATAGTCAACAATATTTCAAGTTTGAATTGAATATTTACAACAGATAGTAAGGAAACGGCTAGTATTCAATATCATTCAATGGCAATGATAAAGAAATAAAGGCTTTCAGAAATTCTCTTCCCCTACATTTGCATTTCAAATTTGATACTGAACAGACAAGTACTCCAAATTTTTAATTTAAATATGAATATCTTTGACACTGTTGTAGATAGAAACTCAAAGGCAAATGGGATTAAAATAAATAACTTAAGTTATCTGCCAATTAGAAGTGCATTTTGTTTTGATGTGATTAACTTTGACAAATTTTGAGAAATTAGAAGAAATATATAATTATGTAATTGGACATATTTTTGCAAAAATATATTTGGGATTATCTGCCCTTTTGAAATGGCGTCCTTTCATCTAATCATACATACCACGTATGAAGTGAATAGCTATGATAATAATAAGCATAATACTGTTCATGTTTTAGATTCCACACAAAACTTTTGCTTTCAAGATTTTAAAGCAGGGACTTTCCTTATGAACATATCTATCTAATTATCATACCATGTATTTATTAAGCTTATTTGGACGACCCTTGGTGCATTTAATTCTGACAAAAGAACCTTCATATTGAAGCATAAGAATTACCCAATATCTTAGGCTAACTTACAAAATTAACTTTAAAACTTACAGATGTAAATATACAAGCATGAAAACCATCCTAGATTGTCACTTGTCAAATCTCAAAATATGTTCATGACAAGTTTATATCGTCAATAACTTCCTTAAATCAGAAGCTAGGAAATGAGACCTTGAACTGAGTGAGCCATGAACATTGTCATCAGGAATGGACATAATAAAGAATTTCAAAATATCATACAAATCCACTTACCAGAAGAAAATACGTGCGAGTGTTGTAAATATTCATGACTCAGTAGCCATTTTGTCAACTTTGCAATTAATTTCGCTTTAACGAAGTATGCAATCATTCACGTTCTGCCCTTTGAAGTATAAAATTAGGCAAACTAAAAGAACAGGCATAATCGCATGTAATGACTTATTGTTTCAGGATGATAATAAACTTCGATTTCATATGTTATTATACAAAATGTTTTAGTATTCCATATGAACAATGTGAAGAAGAATAAAGTAAACATGTTTTGCAATTTCATGAATAGAATAATTATGTTGTTTGAACGTCAATTGTACATAGCAAACAGATTCATCTAATGATCAACTGATTTATTTATTTCAAAGATTAATATTGAATTATGTATGGCTAATGTATTGCTAACAAGCTACCTTTTGGAAGGTCGGTAGTTCTACTCTGGTGCCCGCTTGAAAAAAATGCTAAGAGGCGCTCCTCCCTCGACCAGTTCTTTAAAGTCGCCATATAACCATAACAGTGCCGGTATAACTTGAAATCAAACTTTTCATTCAATAATTATTATCTACTGCTGTGAAAAGATAGTTTGTGCGGGAGTATATCCCGAAATGAAACTTTATTTAAAAAAGGTTAAATTTTGTAATATTGTGTAGCTTTAAAGTGAAAAAAAAGGAATCAACCTTTTCGTCATTTCATTGTTTTCTTAACTCTGATTCAAACTTCAAATTATGATCTAATATATAGTTTGAATAATTATTATTAAACAATTATATAATATTGAAAAATTTTGCTATTGCAGTAACTTGGTAAACACAAAAGACGATGGCGACAGCTGGTCTTTTTTCACCGGAAAATGAAAATTTCTGCAGATATTTTCGACTTGTCAATGAAACTGCTGTAAAACCCTTACGGAAAATCCTCGAGAATGCTGCAACTGCCCGCAAATTGACTGTAGAAACTTTCCTTTTGAACCATCAAAAGTCATTGAAAGTACTTTTCCAGAGAGGCATAATACAAAAACACCAATATGACAAAATTTTTCCACAAACAGGTCCTTTTGTAATTGAAAATATTGATTTGACTCTTATTTGTGCTATTATTAAAAATATTTGTATTTTATCGATTAAAGGAAGGAATGCATGTGAAGATATAAGAAATTCTCGGAACGAACTTTGCCATACGTCCGACATTGCTTTGTCAAGATTAGATTATTATAGTAAATTTTCTTATGTTCACAACAAAATTAAGATACTACTTCAAGAGTATCAAGATGTGAACTTTGAGACGGCGATTGAAAGTGAAATTAAAAATATTGACGAAAGCCCTGTTAGTGTGTCACCTGTACTCAACCTTTTTAAGGATTTCCTCTTTGCCTTTGCCCAAGACTCGAGAATAGCTGAGACAGTTGCTGACAGAATTCGCCAATTAGAAGTATCAGTGACTGATATATATTCATCCACTGACAAAAAACTAAGAGATATATATGCAAGAGTTGAAAAGCAGCCAATTTTGACCGCAGAAGCTATACAAAATATTCAAAAAGGTAGGTCTTTCAATTTTGTTAACACACATGTGGGACATTCTTTTGTTTCATTTATTCTAATTTGCTTTAAAAAATACAGTATGAAACGACTACTGTGTTTTTCAATTCTTCTTTAAATGCTCTAGCTTTAGTCTATATTATATAATGTGAAAGTACTTTTTAAAGATGTACAAATAGCCGAATGTATTTAAGGCATTTTATATCCAAGGCATATTTTTGTTGTCTTTCTTTGTCTTTTTCAGACACTCCACGAAAGGAGATTGAACCACTTTTGAGTAAGTATAAATAATAATGAACAATCTATTTGAATTTGGTTTTTGTGTTGTCCCTATCTCAGTTCCATTCCTCAGTTACTATTGTTTTAGGTGACATTTCATTTCATAATGGCCGGTTGTGACTTGAAAAATGCTTTATCTTTAAAAAAAATATATACTTACATTTCATTTTATCAATTATAATTGTCAGTTAAGCTTACTAGAAAACATAAGTGCACATTCATCAGATATAATTTTATTACAGAGCAAACTGAAGCAGTTTTAAAAAGGAAATCAGAATATGTTTTAACCCAACAATTTAAAAAAATTGAAAAGCTGTTAGAGTCTTCCGCCAGTGTAGTTATTAGTGGTGGAGCAGGAGAAGGTAAAACCTATGCTGCATATGAACTTATGCGTCGAAATGGACAAGAGAACAATTGTATACAGATACATAGTCCCGATGACGTACGATTTGTAGACCCACGTATGTTGGATTTCGTATTTATCGATGATATTTTCGGAAACCATGAGGTCGACGAAAGTAAATTGCAGTCATGGTTACAAGTTATGGAACAATTACAGCAACTTGTAAATGCAAAAGCAATTCATTTGATCATTGCAACACGAGAAATTGTTCTCAAAGAATGCAAAAAAAATTTAGAAAAATTCTCTATTTTCAATAATACTTTCTCATTATCATCGAGGAATTTAAGTCTTGATGAAAAAAAAGAAATACTTACCCTAGCGTTGAACAATAAAAAGAAACGTTTTAGTAGTGAAGAAATTCAACGCTGTGTTACAACTTTCAGTTCAGATCTTGGATTTCCTTATACATGCGTTTTGTTTGCATCTGATGAATGTTTCTTCAACAAGGGTGCATCATTTTTTAAGCATAACCCATTTTTGAATTTTGATGTTTTTAAAACATTGAACGACTGTAAAAAGCTCTCTCTTCTCTTTATTTGGATTAAAGACGGAACTTTGCCGGTTGCTTTGAAACGAGGAAATGAAAACGATGAAGTTCTTAAAAAAATATCTCAAATGCTAAATTACGAGCATGCAATAGACGTATTATATGGTGAGGTCAATAAACATTGTAAAATTATGGATGGAGTTTTTGTAAATGCTGGATCATACGGGTATCAGTTTACACATAATACGGTCTATCAAGCCATTGGTCATTTTTTTGCCCAGATAGGGTTCTACGATTTGATTTTAGAATATAGTAATTTAGCTTTCTTTATGGAATGTTTTTCAGTCACAGAAGACCATTATCGATCTGATCGTGTTTTTATACGAAGAAACTTTTACCAGAATTTAGTTGACAGAATAATAACTGAAGTAATTGGCAGAAACCATTACCGTGAAATGGCGATGCATCCCTGCTTAACAAATGAAATACTTGAAATATTAGTTAAAACATTGAAGAAGAAGAAAAAGCTTAAAGATTTTTTCTTCTCTGGCATATGTTCCAGTGCGTCAGTCACCGAGTATTCTATCAGCAACACATTTCTTTCCTACTATTTAGAAACATGTGCAGCAGAATCATGTTCATTTCTAAAACAGTTACAAGGTCAATTAAAATGTAGCAAACGTTTACATAAAAATAAATGCAAAATATGTTACCTGTATAAAGAATCGTATCACGGTGCATGTCGAGGAGGAAATATTGACGCGCTTAAGCTACTTACTTTTGTAAAATGCGATAGTTCAATTTTACTTGATGCTGCACACAGTGGGAGTATTTCAATGTATAAATACATTCATAAGCTTTTAGACCCAGAAAAACGTAAAAGCCATGAAACACAAGCATTATTTATTGCCGTTGAACACCAGGACTCTGAGATGTATACTGTTATTCGAAAATTAGGGTGTAGACCAAACTCTGAATGTTTGTTGAAAGCATCTAAAGCAAAAAACAGTGAACTACTTGTTAATATTATAATCGACATGTACGTCTCGCATGCATTAAATGAAGATAAAAACGTAAAATATGCGCAACGCACGTTATTTAGCATGGATGTTTTAGACGCTTTTATCCTTGTCGGAATGTGCCCGACTAAGTATGATATTGCTCGCTCAATGTCACTGGATATGAAAGCTGTAGAGTCGATTTTGTGGGATTTGAAATACAAAGTAAGAGAAAAAGAACGTAGTATAAATGAACATATAATAGAACTATGGAAAAATGTTACGGAAGACCAAGACCTTAAAGAAAAGCTGGAAGAGATTGGTCTGCTTGATACATATTTTTACCTTGAACAACAAGTAATGAAAGGAAATTCCGAAAAAGTAGAACACATTATCCAGCATTTAAAGCGGAAAGAAAATTGGGACGCAACCAGTTTCTTTGCTTGTAACTTGCTCAACCTCAGTCTACCAGAGACAAAACATACGTTTGAATATTTACTTAATCTAGGAGTAATACCGAATTATACAACATTGTTAAAGTCAGTTGCAACGGATGATAAAAGTATTGTGAAAATGACTTTAGACAAAATGATAGCATCTGAAAAATTTGACCCTTTGCACAAAGGATCAAAACAGGCTTTGTTGCTGTCAACTTTGAACTGTGACATATATAACAGTTTGATAGATATTGGAATGGATCCAAAAGCGTACCATTTCCTTTATGTAGTAGAGAGTAACAGGGATACTGAAACAAAAATTAAAATAATCAATAACTTGTACTCGACGGTTGAAAAATGCAATTGCCTCCATAAATTAGACAAGAAGACAATGCAACTGGCTCTACTTGGAGCTTTCGAGGATATTGATGTGTATACATGTCTGTTGAAAAAGCCATTTAAACTTCAGTCGAGGTTATTACCGGTAATAGTATCTCGGGGATGTGTTTCACAGGTAGAACGCTTAATAACAAACTTGAAAGATCAAAAGGATTGGCCGCCATTGTTTGAGGCAACAAAGTTGTCTTTAGAATGTTCCTTTTACATGCCAAGCATTTTTGCGGTGTTTATGGAAGAAATTTCTGTTGAGAACTCTGGGGATCAAAATAAGATTTTACCTTACCAAATTTTGCTTGAGTGCAGAAGAAATTCATTTAATAAAATCGAGAAGTACATTTCAATATTGAAACAGAATAACTTATGGGACCCCAAAAATGTCATTTTGAAATGTTCACTTCTTGAAAGCAGTCATGATCAAGCAACGTGTACATTATTTGAAGACAATGGAGTCGTAGCAAATGATATATTGGATACTGTATATGAAAAAGGAAACTTTGAGATGCAGTCATACATAATAGCATATCTTAGTAGAAAGGGCCAACAGATCAATTTAAATAATTTAAATGAAGACATAATTAAATCTCTTTCGTCTGTCCCAAGTCTTTGTTCTGGACATATGTTACGTAGAGCTGTTGAGGTGTGTGACAATGAAGTCGTTCTGAAAATCTTTAATACACTGAACAATACGGATCCATATTTTATAAAGTCAGAGTTTGCATCGGACATATTAGAACTTAGTTCTAAAAGGCTCGATATTTATACAAGTCTTTTCGAGAAAGGTTTGATTCCTACTATTAAATGCCTTCTGAACGTTATTAAAAATGGTTCATTTATATTATTTCATGATACAATGGAATCTTTAAATGCTTTGGACAAACTTGTTTTGACAGACGAATTAGAAAGAGATTTGGTTCAAGAGTCAACCAAGAGGGGTTCGGTGCGTTTTTACCTCTCTCTTACAGAGTATGGGATCAAGGCACATTTCGAGGACTTAATTTCTGCAAGTTATTCAAAGAATTTATCTGTTTGCTATCTATTAGTAAATGACATTGAAAGGGACATATTAGAAAAGTGTCCCGATGGTATTGATGTTGTAATATCACACATGTTTCCTTTGTACAAACAAATGCGTGAAAAAGGGCTACAACTTAGCCCTCCAACCCTTCTCAAATTGACACAATTATTTCAGGAAGGGAAAATTAGTTTTTCAAATATCCTGACATTAATGAAAGATTACTTTTCCTGCCAAATTTGGTCATTCAGTGATAAAAGTTTGTCTGAGGTATATGAGCTGTCCAAAGGAAATAAATACCTTTTTTCTATTCTTGACGTTTATTATAAATCCGAAATTGAATCTCATCTTCTTAATGCTTTGATGCAAAGAGATACAGTATCAATAAAAGAGTATTTGAAACAGAACTTGACTAATACAGGGCGCGTTTTACCAGGTGTAATTAGAAAAGCATTAATAACTAGGAAACGATTGGACAAGGGGTGTACACAACTGATATATGAATGGATAGGAAACTCTCATTGTGATCAAAGCTTGAGAATACTTTCGTCTGTACTATATTCAGATACAGAGAACACACTTCAAATTCTCTATGAAATGTCAGAACAAACGAAAACTACACTAAATAATGATGTTTTACAAACTGCTCTTGAAGAGGCTATCTATAATAAGAAAACTGGTCTATATCTTTCAATTCTAAAAGAATGTCGTGTTACGCCCACAACCTATTGTTTACTTTATACTTTACGTCATAATTATGATGCTTGCTTTAAGTTAACACTTAAAAAACTTCCTGGATTTCGAAAATCATGCATTGATCCTTATTACAAAACGTCACTCGCCCTGTGTTGTCAAAATTCAGAAATTGATAAATTTAAAGCTCTTTTGGAAAAATGCAAAATATGTGATACAGAGCTTTTATTTGAAGCTGTTCTCTGCAAGAATGAACATATATTCCAACTTGTTAAAGAAAATTTGATAAAACACGACCAATGGGATTTTAGCTTGCAGGAATACTGGACCGCCTCTGCATTGATTGAGGCTGAAGACAGTCCCTTAATTAAGTGTCAGTTTGAGTCATACTACGATGACACCGTTAATGGACGTGACACTGAGATATATGAGCAACCTGATAAACACACATACTCAGATTACGAGAATCCTGATGTTGAGGAAGAGGATCATGATGACAATAAATCTGAAAATGAATATGAGGATTTAGACAGTTTTATATTCCACGAAAAAGCATATTGGTCGTTGAAACATATTCAACGGGACAATTTCTAGTATCTCTTAAGATTCTTTTTCTCTTTTTCTATATTTATCTTCAATCGTCTGATAAAATTTCATATGATGACCTTGTCCATAGGTTTACATTGTACTGGTATGTTTGTGTTTTTGATAATACAATTGGCCTGGAAGAAAAAACTAGTTTGAAAATTGCAGGTAGGATTTCAGCCGAAGAAGGTTATTAGTTATTTCGTTTTATATTGATCATTTGGTGCCGGATACTTAAAAAGAGATGAAATACTTATTTTGTCTTTTTAAATATTCTGTTGGTATGTGTATAATGTGGTTCAATTACTTTTACTTAGAGTTTATTTCTTTTGTTTTTTGATATCCTTAAATCAATGTATGCACATTAGGAACATTGATTTTTTTGTTTTGTAAACGCTTTTGCTGCTGTGAATCCCTCTGCAATTTTTGCAATCATTGTGGTATGCCAAAAAAATCGTTATAACACACAAAAACACGAACATTTATATTTACGTCGCACCAATACGGACCTCACGTGTCATCCGTGCACTATTCCAGGTACAAGGGTGCACCTTAGTTAGAAAAACTCTGATATTTTAATTTTGGTATGTCATGTAATTAAAATCGAGATAACTTAAAACTATATTTTGAAAAGGTTAAAGCAAATAAATGAAATAATATATTATAATTCAATTATATTCATGAAATTTCAAACAAATAATATAGACATATTACCATTTATGGGAACAGAAACACTATCAGTTTTTTGGATAGTTATTTTTGAAACTAAATTTGAAATTAAATCCAAACAACTTATGAAATGATACATATTTTATACTTGCATCTTATTAAAATGTATCCAAATAACATGTATCCAAATAACTTCTTACGTTTTCAACACGAGCTGTTTCAAAGAATACAGTATTGTGACCAATCTTGTAAATGTTGTCTCGTTTCGATTTTCTTAGTACGAAAACTCCATATTAAATTCATATTGTGCTCAATCTAGCCTCGTTCTTATCTTTTGTGTCCAAATATAATTTACTTAATATGTATTTGTCACAATATTTATTAGTCCTGTGAAATAAAAAAGGTGTGTTTTGCCGGCTTGGCACTACTTTATTGTAACCGGCGGGTTTGTGTTTCATTTTATTTATACGATTTTTGTTTTATTTATGATTATTACATGCAATACGTTGTATATAATTAATTGGTATAAAGTATGTTAGACACCAATCACCCGAAGAAAGTAGCGCTGAATGAAAAACTTTTTTCATTAAAGTAGCAAAATGTAAATAAAGTTGTATTTTGATATCCATACAAAATACCAAATCAGTATAACTGTACTAATTGTCCAAAAGCAATATACATTTGTACCTAATGATGCTCTTACACAAGTAAAGAGGACGAACATGTCTGCAACTGACTGCTGGAAACAAAAACCAGGCAAACTACCCGTACACTGTCAATGACTGAAAGAGAAACACAACTTACTTGTATTAGGTTTCAAGCTTTAAAGCCCCCAGTCTCTAGATGGTTAAAAGAAACAAAAATTGAAATAAAATTGCAAGTAAACTGTTAATACTGGCTAGTAAGGTTTAATATGTAAATCTGACATAACTGATGAATTAATCCTTAATTCAATAAAGAATGTTAACAGAAACGTCAATATCTCGTATTTGCCTAATCAAATGCGTGACAAACGCAATATGCAATGTAAATAGGACAGATAATTTATTCAGCATGGTTACGTGTCTCCGGAACCGGTACGCCTGGCTTTGTTAATGAGTTGGTCCTAATAATTTGTATGAAATATTAGTAAGACGGTAGTTTTTTATTATCTTCTGGATACATGCTGCTTTAAACCAAATTGTAAATAGTAATACGTTTGTTATTAATATACAGATAAAGATTATGTATGTATGTATGAGTGTTAATCTGAAAAAATAACTTTTTTGATTGATTTGAATTTGAATTAAATTTAGATTGAATTATATGTCATAAAATGTTAAATTAATTTCAATCAGCAATAAAAAAAATGTTGTTGTTCTTGTATATGTAAAGTAAATTACTGTGTTTATAATTGTTATGAATACAGATAATGCTACATCGATATTCATTATCCAGATGAACAACATATAAATACTTAATCATTGTATTAAGTATGAACAAGGTTGGTTACCTACATTTTGTGTCTTTTGTATGTGTTGTATTTTTTTTGCAATCACCTGCTCAACGTGCACATTTATTATGGACATGACTAATTGAATGATAACCTTTATTTGAATGCATTTATGTCATATATTAAGATTATGACCTGCAAATTATGCAAAAATATTCTGTTGATATGGCATAACATTGGAATAAGGACTGAGATAAAATTGCTGTTTCCTATAAAACTTGTAATGTTATATAGAATTATTATGAAATACAGTTTGAATTATGCATAATTTGATGTTGTATGATATTCACTTGAATGATTTAAAATATGTTAATGATTTTGTGTTAAACACTTGCTGTTTCCAAAATTAATTTTTGATTTAAATTAAAAGTTTAATACCGAGTGTCATTGATGACTACATAACTATTAAAATAGTATTTTTGTCGTACGATTAATATTTTGAATGTGTTAACCAATATTTGTATGCCATCATGTTACTATACAATTGTTGTTTCATGCAGTATAACATTCCAGACATGATATGAAGTGTATATGAATGTGTTAACCAATATTTGTATGCCATCATGTTACTATACAATTGTTGTTTCATGCAGTAAAACATTCTAAGCATAATATGAAGTGTATATGAATGTGTTAATATATATTTGTATGCCATCATGTTACAATACAATTGTTGTTTCATGTTGTATAACATTCCAGACATGATATGAAGTGTATATGAATGTGTTAACAAATATTTGAATGTCATCATGTAACTATACAATTATTGTTTCATGCAGTTAACCATTCCTGGCATGATATGAAGTGTATATGAATATGTTTACCAATATTTGTATGTCATTATGTAACTATACAATTGTTGTTTCATGCAGTAAAGAATTCTTAGTATGATATGAAGTGTAAATGATGACTGATATTTGAAAAGTTTCTGGTTTAATTCTAGCTGAGGTCTGTCTTACTTGCTAAGTTATGTTATAACGGTATGACATTCAGTTTGATTGATGTCCTATATTTTGTGTAGATTTGTATTTTGTTTTACATTTTTGTTGCAAAACTTGCTAATCTGTACTGTTTTGATATAAGGTGAGTGGTTATTCATATTTGAATTGTTTTAAACATTCAATTTGAATGATCACCAATATGTAAGGTTTGATTTTGTATGCTCACTTTCGTTAAAAAATAAAGGGACTGTACAACCTTCTAAGTTATAGTTTGATATGACACACGACTTGAATAACTATTGATTATTTATGAGAATGTCCTTTATGTATTATAAGGAGTGTTGCGATATTGAGTCAAGTTAGAGTACATTGTTAAAAGAAAAACACTACATAGTGACCTTCAAGTTGAATTATATATTATATATTTAGTGATAATTTTTATACATTGGGGTATTGTTATTCATTGCTAATGTAAAAGATGTTTTAAAAACTATATAGTGTAAAGTGTTTGACATGACTAATGATTGTATATTGAAAGATTTTAGTTAGCTTTTTATGGTACATGCCTGCTGTATACAAAACGCCTTGTCTAAATGTTAAGCACAAGTTATATCAAAATACCATAGGAATATGTCAAATTATATTATTGTTTTCTTAAATTAAATCAATGGCAAATTTTGCTGTTTTAGGAAATGTACTTTTTTGCTGAAAGGTAGGACTTTAAAGAAGAAATGAACGATTTTGAAAAGTTTCTTTTGTTGTATATTGCATAGACAAATACAATAGGTTGGTTTGATGGTTTCAGCGTAAAACACCTTGAGTACAAAGACGCAAAAGTCAACACAGAATATTATTTATTATATACTGTAAACTGATGATTTTAATCAAATGACGTTTTCAGTAGACTGTCTTGTGCCTAATTATATTATACACTTTACTTGCAGTCTTTATTATGTCAACATTATTATTGTTATTGTAAACTGATTGTTTAAACAAATTACGTTTACTTGACAAGATATAATAAATTCAAATACAAAAAAAAATGTATTTCTCATCAATCTGATGAAAATCAGCTCAAAAATAATACTATGCATAAGGATCTGGCGATGGCCGATACGTAATTATTTTCATTGGAACTTTCAGTGGAAGTGGATCAGGTTCTATTTTTCCCATTTGGATGCTAGAAACTTGATTTTAACGATTTCAAGATATTAGAGGTGAACAAAAATAAATGGCGACGCCCAAGCTTTCAAAATGAATATAACTTATACAATGATATACTCCATATGTTCCGTAGAAAAAGAATTTACTAAATATATACGTTTTTGTTGTTTTCTTTCGTTAAAAATTAATGACTTGTCTGTCTTCACGGATGACTTAAAATGTTTCTCAGTAAGATTTTCAACAACATATCCTAAACTTAATAAAAGGCAAAAATGATTAACTGGCGATCTTCATGTGAAAATAAGAAGATCAGAACTATAGTCAGTCTGATTTCTTTATATGCTGCCAACATAGTGGTTAAGCTGGAGAGTACCTAGATGATCAAGAATAACACACAAAGTTCTCGGTCTGTTTAACAAAAAAATGACATCTCCTCTTAAACCATTTTATAGATTTTAATGAAACTGTACTGAAATGATTATATTTTAGTCCTTTTTAGAAATTGCTCAAATGGTTAGGGTATTTTGAACAAAATGGCCGCCAGAGCTAAATGTAGAAATGAGATATCAATGTCATTTTCTCCTCAGTCGCTTGGATGTTGGTGATGAAACCTTAGTCGCATGGTTTTACCGACAAAGACCGTCTAAAATAATCAGTAGCTGTCAAATTTAATTTTATAATTATAATTCGTTTTGAACTCGAATATACGGTATATATGGATAGCCGTCCTATTTACCCCGAATATATCAACTTCAAAATTCTTTTATCATCAACCACATGATATGTGTCAAGGTTCATTACTGTCGGAACAATATTTTGATAATAATTGTCCATTGAACTTAGAATTTTCCTTAAAAGTGATATGTTTTACTCTAACGTATTCATTTCATAAGGGATCTACTTCAAACTTCAAATATATGGGTTCTTTTTTATCAACAAACACATTATATATGTCAAAGGTCCTTAACTAGAGCACCAATATTTCCAACTCTCAATAAATGCTCCTTATCATCAACCACATCATATGCGTCAAGGTTCTTAACGCTAGATGCCATATTTTCAGAATTATCTCCTCATATACTTAAAATGTTCCTTACATAAATGTATTCTGTTCTCAAATGATAAAGGGTCATTTTTAAGGCCTCCTTCTCACCCAGAATTCAGCATCAGTTACCATCCGCATCCACGGATTTAGCAACATTTTGCAAATTTACTTAAAAGCGGTTTTTTGGGGGATATTTTAAGATATATCAAAGAGATTACTTTTAAAAGATGTGCTTATTAATGGCCATAACTTCATTGAAAGAAAGTTTTACATATCTGTCTTAAATTTTCTTGAAGTTATGACCCTTTCGTACTATAACTTCATTTTAGTTCTTTTTACGCCATCCAATTTTCACTTCAACCTTTAAGATATTGATTTGAAACAAAAAACTTATCCTCATTTTTTCAGACAAAAGAATAGGAATCTGGCATGATTTTTTAAATTATCCACTTCTATAAATTACGGTTTATTTAAAATAAATGTTTCTATTCCATTGAATACTTAGAAACAGCTGAGCAAGCTGTTTTGCTAACAACTTGTATTCTTCAAAAGCATGCTGATGAAATGTTCAATGTTAGTACTGTGCCTAACGAATAAATCATAAAATATTTTCTTTTTGAAAGCCCGTTTGAAAAACGGGACGAGTCGTAAATATGGAAACGCCTCCGGATGGCGGGCGGCGTCAAATTTCGTCCGGAGAATGTCTCCTACATACATGGATTGTAATAAAACTTCGTTGAAATGTTCACCACTATGAGAAGCTGTGTCATGCACATGAAAAAGGTCTCTAGGTTAAAGGTCAATGTAACACTTAGAGGTCATTAAAATGTTTGTCCCTAGTAAAACTTTTAATACACAAACGGATTTCAATTCACTTTGTATAGATATTTGTCATTGTATTGCTACAATGTCTGTGTAGGGGGATTTTAAGACAACTTGGCACAAATGTTCATTATAAGGCGGAGTGTCGGGCGCAGAATTTAGTTCCCTGCAATCAAGGTCAATGTAACACATAGAAATCAAAGTAAGATGAAAATATGATGATGTGTATAAGGACAATGTATTTATCATTTATTGAGAGAATGTAACATAAATAGTCAGTATCATGATTACGGCTGCAACACATGTAGCTTAGGTCAATATATGCAAGGTCAATGTCACTAAAGATGATGAAATATCAAGATTTTGTCGGGAGCACAGATCCTACATGCAAGAATTTCTATAATACTTTTTAGAAGTATTGATCCACGCATGATCCAGGTGTCGAGGTCAAAGGTAAAGGTAACACTTATAGCTAATTGAAAAGGCTTTCCTAAGCAAAATATCTACTTTCCTTGAGGATTTAATACAACTTGGCACAAATGTTCACTATTGTAAAGCGGAGTGTCGCACTTAAAATTCAGGCTTCTGCGCTCTTGGTCAAGGTCACACATAGAGGTGAAAGTTCAGAAATAGATATGAAGATGTATATAGGGACTATTTAGTCATCATTTATTGATGGATTGTAACACAAAAGGTAAGCATCATGCTTACAGGTGTAACACGTGTAATGGAGGTTAATATTTGTAGGGTTAAGGTCAAAGTACAATGTACGAGTTGCAAAGTGATTTCTTAAATATCAGTGCATTAATATTTCAATTAATTTGGACGAGTCGCCAACATGTTATCATAAATGTTACAAGTACATTGTATGAATTGCCTTGTGATTCCTTAGATACGAGTCGCTCAATAATTCCATTAGTATATGTACATTGAGGTTTTTTTCATTTTATTACGAGTTGCCAAGTCGCCAAATGATGTTTTGACGAACTTACGTTAAAGATTAATTACCTTCTACGAGTAATCTAGTGATTCGTTAAATATATGTTTATATTAATTTTTAAATAACATTGTACGAGTCGCCTAGTGAATTTTTACACATATGTCCATTAATTTTACCAACTTTTTAGATATATGGAACTGTTTTTGTTTTAATTACGTTGTGCAAGAAGCCCAGAGATTCTTTTAATAAATGAATAGTTTCGTTTTATTTACAATGAACGAGTCGCCCAGTGAGTCTTTACATATATGAACAATGATGTTACCAGTTCATTGTTCGTGTGGCCAAATGATTCTTCAGATACATGTATATTGGTGTAACAAGTACATTGTTCGAGTCGCCAAGTGATTCTTCAGATATATGTACAATGATGTTACAAGTACATTGCTCGAGTCGCCAAGTGATGTTTTAGATAAATGTATATTGATGTTATAAGTACATTGTTCGAGTCGCCAAGTGATTCTTTACATATATGTACAATGATGTTACAAGTACATTGTTCGAGTCGCCAAGTAATTCTTTAGATACATGTATATTGATGTTATAAGTACATTGTTCGAGACGCCCAGCGATTCTTTAGATATATGTATATTGATGTTATAAGTACTTTGTTCGAGACGCCCAGCAATTCTTTAGATATATGTACAATGATGTTACCAGTACATTGTTTGAGTTGATATGTGATTCTTTACATATACATTTCAAATTAACATATTCCAAATCGAATATATTCCACAATACAACAATTGCTGTTCATAACAGCTATCAATAACAATTCTTTAGTATTTCAAACCTTCGTCAGTGCATTTGCTTTGTTACATATATAATGCAAAATAGGCCCATTGTCGAGACAAATATTTTCATGAGCTTCTCATACACAGATGACATATAAATGATTGTAAAAAGTGCCAGACTAGGAAAGGGTAAATGGCTGATATCGACTTTAACATCTCTATAAAATAAATCGTTCCTCAGATGGTTGTCTCTGTTGTTTTATACTGTTTTGGTGACACTTTTGTGTCTCTTGTTGTTTTCTCGTCTACGGTAAGTATCTTCCCCTTTGTCCCTAGTTTTTATTTATTCTAATTATCCCCCCCCCCCTTCCCCGGGTCTCATGTCCCCTTCCCCTGTGCCTTTTGAATTTATGGGCCTAATATTCAATCATTTATTTGTATTCTTTTAGTTCCTTATCAGTTACTAATTATTTATTCTTAGGTAGTGATTTGCCTGGCCGTGTCCTGCCCTTTCCTGTTTTTGTTTGGGGTCCTCCTAGGCTCTTTGCCACTGGCTCTTTGCCACTGGCTCTTGTTACTGTGTCGGGTGGGGGTTGCGCTCATTGAACGCCGCCTTTCCTTGATGATCTTGTTTATCATATTTGATCCGGAAATATTTTCACTGTTTGTCTATGTTCTCGACAAGTTATCTTTAGTGCACTCTCTTTAATACATACATCCGCCTTAAAAATTGAGTGTCGTTTGTAACAAAAGTCAGGTCGAAATTCCAACGAATATCAAATTATCTGGGTTTTTTTATTCTTTAACTACTAATTTCAGTAATGATATTACGACCGTTTTGAATACAAATCCCCTTAGGGAATTTTAACAATGGTTTCTCATTTGAATATCTCCTACCCTGGTATCCGACTCAGTGACAATACTCCCAGGAACACGTTCTTACTCGAAATCTGCTGAAGCAATGATTTCTCGCATGCACACGAACAACATACATTCAGTTTTATTGTTTTTGAGATTCGGTCGATCACATAAATACGTAATCTGTCTTTGAACTCTTCAAAATAATGTCTATGTGAGTACAAATTAGTTTCGTTAAATGCAAAATGAGAATAACAAGCCTATGAACACATGTATTTTATCAGACTGACTTCTACAAAATCATGGATATAAATCAAGTCTAATAGCAAAACATAGGCATCAAATACCGTCACTTTTTATTTTATATATCATATATTATTCAAAACATTGGCAAGTCATGAAGAAATTCACCCTGTATCAAAATTTGGAATTTTGAAAGGGGATCTGAGGCTATGAAGCCTGCGTATCAATCTTATTTAGTCAATACTTTTCATAAAAATACATACATATTTAAGAAATCTGAAATTATGCAAGATTCTTAGACACCATCTGAATTAACCATGACAGCAATTTGCATTTGGTATAGACATTGCATTTACTATACAAGATATCTAATTTAGTGTCTGTCCAAAAACAATTTCTACCAGAAACAAAGTAGACAGTTATATCGTTACCATTTTTGCTATCAATTATCAGATAGTATATTAATAATTAAAGTCCACCCACAATCTCTTCTGAGCTCAAAACAAAAAGTATTTCCACTTGACTTCGGCATTATAATCAGAAACATATTTCGCAAATACGCGTTTCCTTTTGGTTTTATAAAAACTTCCTGTATTAATAGAATGAAGCTTATTCGTCTGCGAAGTATCCAAGTCTTACATCATTTTAAAAAAGCGCACGATATCCTGCGGAATGACACGATTTTTTATGCGAGTCGTCAATAATTAGATTTAATATCGTGTAACCAGGCTAAAATTAAATTATGCGTAAACATTTTGTCTCTACCAAAACACATCGGTATAAGAGCTGTTGCATTGCACTGCTATAAAACATCTGAATTTTTTAATATATCAATTTGTTGACTTTTAGAAACGATGATTCGGATAGTGCTGTGCGGACATAGTTCTGGTCTCAAAAACTTAAATATCCGACTTTTATATAGTAAAGCGAGGACACACGTGTGTTGTTTTATTTTAGTTAGATTTGCTAACGGGTCTGATGCCTTAAATGTTATATACTACGTTTATGATCAAATTTGATGTTTTACCGTATGTCATTTGCTTTATCCATAAGATATATACATAACCATTTAGAGCATCACTGTCTATATATAACTCTGACAGATGGTGTCGGATTCCTGGCACATTGACTGAAGCGAAGCTGTCGTGTCTTTATAAAAACGAGTAGTACTATAACGCGGACGTAATGGAATTTTCGTGTCGTAACGCTTCCCTTTTAATTTTTACAACTGCACAGATTTAAACAGACTTTCATCAAGGTAGCATTTTATTCGTCTCTGCTAAAGGTATGCAGTGCACAGCTGACCATTCCTTCGCAGCCATTTTACTCCTGCATAAAACCTCACTTGTTTTATCATTTAAAAACCTTTCACACTTGGGCGGCGTTCTCATGGCGTCCAAAGAAAATTCAGAACGCTGAAGTGAATGCAGTTACATCGCAAACATCGCCGCAATATCGCACTGGCATCGCATAGAACACTGACCGACGGCGCGCAATTTCAGCATGTCAAAACAAACGCCATCACGCGGTGTTTTGATAAGAGCACTGTGGGATCAGCAACTCAGAAGCATCTCCTTCAACGCAACAGGGACACCGTGAAAGTGCAGATGGATCGCCGAATGAACGCCATGGTTAGCCACGGCGCTTATACGGAGATTGTGCGTCGACTCTATCGCGTTTATATTGCGTGTGTACGACGCATTTATGGAGCTTTGTTTTTCTAAAACGCTCTTACTGCAACTTCACGGCACTGTCACGATGACCATTGCGCCCTCAAGGCGATTCAACTACGTTCAACAGAAATTGCAGAATACAGTACAGAAGAATCCCTACTAAGACAATCCCAGAATTAAGACCACCCGTCTATTAAGAACAAAACCGGGTATTTAAAAGAACGGAATGTTCTGTTCTTTATGTAAATGGAAACATGATCCAAAATTAAGACCACCATCCCACTTATCCACTTTTAAGACCGCCAGTTTAAGTTCAAGTTCATTGTTTTATTCATCTAACTCCAATATTGAGACCACGAATATTCCAGTAAATTCCTGTTCAGATCACAAAATAGAAAGAAACAAAAATCCCTAAAGAAAGCCCAACACGGCATAATTGAAAATGTTGCAGGCTCAGTTTGATTGAGCCTGTTCATGGACGTTACTGGTAAGTGCAAGTTATTGTCAACGCCCCATAGCACCGGCTTAAGCAGTATTCAACATCAAACATGAATTGGTAAAATTTGAAATTTTGAAACATCCGCAGATGTGTTCACATGGCGGTTTTCATGGAACCTTCAATGTGACACGTTAGTGCCATTCCACGGAACGGTATACTGTCCCCAAGTAAAAAGACATATGTGACCTAAACAAGAAAACAATGGGCGGAACTAAATAAAATGGAATTTTTAAAGGGGATCTGAGGCTATGAAGCCTGCGTATCACAGGTATGACGTCAAAAGACAAATTTAAAAAAGCAGGCCACATATCCTAAGGGTGATTCAACAGTATTCAAGTGGAAAATACTGAAACCACCGAGGAATATAGCAAAATAGAAAGACCTAAAATGTAACTAGCACAACAATAATGTCGTGTTGAACGATCTACAAGGATCGGAAACACAAAATCCCTGACTGAATGTACGGGGCGATCTTTTACAGCCTCCACACGGCACAAACAACGCTGATGTGGCGATAAAATAAAGATAAACGAGAATCCTTAAAGAAAGCCAAACACGGCAAAATTGAAAATGTTGCAGGCTCGGTTTGATTGAGCCTGTTCATGGACGGTACTGTTAAGTGCAAGTAACCGTCCACGCCCCCTAGCACCGGCTTAAACTGAATTCAACATTTAAACATAAAAATGATGTAATTTTGAATTTAGAAATATCCGCAGATGTGTTCAGACGGCGGTTATCGTGGAACCTTCAATATGACACGTTAGTGTCATTCCATGAAAAGCGGCATATGTTCCCCATTTCATTGATATAAGCATGACACTTGATAAAACAAGGTATTAAAACTGTTATGAATAGAAAATTGTGTAAAGGTGAGAAAATAAACTTCCGTTTTGTTAAATGTTACTTTCTGCACATTTATTTTGTGAAGAATTAATTTCTTAATTAATAGGTGAATTTCATACATGAAACATGACCTTTGAAAAGTTAATCTTTAATATTAATTATCTTCAGACTTTTGCTCTAATTAGGATTAAATATTATAACATCAGTTTATAGTAATATTTGAAAGTAATGATATAAGTGTTTAAACATGTTCATACATAATAATTCAAATAAAGTGGTCATGAAAAATAATCATATGCCTTGATAATTATATCCTCAATTAAAATATCCAAAATTAAGACCGCTTAAGTCCAGTCCCTTTGATGGTCTTAACAGAGGGTTTTCACTGTTTATATAAAACGTGCTTGCGGGTAAATGTTCTTTTACAATGGATGATAATCGGCAGCAAGTGCATGCAGGTGCAGCAGTTACACGACTATTTAGAATGAGTAATCGCTGGTATTCAGCACAGTGTAAGCGTCGCAAGAGCGCCGTGCGAGCGCAGTGGAAGCGTAAAAAAACGGAGTAGAAGCGTAGTCCGAATGCAGACAATCGCCAATTAAAACGCTGCAAGAACGCACTACAACGCAGTGGACGGAGCGCGCAGCAGCGTCATGATCGCCGTGAGGACGCTATGAAGTTTCCATATCATCATAAATATCAGATAATTCTTGCAATCTCGAGACTCTCTGTCAACTTTAACAACGCCGAGCAAACGCAGTAAATGCGCAGTCTAGTGTGACATGGCCTTTACATATTTACTTAACATATTTTCTCTGCAGAATCATTGATTGTGAACTTATATTTGGAGAAGAACTTATATGATTTGACATCTTGCCGGGTGGTAGCAGTAAAATATGGCCTTCTACTTCACTTCAGTGTTGTCATACTTTTTGGTCTTTCGGAATCATTTTTCCAGTAATTAGTATTAAAGATTGAAAACCGCATAAGGGTGTGCTAGGAGGCGTGAGAGATATTGCACTTTAACATTATCTCTCATGAACAGACTGAATCAAAGCGTGTTTGAAATTTTCATATTATTTTGTTTATTCACTGCTTCCGAGGGAACACCCCTTTATAGATTTTTTTTTGTGACATGCCTAACCCGTTAAATTATTTATAACACTATACATTTCGATATATTTTAATTGAATTTATTTTATTTAATTTGTTAAAGAATATTTACTTGCTCAGAACTGCTGTGTGCCAACTTTTAATGTTTTTTTAAGGGCCTTAAGCATTCTGTCAAGATGTTTTCCGAATTCAACCAAATAAAATGTAATATTGGCTATGTCAAATTTGCTTACAAATTATAATCAGAATCCGTGGAGCGAATATTTGCTCCTGGTACCTTGTGAAAAAATAGAATTCTTGAAAGAAAGCAACGAGAACAAAAACCTTAATGTTGAAAATCTCATACTCCGTTTTATTAAGTTTGATGAAAAGTGCAACATCTCTCACACAACTATAACCGGGTTAAGTAGTATTCAAACGTAAATTCTAATAGAAGTATAGGGATAAATGATCTCGAAGGACCAGAAAAATATAATCACACTTAACTGTTTACTTATGTATGAAACTAAATACTACAGCAGCACAATAGTGGGAATGATGATTGCATTAATCCCCTTTTACAATGACATAATTATATATTCAAAGTTTTCATTGAAGAATCTTTCTCAAATACTGATTCCCATGCAGAGTTTGCAGAGATCTATATAGCATAATGAGGTTTGAATTGCACATTCTGTTGAACTTTAAGAAAAGCTGTTCTTCGTAGTCGTTTTAACTTTAAAGCCACAATTTGATATTGGTTGCTGTTGCGGTTTATAAGAATATGTAACATTGTTAAATTAACTGTGATTTTTGTTAACCATTGAAATTCTTTGTGACACATATACAACCAGCAACTTTCCCCTTCATTTTACTTGTCTAAATAATTAAAGGCGTATGCTAAGAGTACATATACCTATACATTAAAAAAATTACATAACATAATATATTTGAATGTTTTTCAGTTACCTGTCCCTTCAACTCTTATTATTTTGGGAGTTTTAGGTCATTTCGAGAGTGAATAACTTATACATGTATATACGTCTCACAAACATAATTTCTACTATTGATTTTTGTGTTTATACATCCTTCATTTGATTAAAATAAATAAAAGCATGGAGTTCCACTCAATCTTTTGTGTTCTCTTTATCAGTGTTAGTACAGAGACTCATAATTCTTAAAAAAATATCATTTTTAATTGGATATAATTGAGTTAAGGAAAACATGAAGAAACTACCAACTGCTTATTATTGAAATTTTGCACAATCACTAAGAAGGTATATGAAATCCTAGCTAACATTTTCCTGAAATATCTGCCCTTGACATAAGCAAACTATTCAAATTCAAGGTCAGATGACACGAAAATGAGGCCGGTGACGCACAATTTAATTTTCTCCCACTTTTAGATCATGCAAATTGTAGATAAACTTTGTTATGAATTTGAAATTAATTGGAAGTCCTTAATTTAAAAGTAAGATTTGATTTATTCTTGAACGCCCTCGTCTCCCTCTCCAAAGTGATCTACCAATTTTTTATCTTTATCAACTTTTTTTGTCGTGTTCCCTCCATTTAGTTATTCTTTTAACTCGCAAGTAAATGTACAACAAGAATACAGTAAATATTGATAAAGCTGTCGCTATAGTTCCGTATCCGTGGATGACTTTTCGGAAAAGAATGATGTCTTCAAGTAGACAAGACTGACGTTCTCCACACGTGTATTTCCACAAAGAGCATGTCCCATCGACAATAGCACCAAATATAACTGGACCGGGCATCCATCCTAGAAAATACATATATCTGCAAATACTTTGAATGAAGTATTACAAATCTTGCCTTCGTATATATATGGTTGTGTAATTTCACCTCTACTTAAAACGATATAGATTTATATTCAGTAGTTAAAGACATATGCTTATAAATCAATAAAATGTCTGGAATATTTTATTGTCAACCGATTTAGTGTAAATTACAAAATGTATTTTCGTCCGAGAAAATCACTATTATAAGTATTAACTGAAAGACATGTGATAGAGTGTTAATCATTTAGCCGTAACTTTCTTTTGATAAACAAGACAAACATACACAAACAAGAAATACCAATATCCCACGCCTAAGAGAAGTTTTACAAAATTGTGCTATTTCAAAAGCTTGTTATTTTTTGTGAACATTTTCGCCAAGTATTTTCAAAATGATCAAACTGCAAGTAATCGTGTAAATTTCTCATATAGATGGAAAAATTGCTATAACTAAAATGATTAACATTGACCCATTAACGTCTACTTATAACTATTAATAGTCAATGTTATCTCCAAGCGGTGATAATTGCATCGAAAAAGAATTCATCCATGGATTTAACTGTTGATTAGTCTGAATACCTAACGCTGACGATAAAAATCCAGAAAATGCCGAAGCAGATGCTCGGTCTCTCCTCAACACACCTGAAATACAAATTGATGTTAAGTGTGATCTTAAAGATCCTCCTAAACAATACTTCATTCTTAATATTGGCCCTACATTTTCAGTCATTGACAATTTATGTTTAATATCAAAGATACACAGGTTTGATACAGCCGATCTAAAAAATCTAAATTTGAAATAACCTTTCCCAAATATGAAACTCATTAAGTGCTCTTCAAAAATCTATAGTTTGTCTCATCTAGAAAATACACGTTGTAGTGATAAACAAGAACTTTTGTGGTATCTAAGAGGCTTAATGAAACCGAGAGTTTATAGAATTATACTGGTTTACAATTCAATCACATCAACAATCAATCGTAAAGCATTACCTTAAATTAACAATTATGATTGGAATGATTTTAAAGGCATCAACAAATCTTCCAATAAATGTTATTGCAGAATAGATGTACAATTTTGAAGAACATCCTTGATCACATAGTCCTGGTGTCGCTTTCCCCGAATTGATGCACGTGCAGTTGAAGAATGACTGTAATGCAGTGATGTATGAATGACGTGAAACAAAGTGAAATATGAATATCATGCATCAAGTGATTAATGAATCACGAATATTCAACATTAATCCTTTACTTTTTTATGTTCTTATCATCATGTAAATTCAATTATACCAATACATTATTGAAAAGAATACATTTGAGACCACGATAGAAGAATAAATTAAACTAAACATTTTGGAAAAAATAACATACAGCACTGTTGATTAAAGAATATCTTGACACGTATAGTTTTCATAAAGAAAAGCAATGTTTTACTTCTTAAGGGAAAAGAAACTTATAATTAGTTGCTTATGGCAATGCAAAAGCAGATTTTCTCGGTATACTTTAGAATAGAAGTAAATTGTCTATTAAACTAAATGGCAATTCTAAATATGATGCAGATAAAGACCAGCTCGTTACATTTTTGGTAATGGAAATGGTGTTATTTACCTGAGCAATTTGTTCTGTGCAGCCAGCATGACAGGGACTGAAATATGTACGCCCATCTTCACCACACGCCGGGAAATATGCACCATCATCACAAGAACAACCAAGTATACAAGATGGCTCTATTGGCGAGTAAAGTGAATTCAGCTCGTGTCTATTAAATCAAGAAGCAACACACATTAAAGAAATACATTAAACATCAAATAGAAATTGAACTATTTCCGATCAAGAAAAATTCATGTTACTGGTGGCGTCTTAAGGACTTAATTATGTAAAACAATTACGTTTTTTTTAAAAGAATGGTTTGTCAGATTGATGTCAAATACAATTAAATAATTTAATTGAACATACCCATGGCCATTGTCACCGACCAGCGTCGGTTGATCGCATCCGAGAAAGAACCCCGTGCTCATACAAATTAAATTGATTAAGTCGAATATCAGTAACAATTTTAGAGATGTCCGGGGAGTCATCTCAACTCGGCGTGAAACTAATCCACCTAGAAATGAGCCCATCGCTAATGCGGAAATTGTACTTATAGCTGAAAAATAACAGCATTACAATTATGATGTGATTATTAGTCGAACTAACAGTTTAATTCAAACTTTTAGAATAACTTTAATATGATACACATTTGCGATCCTATCTATCTGCGCATCCGTGTTTTCGTTTTGTTTACACAATAGATTAATAATATAATATGTTATATGTGGAACAAATTACCTTCTATTAAAAAGAATCAGCGCAAGATTTTTCTTTTTAATTATATTTATTTATTTTTTTTTTTTTTTGCTTTTTATTACTACATTAAGCAATTCTAACAAAATAAATCCAATAAAAATATTTTTGATATCCTTTTACCAATAATGATATTCGACTTCCAGAGAGGAATTGTATACTGGATCACAAGATATTTCGGCATAAATGACAACATGCCCGACAAGCCGATAACGCTGATAACTGATGACAAAACAATGGTTATGTAGATCGGATTACGTAACAATCGCCAAATCGTTTTACCAAAATCTGAGTGTCAAAATCAGACAAAGACATACATGTAATTAGAAACATGTCTCTATATGTAACCTGTGATATACATGTATATTCAATATGAAATCTAGTATGCATCCTAGTTATTAAGCCTCTATCACATCAGCTGTACGAACGCATTTTGAAAACAATCGCTGTGTCTTGTGCGGCAGGCGCAAGACAGTCGTACGAATTCTTCAGGTCGCAAGGTTGCCACAACGTCGCAAACCAACATCTCGACACGCACATTATTTCTGCGCTTTTTTGACAGATTTTGGACGTCTCAAGACAGTCTTGAGACAATCGTACAACACGATTTCAAGAAGTTCTCAAGTCGTTATATTTAGCGTTTGTCTTGCGACGACCACTGGGTTGCCTTACGAGCATCGTGCGGCCGTAATCGAATGCTGTCACATGAAAGTTGGCAATCGTAAGACAGTCGTATCAATCGATCGACAACCATGCGGCAGTCTTACGACTGTTGCGTCAGTTGTGCGTCTCATGGAAATCATATCATTTCAAAATCCCATGCATGTTGCGGCTCATCCTGATGTTGCATATATAATCACCCTCGGACTCTCTTTCCAGCTTCTGGAAGAGGGTGTAATACAGGCCAAACAACCGACGTCGTGCAATCCAGGGTTTGGCTCACCAACGCCTGGCCCATCTTCTCGGCTCCAGTTGAGCACTGATAAGCTGCGCAAGAACTATTGCGTGGTGCACTTCTTCTTCACGAAGTCTCCGTCTTAGAATAGTATTACTAAAATACAACCTTTGTGGTTGGATTACCATCCCGGTTTGATTGAAATAATGAGGGGTGCTCCAATGATGGTGTTGCATCCAATCCTCACTTTTGAATTCGTACGATGAATGTACAGACATCGTGCGGTAGCCTTGCAAATTCTTGTGCGTCGTTCAGTGGCCATACGATTTTTTTTAAATTTTTGACGATTGCCTTACGACTCTCTTAACAATTGTACGTCTGATGCACGGTCATTTTGCGACGACCGCACGAAATGTTGTTAGTTTTTGTCCTACTTTCAAGCTTAAAATATCGTGCGAGCCTTGAGGCGCCGTACGAACAGCGTACATCTGCCTTACGATCTACAAATCTGTCCGGATTGACTGCAAAATTGCCTGCGACCTCGAACGAACAAAATGTCGTGTGGCTGATATGATAGAGGCTTAAGTGTAAGCACTGATAACACTTGCACATGGAATAAACCAAAAGAAGTAAAAATGCAAATAAATATAATTTCGTTTAGATACTGTGTAATTCCTTAAGGTAAAAATGTTGCAATAACACATTTTATAGATCATGCGTTTGAAACAATTGTTCATCATTAATTTTCCATTGTGAATCACTAATTGTTATAATAAAACAATTGATGTTAATTATTGCTTTATATTCGATGTGCTAAATTTGAAATATTATAATCATATTTTACCTTTCACCTCCTTAACAAAAGTCTGGCCAGCCGATTTATGTGTAGCGTGTTCCATTTTCTCCCCAGTCATTTCCAAATCTTTCATTCGACTTTTACTTTTAAGTTTGCGCGGGAAAAGCATGATCGGCAGACTAAAAATTACCGAACAGGCGCCAAATACAAGAAATCCTAACCACCATGCCCCGATCCATCTTGGATCCTTTGGTGTTATGTCAACCTCTGAAAAGTTACACCATACAACCTATTTGCTTATTAGACGTCGTTTATTCCGAACATTTTATATAAGGACGATCGTAGCCTAGTGGTTAAAATTTTTGACTTCAAACAACTCAGCTTTCGCCGTTGTGTGTGTTTGAATTTCGCCGGGGAGATTTTTATTTTTTCACGTAAGGAAGCAAGATTATGGAATGACGTAGTGCTTCTCTTGTACCTGCGTGTGCCTAAAATAATTAACAGAGGAGCACGGGAGATTTTCCTCCAACACTAAATCTTGAAAGCTGCCATATGGCGTTTACTGTGATGGTGCGACTCAAAACCCAACATAAAATAAATACATTTAACCAGTAAATTTGACTGGAATGCTTTAAAATTTGCATTGAATACTATTTAAAATGCATTTAAGGAATTGACTTAAGAACTGTCATTACATACTTTCAAGTGTAATGTATATATTATTAAACAGTCCACCAACAAGGTAAGCCAGAGCAGGACCAAAAATCGCAGTCCCTATGATAATTCCCATATAAAAGCCTGTTTTTCGTTTGTCAACAGCGTCGTCTACATAAAGACCTATGAAAGGATACCTGACTGACTTCCCGACACCTTGAAACACCTAAAATTAAAATTGCTATAAATCTACATGTACTGTTTACAGAGATTGGACTAATTATTTTATAGTCGGAACTTTTTAATGATTTGTCGATTATCTGAATATACGCATGTAACGTTGTTGTGATTCTTTTGATTGTGTACAGGTCTTTGTAATACTTAAAAGATGAGAGATTGATACAAGCCACTATTTTCATATCACCTTATAACAAACAAGAACTGTCGGAGGACAGTAAGACTCGACTATTTGAAAAGTTGTTACAAGGGTCTTTCATTGAGTAATATAATGCTTACCTATATGAATACATAAAATTGTCCGAAAAGGTACAAAGGCTTGTTATTAAGATGTTTTATCGAGTTATTCACTGCCTTATTATTATGAATGCATAAAATTGTTCCAAATAAAGGCACAAACCCTTTAGTAGTTGTGGAGATACTTGCTTACATGCAAAAACCAATAAGTTCTAAGTCGATAAAAGGGCATAATTATGCAAAAAAAATCAGAGTTATAGGACTTGTGCAAATCATGTTAGATAATCACAGAGAACAAGTGTGTGAAGATTCAATCCATTCTCTTCAGTAGTTATGGAGAAACAAGCTTACACGCAAAAATTTAACCAAAAATTTCTTAGTCGAAAAAGGGGCATACTAATAAAAAAAAGCAAATTAGAGTTATGGGATTTGTGCCAATCATCTTAGATAATCACAGAGAACAAATGTGTGAAGGTTCAATCCATTCCCTTCAGTAGTTATGGAGATACCAGCTTACACGCAAAAACTTCACCAGAAGGACGCCGACGCCGACAAATGGGTGACTGCATTTGCTCGATTATTCTGCGGATAGTCGAGCTAAAAATAATTATAATTTATATCGATATGTACGTCATTCTTACCATTCCGATAGCAATAATGTAATATGCAACTTTCTTGATATGAAGTTGTTGAACAACAGTCATTGACTTTGTAACACCTTCAACATCTGTATCTGCAGAACATCTATCTATGTCACCATTTGATGTATCATTTACACACATTGGGACTTTTCCACCAAGAGCTGTTATATTTGTTTGTATATCAAGGTTATTAGGCTTCTGATCGATATCATAAGACGAATGGTCTTGTATAAAGTATGGTAAAGAGCACATAATACCACATATACCATACAAAATGGTGCTGATCCCCAAACCTCTTGGTATATGTACCTTCAAAAATGATGGTAATGCATTTTAAAATTTAGTGCCTATATTCGGAATATATACTTATTTAATCTTTTAAGATATTTTATCATAATAATATTTTTCTTTGTAAATTTTATAATTTGTTTAAAGATGTTCTATTGTAAGTGATGCAATTGTTCTTGTTCTTAATGTTGATTATATGAAATTATCCGTTATGAATTTTTGGAAAATGTACATGATATATGATCTTAAGAATTAAAATATCTTGTGCACTTTCGGTGAAAATAATCGGGAAATGCTGAGCTACCTAGAGAGCAGTGAAAACAATCATACGAGATGTGCTCCATTTATTATAAAACACAATTGAAACACGTTTTAAAATCTTATAGCTTACAAAAACTTGTGCAAAGCTATTAATCCATGTTAAGTAGCGTGTCATACATATATCTATCTCATTTGAATCTAAAATTCAATCTTGCAAAAAATAAATGATTTAGATTAAGGCATTATTTTAGGAAGCAAAAATTTGTCCGAAACAAGTAAAACAGATGTTATTGCTGCTATTGTGCATCACATTCAACATGGTAACGGTGCTATTCGAAATAACATACGCAAAACAGGTAAAAGTGGGTCCTTAACAAAAAGTCGCATAGCAGCTACTGCTGACGTCGTACGTAAAATTCATAATATGATAACGCTGGTGAATTCTCCCACACAAATAAATGCCAGATAAGCGTTGGTGTCTCTAGGCATTGTCAACAGAGTAATAGGGAAATTTCTAAAAGCGAAACGCAGGGAAAAAATGCCGTGTTCATAGTGAGGCCCAGCATTTGAAATGACATGCTCGATCATGGCGTCTATATCTCCGTCTTAACGGTGGAAAATTAGAAAATGTTGTCACCACAGATGAGGCTATATTTTATACGGGCTTTAGTTATTGTGGACGTCGTGTTTGCTTCGTTTAATTCAATGAGACAGACCTGAACAAACTGATGGTTTAGGCCAGGGTTTGTTACTACTGCCAGACATCCCTAATTATTTTCAATAAAGGGGTAAAAGTCAATGCAAGAAAGAAAAAATGCTTCGCGACTGTTTGTCCTGGAAGACTGAGCGATATGGTATTCCATCAAGACTCGGCCTTTAATCATACCGTTAAAATATCCATTAACTTTCTCTACAAACGCAATGTCAATTACATTATACCTTCAGAATGGATGCCAAAAGCCCAGATGCAGCCTCAATGGTACTTTGGTATTTGGGGTACACTGAAACGTAGGCGACAGGAATGTAATAGTTATACTATGTTCGGTCTCAAAAAAAGGATCTAAAAGACGAATTGAGCAAACTTGAGCAGTCATGCATAAACCAGACTTTAGAAAGCTGACCAAAAATGGTGTAGAATGATTTACTATTGTCATGGATCCCATATTGCGTTTATGTTGCAAAAAACACATGCATGTTAGAAATTAGACAGGTTTTAAAACTGTTTCATAATAAATTGAACACATCTCGTAACAATGTGGCAACTTTAGACTTGGTTCGACTGATTCTATATCTTTCATGACAAATGATATTAGTTGCAACATTTGTTATGTTCCTTTGACGCAAAATAAGACAAAATGAATTAACGCAAAGAAAGTTGGAAGCATAATTTATACCTTTCTTGCGATGAACCCACAGAATAAAATACATGAAAGGAACCCTATATCGTTACAACTCATCAGAAAGCCAGTCTCCGCGCTACTGAAACCAAACTGCTTTTCTAACATAGTAACCTGTAACAAAATATGAATATTCTGAAAATGACTAACAATGCTACTTTAAGATATTACAATCAAAGATTCCTCGAACGTATCAATAACATCAAGCTTATCACTTTCTTAAAATAATATAATTGAACTTGTTTTCGTGAATTTTAACCAATACAGATCTAGTTCCTGTTAAGTTTGGCAACAAACGTTATAAAAAGAATTGATAACCATTTTGTCATTTAGATATCATACTGAATTAGACTAGAGATTTTGACAAACCCGAAACTATGTAGGATTACAGAGCAAAATTGATCAGTCTGAAGTAACTGGATACAACTTGAACATATTTATTAACTTGGCGGCATAAGTGCCGAACAAGTAGTGTCTGAGTAAAATTCAATTTAATAATAAATAATTCAGGTTTTTATAACAAATTATAACATTTACATATAGCCATAGTCAGTTTCATTCAAAATTCGTTATTAACCAATATTTATTATAATTTTAAACAGTTTTTCTTTGTAGAAATTAGGGATGACCATAAATATTTTCAGTAGAAATAAGCTTTAATAATGACATTCAGTGTTCAGTATTCATCAATAAATTACAATTAACAAAAATCAACATTTCGAACTAAATGTAAGGCGTATAATTCTATGAAAGCTTTAAAACATTAATGTAAAATTTCATACTAGTCTAGTGCATGTACATTGTTTCATCAATGAAATTACCTGAGAGTTTATATAAACAGCCAGCGTTGATGTTAGCAATCCTGATAAACTATAAAAACTAACAAAAGCACCAATCCGTGCAAATATCTGTAAAATAAAACTAAAGAAAAATGTAAACATTAAAGCTTAATCCATGAATATGCATGTATATATATTTGAAGCGTGGGTTACCCAAGCAAATCGTATTCTCCGATTATGGGCTATTTTAATTTTTGACATAGGTAAGTTTTGAACCATGGAATTATTTTATAAAGTCAAATTTTAGGTTCATTATATTAATTTGTCAATACTTTCAATCGATGTTTTACAAAACAAAGGTGAAGTCATCAATCGACTGTTATTTCCGTCGTTTGAAATATCCATATTTGGAGCAAAAAGAAGGCCTGGGGAGCAGTTCACCTACCTGTAAGAAACCAGGACGGAAAGTTCCAAATCCACATTGTGTGTCTGGATCGTCTTCTCTCAGCGTGTCGACATTCATATTGCCATCTTGATTATTACCCCGTGCTTCCATTGTTGTCTTGCATAAATTCTTTCTTTTTGGCTACGTTTCCGACTTTCTAGCTTTCTAATATTAAATGCCATTTTTTGGCTAAGAATGATATTTGAATAATTTCATCTTTAGAGTACACAGAGCACCTCAATTTGAAAATACATTTATTCATAAAACTCATGAACTGATTCGGTCAAAAAGTGTCTGCAATTTCAACTTTTTGAATTGGTTTTATTGTATTGTAAGAAACTGGTACACTGTAAAATCATACATTCCCAATGGTTACAAGGTATACGTCTCCTGTTCAAAATACATCTTCAATATTAAGGTATCATTGTTTGTTATACAGGTATTTTATCGTAGATATTGCAACGTATAAGGAGTGGTTGATAAACTTTTATAGTTGGGTGTAATGTGAATGGGGCGGGGATAATGGAATGCTTTTTTATATTTGAATTTGATGTATTTGCGTCGGTCGTAACTCTTTGGTTTATCAAAATCAGGCGGTGAAAATCTTCCATAAGTTACAGATACGTATTAAAGTTAAATTAGTCAGGACAAGGTTGTTAATTTGTGCTCATCGTGGTGAAGTGAAGACGTTTAGGTAGAGACGCAATCGCATGCTCATCTCCAGCTCCTGAACAAGTACTGGGCATGAGCATCGGCTCTAGAACAGTGACTGCACATATACGCTATAGTCTTGGAACACCCCAAATAGAGAAAATAAGAATCCCTAAAGAAAGTCCAAAACGGCAAAATTGAAAATGTTGCACACTCGGGTTGATTGAGCCTACTCATGGACGGTACTGTAAAGTGCAAACTACCGTCCACGCCTCCTAGCACCGGCTTAAACGACTTCAACATTTAATCATAGTAATGGTGAAATTTTGAATAACGAAACATCCGCAGATGTGTTCATACGGCGATTTTTATAGAACCTTCAATGTGACACTTCCGTGCTATTCCATGAAAAGCTGCATATGGTCCCCAAGTAAAAAAATGCGTGTGCCCTAAACGAGAAAACAATGGGCGGAACTAAATAAAATGAAAAATTTTGAAAGGGGATCAGAGGTTATGAAGCCTGCATATCACAGATGAGACATCAAAAGACAAATTTAAAAAGCAGGCAATCAGGCAATATATCCTAAGGGTGATTCAACATTATTCAAGTAGGAATAATAGAACCACCCAACTAGAAAAATACCGAAAAGTGAAATTAAAAGAACCACAAACACAACAATTATGTCGTGCTGAACGATCTTTAAGGATCGGAAATATAACATCTCTGCATGATTGAATGTACGGGGCGATTTGTTTCAGCATCCACACGGCACAAACAACGCCGATGTGGCGATAAAATAGAGAAAATAAGAATCCCTAAAGAAAGTCCAAAACGGCAAAATTGAAAATGTTGCAGGCTCCGTTCTGAGCAGTCGTGTTCAAGGTTGTATTGTTTTCTTTATACAACTGTAAGACAATTACTAAGGTTAAGTTAACGCAAACACAAGTAAGTTTGAACGGAAATTAAAGACACAAATAAAATTAGCAAATTCCGAGCGATTGCAGTCTTGGGCAGCATTTGGAATGAATACTTACTATAGTTAGAATAGAGAAGAACAAACAACAACCAAGAACGCCCAAAACAGCAAGACCGAAAATATTGTATGCTCGGTTTAATTGAACCGGTTTTAAGTGCAAGCTACCGTCCACGGCCTTAAGTACCGGCTTAAGCAACATTAAATATTTAACATGAAATAATACAATGTTAAATCTAGAAACAAACGCAGATGTTTTTATACGGCAGTTATCATGGAACCTTTAATGTGACCACATTAGTGCCATTCAATGAAAAGCGGCGTATGGTCCACGAGTAATGAAATGCGTGCTCTTAACGAGAAAACACTGGTCGAAGCTAAATAAAAGCGACTACTGAAAGGAGATCAAAGCTAATGAACCATGTATGTTATAGTCATAATGTATGTCAAAAACAAAATTATAATATTTACACCAAGGTTCGACGATTTGTGTAAACGATTGCATAAAAGTAACCGAAAATGATGACAGTTACTGTTATAGAAATTGTATAATATTATAATGGCATAAGCTATGAAGCCTTAGCTGTCACAATATACAACCTATGAGGCAGAATCACAATTTTAAAGTCAGCCTTTAAAGCAGCATGCTTCAAGATTGATGCTAATTTTTTTATAAAAAAATTTACAGTAAAGTATTGTGAAGGGAACAAAACACAGTAATTTACACATTTCAAACGGCAAGTACCATGTCGTGTTGAACGAACTTTTAAGATAAGAAATATAACATCTTTGACATCACAAGTTTTAATTTTCATTATTTATTGATAACAAGATGCTACTTGACAACAAGATGCTACTAGAACTTGTTAGAATTAACTATGTTACTAGAAAAGCTTATTATCTGTTACTAACAAGGATCTTTCAGTATGTATACATACCTATAATTGAAATTGTCTGTTATTTAATCTAAATATGCGGCGGATTCTAATTGAAATGTCAATCTTTTCATGTTCAAATAATGATTTTGCTTAAGTCGGTTCTAGGGGGTGTGGACGGTAGGTCAATCAAACTGTGTCTGTAATATCTGATTTTTTATTGTAACTACATATACAAGAAATTGTCTTTAAAATTAAACTGCACATTAAGATGTTGCACCTTGGAGAGCATTGTCGTGCGTTACGAATACGGTCAGTAAATGACTGTGATGTGTGTGATCAAAAGAAAGGTGAATATATAGGGAATAAGTATAAAACATGTATTTAAAACGTCCGTACACATATTATTATAATATATTTTACATTAAAAAGTGCTACTAGTAATTTAAACTAGTAAAGTGTAAAGAAACAATAATTCCTTTGCAGCTTTTGATTCGGGAATAACGTCATCCAGTTTTATGTGGTATAGATAATGCAAAGCACTATTTGTTTACAACCCCATATCTAAACATGTCTTCTCACTTTTGTATCATGTTTTTCCTATTCATAATTCTTAATTTTATGCTTAATGTAGTCTGCGGTTACAAGGGTAACATTAATGAATTAATAAAAAGGTTGATACACTTTATTTTTGTAAACCTTTAGAAGTATTTAATTAAGATTTAATGTTCAAGAAGGGTAACAAATGACTGCTCACAATTCTATGTGTGAGAAGTTATTTCCCATTACATGTATATTTTGTTGTTTTAAAGGCGACAATCATTTTGAGAATACAAACAGATTTAAAACACTTTAGTGCATGCTACACGCTTGGTGTAACAACACGAACCAGCAATTGACATCACAGATTTATTTCATTTTGTCTTCTTAAAAAGTATAGTTAGATATTCTAAGTGCATGTTCGTGTATGTATACTGTGTTACTCTCCGAACATATAGTAACTCAAATAGATTCCGTTTGACTATTATTCATTCATATATTTACAAAAGGTCTTTTATGAACGCCTCATTATGTTGTTATTGTTATAGGAAATATGAAAATAGGTAAACTGAACTTGAATGAATCAGTTAGTTTAATCTAAAGTATCAAAAATGCTTGTGACTATAAAAATCCTTAAAATTTAAAGATTTTTTAGCATTTATTCTTACCTGCAGCTGATTCCATAGGGGCTCAATTGGATTAAGCACAGTTGATAGTTCTGGACGATACAGACCCTGTTGGGACTCACAACAAGCCCAGTCTGTCCATCCTTACTGATGCCTCCCCTCACTGTCACACCCAGTCTCGTAGCGGTCGTGCTGAGCTATATTTCCAACTTTTCCAAAAGTCTTATAAAAACTCTCGGTCGTCTTTAGTATTGTCAAACTTACATGTCCGTGGTCCATTCTAAACGAGTAAAATGATAACAAGCCTATGGAATTCTTTGACAAGGTCTTCTTGATTGCAGATTACCCTCATGCAACATTACACACACTGACTAAGTCCAGTGCCATTAAGAAAGTCATCACTTGCATGCCGTCTTCAGGCCTATTTAATGAATAATCGGTCTGATCTCGCTTCTACAGTGTTTTTTTTACATCTTCAGTCGGAGATATGGACGACAAGGCGACAACTTTATGACTTCTCCAATGGTGTTACAGTCAATTTTATATAATATGAAGTGTTAACATGTCACGTAATATCAGTTTAAAGAAACGATATATTTTCCATTTACTTGAAAATTGAATTGTATTTCAACCAATAATCAACGTTTTTTTACCATCTACGTATATTATTCCTCAGTTAAAACGATTTTATGCTCGATGAAAATAAAAAGAGTGTTACCACTGACCCTTTCTTGCATTAAACAGAATCGAAACCCTTTCTTATTTACGCAACTATTTAGAAACATTAAATATGAAAGTATACAAGAAGGATTAAACGTGATTGTCCCCACTCCAATGTCTTTGTGGTTACTTCCCATTACCCGTAAAACTTTTTTAGGGGTAAAATGTACATAATAATTATTCTTATGGCGATAGAAGAGTCACACCAACGTATTATATTTGAAAGAATGGCGTAAGTATTGAAACATTACAATGCATGCATTAACATATTATAAGCATGACATATTTCAAATGTAATTATACAGTTGATATTCAAGACTTATGTTATAATATTTATAAAACATTTTTATTCATTTATTTTTTTTTTTGAGGGGTGGGTATCAGTAATATAAAAATGATAATTAAGGGAATAATGCGGGGTTTTTTTTCGATAAAAATTAAGCATGAAAGCAAAGCTACACATATACCTATACAATTAATTCAAAGCTGTATTTTCATATTTTTTATGTCTTACTTATGAAAGGACGGTATTGTGGTATCATTGCAGTACATAATGATTTGACATTTTATTTTTTGTAGAAGTTCTTTATTCTTTTAAAATGATTGTTATTATCAGTTATTGACTTTAGGTTTCACATTTAACCCCCTTTGTTCAACAGAGCTAGGTCAAGGTAGACTTCATTGTCTGTTTATTCATTATATGTTCAGCTTTATTTGCTTAAGTTGAATGTTATCTTAAATCTGTTGTTTGTAAATGAATATACCGTTCCTTTGTTTTTTTTTATGTGTTTTGTAAATTTGATACCTTGGGTCATTGTCTGAAATGATATATACGATATATACATTGTATATCCATTGTCTCTATCTAAATATCTGCTGAAAAACATTGTTACTAGTAGTCTTATAAGGTTCATTTAGACGCATAATTATCTTGTACTATTTTAACGATCAATTTAAGTTTAATAAACTGTGAAACTTATATTTCGGCTAAAAATTACAGATATTACAATCTTTTTAAAATGTTCAGTATACAAACTTTGCGATGATTTTCTTTCAAAACAGTGCTTTATGCATCTTTATTTCATAATCTTTTGTTTTTATTAAACAAATCATTTTATCGTAAAAAACAAAGAATGTAAACACGTACGGACATACGGATGGACGGGGATGAACTATATGCCCCCTTGCCATTATCATGGCGGAGGTATAAAAACCAGCAACAACGGCACGTGCTCGTTTGACTTCAAACGTTAATGCATGTTTTACTCTCCGTTAATGAATACCTACGTGCGTAGTTTTTATGCAAGAATAATTATTTAAGTAAATATATTGAATTAAACTGACATTAATCAATTTGCTTGATGAAGATATCAATATTCGAATACTATGTCATATATAACAATATATTGATCGATGATACGTTCTTAAAATAAAAATGATTGTGACCTTTTGTATATTATAAAGACTTTAATAATATTATTTATCTATTTGTAAAAAAGTGTGTTCCGTAAGTTTTCTTTTTTTAGTTTTTTTTTTTTAAACTAAATTATGTCATTTCAATTTATTACAATTACGGAGAGTAATTTTCCATTTATAAGAGTCTGAACTTTACAGGAAAGATACAGTCAACTAAATTACATCAACTAAAATTTAAAAAAAAGTTTTGTTTACTAATGATAGATCAAATAAGAGCTTGTCCCCTTTAGATGCTAATTAATGTTCAAACTATTGCGAGCATTGACAATTACATTGCAATTTAGTACAAACTTTGTTAAAACGTATCAATTTAGAATTTTGGTAATATAAGTTAATGCAATCATTTAAAGGTTTCGTGTGCTAGGTCACTTAAATTTAAAATATGCAACCCACCCAAGAAAACTCATTGTTTTAAATCATATGCTTTATTTCCAATTTATTGTTTTAAGTTAGATGGATTCGATATGTACAGAGCAATCAGACAAAACGTTTGTAACCAAATACCCCCTAAACAAATATGAGATTGCGGTCAAATACTCCAACATTGTATTCGTATAGTACTGTCTACTTTTCTTCATATGTTTCATTGTGAGAAAAATATGTATTATTATTGTTGGCGTCCGCGCCAAAGCGCGACGCCCTAATGGAATGAGAAAGGGCAATTGCAACTTCTCGAGCCTTTTCGTCGGCCATAATAGCCGAACATTCCGATTGGTATGCGTGTTTGATTATCAATAATGAAATGTCGCGATATGAAAAATGAATAGTGAACTGAATGACTACGCAATGTAAACATATTCAAATAAAATTATCTTATCCGTCAAATAATCGCGCTCTTCGGTATCTTAATTAATCATTTTTTAGTACACAGTGGGTTATTATGTGTGTTATTGCTTTACCTATAAATAAAATGATGACCTGAACATTGTGAAAGTCCGAAAATCTATTTTCTATTGATAGAAGTAGTTTTAGTTTACCGAAACGGTCATTCGTGTCGCAACAAACTGGAGAATTTTGCAGGAAATGAAATGCAAACATATTAAAACAATTAATTGCAATTTTTAAGTAGGCAATTTTTACGAATTGTTTTATCATAGTATTATCATTCTTCTTCTGCAATTTTAACATGAGTTGTAATGGGTTTATTGATAGGCATGTAAACAAACTTATTGGTCAGACTAGGTCATTAAAATAGTAGATTGACCTCTCCAATAAATAAATTAACATACTTTGTTCATTTTGACTATTATGTTGTATGTTCCAAAGAAAATATCACATGAACTTGAAATTCTATCAAGTAACCAATATTAATGATAATATCCAAAAATACACCTATATAGTATAAATAGGCTAAGGTCACACTTAGATCTCTTTGAACAACGCTTGTCCGTAGAAAAACCCCTACATTCACAGATAGATTTTTATTTAACCTTGCAAATATTTTCATCATTGTGAGTCCGAGTGTCCACATATGATTCAGGTCCCTGCAACCAAGGTTTTGTCCGAATTTTGTCGATTGTGACATCTTTGTAGATAATAGTGTAAACAATAGTTTTTATCAAAACATTGACAAGAGTAGTGTGTTTATGATGTCATAAACACACTACTGACAATGGTTTTCGATTTAAAATCACTTTTTTTGTAAATGATCCATAATTATAAATATTTAAAAAAATTCCTTCACTTGCGCCGCTATTTTTGGCGTGTGCCAGACCCTCTGTGTAGCAATAAGGGGTTAGTAAACAAGATTAAACTTCTAGAGGTGTTAGCAACAAATTACAAAAATACTTTTTGTATTTAAATTTATTATATATTATCAAGTAAACGTCATTTGTTTAATTCATCAGTTTACAATAACAACAATACTTTAAACAAAAATACTTTTATAACTTCTCTTGCAAGTTAATTTTATAATATAATTATATAGGCACAACACAGTGTCAAGAAAACGTCATTTGATTAAAATCATCAGTTAACATTAACAATAATATTCTGTGTTCACTTTTGTGTCTTTGTACTTTTATTGTTTTCAAGCTAACACACGTATTGTATTTGTCAATGCAATATACAACATAAGAAACTTTTCAAAATCGTTCATTTTTTTCTTTCAAGTCATACCTTAAAACAAGAAAGTACATTTACTAAGCAAAATTTGCCATTTATTTATTAAAAAATAACATAATGTATATTTTCTTTGTAACAGCTTGACATGTAACAAGTTTGCTGAAGCTATTTTAATAAAACTCAGTCTTGTGCTTTACATTCTGTCAAAGCTATTGTATACTGGAAAAATATACAATAAAAAAGCTTTCTAAAATCGTTCAATATACAATCATTAGTCAAGCCAAAACACTTTAGACTATATAGATTTTAAAACAACTTTTATATCAGCAATTAAATTAAAATGTTACATGCCCCGGTGTAAGGAAAATATCACTTAAATAAAACAAAATTCAATTTGAATGTCACGTTGTTGTTGGTTTTTTAACGATGTACCCTTATTTCAGCTTATATAGCCGGACTCCTTATTATACGTGTAAAGTAGTGATCTTCTAAATTAACAATTAAAAAAACAAAGCAAGCGTACAAAAATAAAACCTTAGATATTGGTCATCATTTAACTTGAATGTCACGTTGTTGTGTTTTCTAACGATGTACCCTTACTCCAGCTAATATAGCCGCACTCTTATTATATGTGTGAAGTTGTGATCTTCTAAGTTAATCATTTTTAAAAAAGTTCTAACCAAAGCAAGCGTACAAAATAAAACCTTAGATATTGGTCATCATTCAAATTGTATGTTATACAAAATAAAACATTCAAATATCAATAATCAAATTCTACAAACTACATGCCATACAGTGCAACAAAAACAAGAATAAAACAACAAATCATTCAAATATCAGTCATCATTTACACTTCTTATCATGCTTAGAATGTTTTATTGCATGAAACAGCAATTGTGTAGCAACATGATGGCATACAAATATTGGTTAACACATTCATATACACTTCATATCATGCCAGGAATGTAATACTGCATGAAACAGCAATTGTATAATAACGTAAGGGCATATAAATAATGGTTAACACATTCAAATTGTCAACACATCTTACATAACAACATTTGAATAGTTATGTAGTCATTAATGACACTCGGTATCAAACTTTTAACATAAACTATTAACTAGAAATTCAATTATAAAACAGCAAGTGTATCATACAAATATTTAAAATCATTCAAATGTGTGTCATACATCATTATCATAATTCCAATATCAGTCATAATTCAAACTGCATTTGTACCCATAATATAATAAGTTATATATGAAACAGCAATTACATCACTGTCATTATTCCAATGTTATGCCATACCAACATAGTATCTTGGCATAATTTGTTGGTTACAATCTTAATATAACCAAAAGGCATACAAATAAAAGTAAAATTGGTCATTTCCATAATAAATGTGAATGTTGTGCAAGAAACTGCAAAACACATACAACACATACAAAAATACACAAAAAATATAGGTATATGTTGATACTAAATACAAACATTAAACTATTTACAAGTTGTCTATCTTAATTAGCAATATAAATGTAGGATTTTGATTGTTATAACAATCATAAAACACAGCAATTGACTTTACATTTACCAGAGTCATATTTTTCTTGCTGGTGGAAACAAATTAATTTAACCATTTTAAAAGAGTTTATAATCAATTATCGAACTTATGTGACACTTTTTACTCTCATGCATAAATATTCATTATCTATATACTAATAGCCAATGTGTTATTTTGTACAGGTTAATTGGTCTGGTTAATTTTCACATACCATACTTATTAAAGAACTAAGATCTCAGCTTGACCCTCTTGGTAATGTCTTGGCAATTGGTCATACTAAACGGCTTTCCTAGAACTAACCAAGAATCAAGGAATAAGTCATTGCTTTATATTGCAGAAGATATTAAAATCAGGCAGAATTAACAATATATGTCAGTATAAAAGACAATTGCTAGAAATGATTTTTTTACAAATTGCTGTGTCAATCAAAAATATATACAGGAACATTCAAACTGCAATCAAAACGGAAATACAAGAAGCACGAGTCATCTTTTGAAAATACAATTATACAAAAATAATTTTAATTAAGATATCAAATATTTACAAATGACTTCTCTCTATCTCATGTGTGTTCATCAATTACTTGTATATACATTTTCCCTTTGAATTGCATTCAAACAATCAAATCAATCCCTAAAAACTTAGAATTGCTATGGGAAATATTCAGATAAAAATTCTAAGACAAAATAGCTTATACACAACATCTCTGAACTGTATGTTATGTCACGCACTTGGCATCATTACAAAAACTTATTCCATACAGGCACATGTTTATGTGTTATAATAATAATTATGTCAAATATAAACATATGAAAGATATCCGAAATCTAGATGAAGCTCATTATACCAATTATGTGAAGTAAAACCACACTGTGTCAATCTAATGAAGCAAAAAATACACCATACCAACCATGAGAAAACACACTATACAGAACAAATGGAATCAAGAATAAAAGCGCACTACATCAATCATACAAGGAAACACATTTATATGGATAATACTAATTATTTGGAGGTAAAGGCTTAAAGATTAGTTAATCATATGTTGAAAAAGCAGGATTTGTAAAAAACAAAATAAAACATAATTTATAATAGGTTTGTTCAATGTACAATGTATATACAAATGTAAAATATCAAGCATAAGATCAAATAACATTAACTGATGAATAACTTCCTTTTTACAGAGACATTAACACATAGTAAGTGTAATAAAATGAGACAATCAAATCCTGCGATAAATATGTAGCAATATTCTAACATATTCTTGTCAAACTTACAGCAATAGAAAAAAACGTGATATCAATGGATCATATAAACAAATTATGTACAAGGAAAAACACAAATTATGTACAAGTAAAAACACAAATGATGTACAAAGAAAAACACGGACAGATTAACCGGAGTTTAATTAAAACAAATCACAATGCATTATAATACACTGAAATAGGTGAATTCATCAATTTTTCAAAGATGTTTTTGTAATGACCAAATTAGAACAATTGTCAATTGTAATACACATGATGAATTAAAACTGACATAAATCCTTAATAGTTTTTTCTGCTTATCAATCATTTTCGCTCTCAGGGTGTTTTTTTTTTCAAAACAGAATTATTTTTTCAAAACTTTCAAATCAGAAGGTAAGAAAATATTCAAGTAATTGTTGGTCCCGATATTGACCCTGAATTGAGACCCGTTTAAGCAAACTAAACTAGGAAAATGATGATTAATTATTGGACAAATGAATTATTTACACAATGTTAACTAAATGTATCACTTGCTAGGAATAATAATACATTCATGCAATGACATAAGTTAAATAAATGAAAGATACCCAATTTTTGGGTACAGCTGACACTATTCGAATCACATGGATCAAAAATCCTATATAAATCATACAGGGAAAGAATGCAATCTACAAATCATTTAAAAATTAAGTGCTAATCATGAGATGAGGAAAAAAGGCAGATATTTGGTAAAAACAAAACAGAAACATATTTTATAAAAAGATTGTACAAAGAATATATACAGTACTAGATAAAATACTAATGAGGAGGGTATGACTTGATGAACAGTTTCAGACCTATATTTACAGTTCTATTTAGGATAACAAAGACTGATAAATTGATAGGGTCAAATCTTGTTGGACATAAAATATGTACATCATAAAATATATGTACAAACAACATTTCTTGCTAATATTCATATGAATTCATATCCTACTAAACAGCACTAAAACAACTGAGTACATGTACAAATAACAGGTATATGCAAGAACAAACAGAAGGCTTGTCCAATCAATAAGTTGGTTAACTTGATAAGCTAATTACCATTCATTCATGTTTTAAAAATGATCTGATATGAACAATATGAACAAAAATATACATATGATACATTGTTCAAAAGAAAAGAAACATCATCTATAAAATCGAAATCTGATTTTGTTTTAACATGTTATTTCCCTAGTAATTCATTATTGTTAGCAATGCTTCTTAAATCATTGAAACGTAACAACTTCAACCGTAATTCAAACAAGTCTATGGAATAAAGTCAAAGAAAACTTTAACAGGATTACAAAACAATTGAACGAAAAATATGAATGATAAAATGAATTAGGATCACAATATATGGATTGATTTCTAAAACAAAATGTCAAATCTTTAAAAATGCTTATCAAATTAAATTTTGTTCCTAATATTGATCCTTAGCAATATCAGAATAAGGACAAATTAACACTGTACAAATGAAATATTTTCAAAATACATTCTTGGAATACATATTACATATTTAGTAATGCTAATGGTGAATCAAATAGCAAAAGTAGTTTAGCTAGATTTTTTTACAATACAAACAATAAAATCCAAAAATAATTCATAATTTTAGTTTTTCTCTTCAGCAAAAAAGATGGTTACAAAATATTTCTCTCAAGGCACAATTTATGCTTAAGAATAATTACAATATTAATGAACTGTCAACTCATCATTCATTATCCCTTACACTCTTCTATTTATGGTGGTATTGCAGTGCATATCAAATGTATGGCAACAATACCTTTTGAAATTTAAAACTCAAACATATCATCTTTTGTTAAAAATCACATTTGATTACAAAAATATTCCCAAACACATTACATATAAATATTCTATTACAAAGTATTTCCCAAACACATTACATATAGATATTTTATTTACAAAGTATTTCCCAAACACATTACATATAGATATTTTATTTACAAAGTATTTCCCAAACACATTACATATAGATATTTTATTTACAAAATGTTTCCAAAACACATTACATATAAATATTTTATCAACAAAGTATTTTCAAAACACATGTTACCAATCTGTTCTGGAAATGTTAACTATATTATGAAGATACTAAACACATGACACTATATTTAATGGCAGTTAAGTCTACAAAGTATTTATCAAGCACATGGCACAATTATGTATAAATGTTCCTGTTACAAAGTATTTTCAAAACACAACACATAAATATTTTATTTACAAAGCATTCCCAAACACACAGCATCAATCTGTATAAGTGTTTATTTTACAAAATATTTCATAAACATATGACACATTTGTCTAAACTGTTTCCATGGCACGCCTCTAGAAAGTTCAACTGCAATCTGATGGTGGAAAAGAAATAACCCAGTTTAACAGAAAGTGCATAATGTTTACATAGAAAAGACAGTAATTCTCGTAATTTTAGGGTCAATGCAATGGAATAGTTTTAACATTCCTAAATCTTAAAGATCATAGTGCTACCTAAGAGTTCCTCAGATCATAGAACTATACTCTTTAGTCAAAGGACCGACTTGAAAATTAATTTGTTTGTGCTAATGTTTTAACATTTTTTGGTAATATCTTTTCAGGTCCACAACACTGATTTTCCTGGAGAGTTTCCTGGATAACAAAACCAGTAATTATCAATGTCTCTGCAAGTGACCTACCATTAATGTTACATGATTTCTAAATATGCGATGAGAAACAACTGACCATTAGACACAATGTTTGACATCAATTGTCACAAAGATAGAATAAGCAAACCGTGAAACCCTGATCAATTACTTAATTAAATACTCTCCCTATTGAGCGAAACCTGGTATAGGTTAAAATCTCTCATTGCTTCAAAATCAAGTTTGAATAAATAAATAGTCATTTACACCAACAATTTTTATTCTTTCATGAATAAATGTGTCTTTTAAACACCTAAAGTTAACGAAAGTCATCCAAACCTTTAAATAAAACTAGAACTGCCACTGTCATAGTGTGAATACCCCCATACCACTTTGTCAGAATCAACAGTGGTCATTTAAAGCTCAAGGACAACCTCCCAGCCAAATCTGAGGGTAGAAAGCCAGTGCATTGCTAAATTATGCATTCTACATGTTTTTGTGGCAAAGATCAAAATCACCTTTACCTTTGACCTCAAAACTGACATTGCCACTACATGACTTGAATACCCCCATTCATGCAGCTTTGCCTGTTTTATGATGAATATATGAGAACATAATTATATGCTCTAAATGTGAAAATGTCAAAATCAATTACACTTTAGACAGGCATTCTTAAGCATTTGAGCAGACAAACTTATTGTAGTAAAAGCCCTGTGACATTGACCTTTGACACAGTCACCTAAAATCAATAAGGGTCATCTACTAGTCATAACCCACCACAATACTAAATTTCAACACTGCTAACCAAAGCATTCTTAAGCAATTGAGCGGACAAGCTTTTGAACTAAAGGCCCCTGTGACATTGACATTTGACCCAGCAAACTCAAGATAAATAGGGGTCATGATCAACCTTCATGCCAAATATGAAGACTGTGGGTCAAAGGAGTCTTAGGATATTTTTTAGTCAAGGCCCCTGTAACCATGACCTTTGATCCAGTGACCTCAAAATCAATATGGGAATATAAAGATTGTGGGTCAAAGGATCCTTAAGTTATTTGGCGGACCAGCTTTTTAGTCAAGGTCAGACCTAGTGACTTCAAAATCAAAGGGGTCATCTTCCAGTCATAACCAACCTCAATGACAAATATGAAGACTGCTGACCAAAACACTGTTACGCAATTCAGCAGACAAGTCTTTTGAGCTTAAGGCACTTGTGACCTTGACATTTGACCCAGTGATTTCAAAATCAATGGGGACCTTTACTAATTAGGACTAACCTCCGTGGCAAGTATGAAGACTGTGGGTCAAAGGAATCTTAAGTTATTGGGCGGACAAGCTTTATATAGTCAATCCTCTCTGACCTTGACCTTTAACCCAGTGAACTCAAAATCAATAGGTGTCATCTACTAATCATGACTAACAACTATGCCAAATATAAAGACTATGGGTCAAAGAAATCTTAAGTTATTGGGCAGGCAAGCTTTTTTCAGTCAAGACCCCGGTGACCTTAACCTTGAACCCAGTGACCATAAAGTCAATAGGAGTCATCTACTAATCATGACTAATTTTCATGCCAAATATGAAGACAGTTGGTCAAACGAATTTTAAGTTATTGGGCGGACAAGCTTTTTTTCAGTTAAGGCCCCTGCGACCTTGACCTTTGACCCAGTGACCTTAAAATCAGTAATGTCATCTACTCATCATGAGTAACCATCATGCGAAATATTAACACTGTGGGTCAAAGGAATCTTAAGTTATTGGGCGGGCAACCTTTTTTCAGTCGAGGCCCCTGTGACCTTGACCTTTTACCAAGTGACCTCAAAATCAATAGGGGTCGTCTACTTATCATGACTAACTTTCATGCCAAATATGAAGACTGTGGGTCAAAGTTATTTGGCGGACAAGGAAAAACTGACTGACGGCCGAACAAACAAGCTGATTCCAATATACCCCCTGATAAATTTGTTGTGCGGCGGAATAAATATAATAAAATATAGTACGCAACTTTTTAATCCTGTAAAGATTTTTATTGTTCGCTACATGTCTTTTCACACATTACTTCAGTCAGCTTTATCGACTCAGGAGTCCTATTAAATGGGGAAACAAATGTTCAATATAGTGACTTAATAATCGACTATTTTGATGTCTTTCTTAAACCTCAAAAAATGCTGCTTCGTTACAAATAACAGTAAGAATTGCTTAACTTTGGCATACCTTTAAGAAATTTGGCATTTATTTAAGATTTCCTCAATTTTTTCACAGCTTTCTTTTGACGAGTCACCTTGGCTACATTTTCTTTAGATTTTCCTTTCCACGAAGCGATAACACGGTCCATCCGCACCTCCCCTTGCTTTTGTGCCTACATAATTGTCATCAACAAAAATAAGATACATTTCAAAATTTTCTTTTTAACTACAGATGAGGCAGCAAAAGCTTGTACACTGAAATTTATTATAAGTTATAAAAACTTATAACAACAACTCATTATAGACATATATTGCTTCTTATTTATATGGTATAAGTAAATTTTATATGAAAATTTTCAAGGAGTAAGATGATAAAATTCCAAGTTCAAAAGTAAAATCTCTTTGTACTAGATTTAATCATCAATAATAATCTCATTAAATAACAACTGTTAGTCAAGCCAAGCACCAATGATTATCCACCATTACCCAGCTATACCCGGAAGTGAGTAGTCTTTGCCACCAGTATAGAGCCAGACCATTCTACAAAATTATGCAGTCTGGCCAAGGTCCATACTGTTGGTAAATTAAAAATTTTCAAGTCTTTAAAAAATTCAATGCACTGTTCCAAATTTAAAGCAAGGCAAGTCTATTACACAAATTCAGCAGGTTAAGGGTTAAATAAATTATGTATTGATCCCTAACAAATATATTTATCGTTTTATTACATCTCCAAAACAAGAGGTGTAAGCAGTAAAACCAAATCAATTTTTCAACTCACTTATAGTGCCGATCATAGTGTAACATTCAATATATTAAGTGCGTCGTTAGCCTATCTTTGTATAAACCAAATGAGTCAAATAAAAATGGACATACACATTATATTTTAGCCATTGTGGAAATGATTCATACTTGGACAAAACAATAAGTGTGACTAGACATACCTATTAAAATTAAAAAAGAAAATGAGAATTTAAGCAAATTCAATAATTTAATATTGACGGTCTTGATGGTCAAGGTCATTTTAACATCAGGGTCAGTTCAACCATTTAGAAATTATTGTCCAAATTAATATTTTGTCAAAGTATGAAGTCAATTTATCAATTACTAAGTTACAGTCAGATACTGCGGTGGCTAGAATGTTATAGCCACTTATAGCTACAAGAGCGACCAGTGATCACGTGTCGCCTCATGACGCCTATTGCATGTTGCAGCTACTGTGTAGCAGAAGACATAAAACTAAAGAACAGGTCAAAACGCGTCTTTTATCCAAGGACCATAACTCAGCCAAAATCATTCTATCGGAAACCCGTGTAATATGTGCAAATACTTGAGCTACCGGTCAGTCCTGTAAAGTTCTACTGAAATTGCTTTCGTAGTATAAGAGGAGTAATCCGGACAATTTTTAAGTTGAAATCATTCAAGGGCCATAACTCTGAGAAGAGGGTCATGATGGTCCTGAATCGCTCAGAACAAATGTTTTTCAGTGTTAAAAATTATTTTTCAAATGAATTAGTCTAAAGTCAGGCAAGTACAGCCTAACTTCAACTTTATCCTCCAGATATAAGTTTCCCGACAACGATTTTCAGGTTATTTTTCTTCATAATAAAAATGAAACCTTTTATAAATGACCCAACTGCATTTTTGCTGTTCATCTGGAAAGTAAAGCATGTCAATTTACGCTACTAGAGTTCTTTTAATTGTCTGCTCTCAGGGGCCAATCAAATTAATTTGAGCAAACTTGATCATCCATCCATCAATAAATACAGTGAATGTTTTAAGGTTTTATTATTTTGTTAGCTTAAACCAATCGATTATTTTGAGAAAGTTTGATAAAACACAACCTAAAAATATTACAAACAAAGATTGATGACCGTCCATCAATTAGTTATATAGAAGAAGGTTGTTTAAGGTTTTCTATTTGTTACTTTGACAGCCCTTCAAAGGGGCCAATCAAATAAATCTGATAAAAGACTACCTTAGAATGCCACAGACAGGGTTTGATGATCATCCATCAATTTCTTCAGTAGAAAAAGATGTTTTAAGTTTCTAATGCCACCGCAACTGCAATGCAGTGGCATATAGCGATTCACCTTTTTATGTGTGTGTGAGTGCGTGCGTGTGTGCGTGTGTGTGCGTGTGTGTGTGTGTGTGCATATGAGTGTAGAACCTAAGAGGAATGATAAGAAATTTTCTTTCTTGTAATGATTTGCAAGGCCTAGACCTCGTTCAAGGTAGTTCAAATTATAGCTCTGGGGTAAAAATTGGTCCTGTTCAAGGGGTAATATGTTTTTGTTACATGTATTAATGTACAGTCCGACCCCGGTTATTCGACAACCCTTTATTCGAATACCCGGCATTATCCGAAGTAGATCGCCGGTCCCGTTTTTATCTCTATATAAAACAATATAAATACGAGCGTATTATTCGAAATGCATTATCCGAATACCTCCTATTTTTCGAAGTAAAATTTCGGTCCCGATTATACAATTACGAAAGAATTTCACACCTATTATTCGAAGCCAGCCTAATTATTATTCGAAGCCAGACTAATTGACGCAGATCCACTCGCTGACCAGTCGACTTGTGAAAAATATCCACAGTCATGCGTGTAATTAGACAATCATGATATAAACTCTTCGTGTGTTCTTTAATCAACTTTAATTAACGAAAATGAAAAGCTATGCACCGGGTCCGATTTTGTTTAAGATGACAGCAATAATTTTTATACATTCTGTTTACATGCATGTGAATTTGTCAAAACATCCAAAAAATTTTTTTCAGTAATTGTAACGGTACATGAGAGCCTGAATTTATCCTAATCGAAAATACCAGTTTAGCTGTAAATACCGTAGTGACGAAACGGCCATTATAAAGGCTTTGCGCGAAACGAAACGATTCATAATCTAGAATAAAATGCAAGTATTTATGTCTTTAATGTCAATACAATAATCTATACGCATCTTTTCTTTAATATCTATTTTTCTCAATTGATTACAGGAAGCAAGTGTGTTGTAAACGGTAGTTTTGCGGTGATTGGTCAAAGTGGAGTAGTTTTCGTCTATCACAATATTCCGATTTCGATTATTCGAACCCATCGATTATTCGAAGTAAATATTCAGTCCCAGGCACTTCGAATAAACGGGGTTAGACTGTATATAGTAAAGATTTTAAAAATGTATTTCTTAAAAAAAACAAGAGCTAGAGCTTAGATATTTAGCATGAAACATTGTCTAGTGATTTTCTATTAAGAATATTCAAATCATAGCGTTGGGGTTAAACATGGCCCTTCCTGGCCCTTTGATTTTCTAAAAATCACAGTTAGATAGTGAAAGGTAAACACTTCATATTAGAATGTCTTTCAATCATATGTACAATCATGTTATGCATTTTTTCTAATTCAAAAGCTGATTCAAAAGCTCGAAATAGCTTTTCAGAAATACTTGTGTTAGGTTTTAGGTCATGACATTTCAGCAAATTCGATGACAAAGACTACCTAAAAATGCCGCAGACAAAGTTTTGTGATCATCCATCAATAAGTTCAGTAGAAGAAGATGATGTTTCAAGTTCTTCTTGTATTTTAGCTTAAGTGGTACCTATAAGGAGCCAAACAAAATAATATGTGCAAATAAACGACTCCTTGAGGAAGAATGATATAGACAAAGTTTGGTGATCATCCATCAATAAAGTTAGTAGAAAAAGTTGTTTAAAGGGTTCTACTTATTTAAGCTTTAGTGCCCCTGAAAGAGGCCAATCAAATTGATCTGAGCAAATTTGATAGAAAACTACCTAAAAATGCTACAAACAAAGTTTTGTGAACATCCATAAATAAGTGAAAGATTATGTTTCAAGTTTTTTCTCTATTTTTAGCTTTAGTGGCTCCTAAAAGTGGCCAATCAAATTTATATAAGCAAATTCGATAACAGACCACCTAAGTATGCTTCAAACAACGTTTGGTGATCATCCATCAATTAGTTCAGTAGAAGATAATGTTTAAAAGCTATTCTATTTTTTTCCTTTAGCGGCCTCTAAAAATGGCCAATCAGATTAATTTGAGCAAATTTGATTTAAGACAACCTCAAAATTCAAAATGTTTAAATGCTTTTCTATTTTTAGCTTTTGGGGCCAATCAAAGTTATGTGAGCAAATTTTATAAAAGTCTACCTAAGAATACTACAGACAAATGTAAGTGATCATCAATCAAAAAGTTTAATCGAAGATGTTTAAAGGTTTTTCTATTTTTAGCTTTAGCGGCCCCTAAAAGGACAAATCAAATTCAAATGAGCAAATTTGATAAAAGTCTACCTACAAAATTTGGTGGTCATGTATCAAGTAGTTCAGTAAAAGATGTTTAAAGGTTTTTTTTCTATATTAAGCTTTAGCAGCCCCTAAAAGGGGCCAATCAAATTATTATGAACAATTTGATTAAATGCCACCTACGAATGCTAGAGACAAAGTTTAGTGGTCATCTTTCAATTAGATCAGTAGAAGATGTTTTAAGGTTTCACTTTTTTTAGCCCAAGCAGCCCCAAAAAAGAGCAAATCAAATTTATATGAGCAAATGGATATACGATAACCTAAGAATTCAAAATGTTTAAATGTTCTTCTTTTTTTTAGCTTTAGGGGCCAATTATAAGTTATGTGAGCGAATTTGATAATAGTCTACCTAAGAATGCTACAGACAAAGTTTGGTGATCATCAGCCAATGAGTTCCGAAACAGTAGTTGTTTTAAGTTTCTTTTTTCTATTTTTAGCTTTAGCAGCCCCCGGAAGCGGCCAATCAAATTGATGTGAAAACATTTAATTAAAGACTACCTAAAAATGCCACAAAGTTCGGTGACCATCCATCAGTAAGTTCAGTAGAAGAAGACGTTTCAAGGTGTTTCTATTTTATTTTTAGGAGCCCCTTAAAGGAGCCAATCAAATAAATTTGAGCAACTTGATAAACGACTACATAAGAGGGCTACAGGCAAAGTGTAGTGATCATCCATCAATTAGTTCAGTAGAAGAAAATGTTTCAAGGTTTCCTTTTTATTTAATTGATATGAACAAATTTGATAAAAGACTATCTAATAGTTCTACGGACAAAGTTCGGTGATTATTCATCATAGAGTTCAGTAGAAGAAGACGTTTCAAGGGTTTTCTATTTTAAGCTTTAGGACCTCCTAAAAAGGGGCCAATCAGATAAATATGAGCAAATTTGATTAAAGACTACCTAAGAATGCTGCAGCCAAAGTTGGTGATCATCAATCAATAAGTTCAGTAGAAGAAAATGATGTTTCAAGTTCTTCTTGTATTTTAGCTTAAGTGGTACCTATAAGGAGCCAAACAAAATAATATGTGCAAATAAACGACTCCTTGAGGAAGAATGATATAGACAAAGTTTGGTGATCATCCATCAATAAAGTTAGTAGAAAAAGTTGTTTAAAGGGTTCTACTTATTTAAGCTTTAGTGCCCCTGAAAGAGGCCAATCAAATTGATCTGAATAAATTTGATAGAAATCTACCTAAAAATGCTACAGACAAAGTTTTGTGAACATCCATAAATAAGATCATGTTTCTAGTTTTTACTCTATTTTTAGCTTGAGTGGCCCCTAAAAGTGGCCAATCAAATTTATATGAGCAAATTCGATAAAAGACCACCTCCAAGTATGCTTCAAACAACGTTTGATGATCATCCATCAATAAGTTCAGTGGAAGATAATGTTTAAAAGCGTTTCTATTTTTTTTTTCTTTAGCGGCCTCTTAAAAATGGCCAATTAAATAAATTTGAGCAAATTTGATTTAAGACATCCTCACAATTCAAAATGTTTAAATGCTTTTCTATATTTTAAGTGATCATTAATTAATTAGTTCAGTAGAAGATGTTTAATTTTTTTTATATTTTTAGCTTTAGCAGCCCTTAAAAGGACAAATAAAATTCAAATGAGCAAATTTGATGAAAGTCTACCTAAGAATGCTACAAAATTTGGTGGTCATGTATCAATTAGTTCAGTAAAAGATGTTTAAAGGTTTTTTTCTATATAAAGCTTTAGCAGCCCCTAAAAGGGGCCAATCAAATTAATATGAGCAATTTTGATAAAATGCCACCCACAAATGCTAGAGACAAAGTTGAGTGATCATCTTTCAATTCGTTCAGCAGATGAGGTTTTAAGGTTTCACTATTTTTAGCTTAAGCAGCCCCAAAAAGGAGCAAATCAAACTTATATGGGCAAGTGGATATAATTAAGATTACCTAAGAATTCAAAATGTTTAAATGTTTTTCCTTCTTTTTAGCTTTAGGGCCAATCATAAGTTATGTGAGCAAATTTGATAATAGTCTACCTTAGAATGTTACAGACAAAGTTTGGTGATCATCAGCCAATGAGTTCCAAAGCAGTAGTTGTTTTAAGTTTCTTTTTTTCTATTTTTAGCATTAGCAGCCCCCTAAGCGGCAAAATCAAATTGATGTGAAAAAAATTAATTAAAGACTACCTAAAATTGCCACAACGTTCGGTGATCATCCAATCGAAGTTCAGTAGAAGAATACGTTTCAAGGTGTTTCTATTTTATTTTAGGAGCCCCTAAAAGGAGCCAATCAAATAAATTTGAGCAAACTTGATAAAAGACTATATAAGAGGGCTTCAGGCAAAGTGTAGTGGTCATTTATCAATTAGTTCAGTAAAAGAAAATATTTCAAGGTTTTCTTTTTATTTAGCATTAGTGGCTAATCAAATTAGCAATGAGCAAATTTGATAAAAGACTACCTCAGAGTTCTACAGACAAAATTCGGTGATAATTCATCATTAAGTTCAGTAGAAAAAGACGTTTCAAGGGTTTTCTATTTTTAGCTTTAGGACCCCCTAAAAGGTGCCAATCAAATAAATATGAGCAAATCTGATAAAAGACTACCTAAGAATGCTACAGCCAAAGTTGGTGATCATCAATCAATTAGTTCAGTAGAAGAAATTGTTTAAAAGTTGTTCTGGATTTTAGCTCTTTTGACGCCTAAAAGAGGCCAATTGAAATTATATGAGCATATTATAGTATGGCTGTCACAATAATACTACAGACCAAATGTGAAGTAAATCTGACCAGCAGTTTCAGAGAAGATAAATGTTGACGCATAACGACGGAAGACGAACGCTTGCTGCTACGGTTATGGTGAGCTAAAAAAACATTGAACCAGAAAATGCCTATGATATACACAAATAGATTTGGTTTTCATCATTCCTGTAAAGTGAAATTGCACCAAGAGGTTCTGAGGAGAAGTCCAGAAAAACTTCTGTATAGCTGGTTATACAAAAAACACCTTTTTTATTTATATCCTGGGCAAATATTATTCAGGCAAGACAACCATTGTAATGTGCGAAGATCTTCAGCTACTAATCAAACCTGTAAAGTTTCATTGAAATTGTATAAGTGATATAGAAGATGTAGTCCTAACAAACTTAAACAATTTTTTCATTCAAGGGTCATAATTCAGCCATATATTATTCAACCGGAAAACACGTGTAACATGCGCAATAACTTGAGCTACTGATGAGTCATTTTAAGTTTCATTGAGATTGCTTTATAGGTATAAGAGTAGTCCGGACAGAATCATTAAAGGGCCAAAACTCTGACAAAAATCATTGAACCGGAAAATGCCGACGATTCATATCTAAACTTAAGCTCGGATGAAATTGCAGCAGTGGTTTCTGAGGAGTAGTCCGGACAAGTTTTGTGACGAACAGACGGACGGGTTAATGTGCTTTTTCTTTGATCTTTATGTGGCACTTTTCCACATAAACCAGTAAAATTACTACATAAACCAGTCCGTTTTTTTGGATTTTCTTCTTTTTTAACTAAGATTATAAACGAAATAAAGATTATAGATCATTTGATGTTTGCCCAGACAGACAGACTGACTGACGGCGGATAAGTGATCCCTATATCTACAATGTACAAAGTAGTGGCGACACAAAATCAGCAGAAAAAAAAAAAATAAGCAAAATTTAGACATTTGAACTTGAAGGTCAAGGGCATTTATGACTGAAAGTCAAGGTAAGTCTGGTCTCAAGTATGAAGACGGTACATCAAGAATTTCAAAAGTTATGATAAATGTTAATGGTTGTGGACGGAATCGACAACAACATGACTGTTACAATGCCTCTATTTTTTATCTATTTTAAAAAGAATATTTACAGGCCAGATATGTCTGAACCATCTAAGTGGAATCCCTTTATGCATTTAACTTATCTTATAAATATTTATCAATCTTTTATGGTGATACCTCCATATATATATATCGAATAAATGTATTAACGACAAGTATAATGTTATAGTTACAAAGGGGGTTAACTAAAAAAACTATCTTTAAAAAGTTCAAAGAAATCTTAATCCCGCCTTACCTTAAAAATTCTATTTTAACTATAAAGTGTCATGTAAGTAGCTCCTTTACCTAACATTCCCAATGACCGAACATATCCGGTATGCCTTCTTGTAGTGTCAAGAAATGAAACAGCTTGTTCCATCAAGAATATAAAGCAGCAAACAATTAAGTTTCTTGTAAATCAAAAGAACGTTCAGGAAATGTTTTACCAGATTATCAACAGATGATACCTGTTTAATAATATTGTTTTATTAAGGCGAGAAAAGAAATGATAACTAAACCAGAACTTACCTCAATGCTTTCACTTAATGTGGACACCGCTGCTACAATGTGACATACAAGCAAAGTAGGCGGTATGACGTCCTTCACATCTTCCTCGTTGCCATCTATTATCAGTTTCTCATTTTGGAATATATGTGAGGGCCAAAATGATTTCTGACTTAGGTACTGTAAAACCTGTTGTTCAGAGTCTATTTCCCCCATGAAAACGCATCTGTAAACAAATCTTTTCAGTACTTTAAGTACTATCTCCGATTTTCGGATGCTTGTCTCTGGCATTTTACTGAAATGTTCATTCATGTCGGCATCCAATTCAGTCTCGACTAAACTCCCAATGATGCGATTTACACTTAACTCTTCAAGTAATTCATGCAAAGAAATAATATGACATAGTTTCACTCCACTATCTGGAGTTGGTAGGTATTGTGTTGGAAACTGCTGACCTACAATATTGGCTCTCTCGTGTGCAAAGTCTATCAAAGATTTCTTAGGATCATATTTTGACTGTTTTAGTAAAGTCAAAACCATATCCAAGTAATTGATAAGCTCAACAGACATATTTGCCATATCGTGATTAGATTTCACAAATGCTTCCTCTAAATCAACTGGAAGTGCTTCCTGTGGAATAGAGTGACATACCTCTTCAAGAAGAGCAACAAAATTTTTATATAGTTCATCTGTGAACACAATTCTAGGGAGCTCTTCAAGAGTGACATATGCCTTTCCAGAAAGCAAGTCAACACATAATTCCTTTTCAATATTTTCAAAATCGTAAAAGATTTGTTTTCCTAATCCATATGCTAATCCACTGTTTGATTCTTGAGCTAAACTTTCATCCAAATCAAAGGTTTTTTCTATCAAGTGCACGCTTTTTAATTCTGTAACTGGGACGGCTTTACAACAAGCAGTATCATCATCTCGAAGTAAAAACTGAAGGTTGTTACAAGCAAATGAATGTGTCAGTGCCATATCAATAAGACCATTTTGAATGTTAACAAGGTAGGACAAAACTTTATAAATATCACAGGTGGTATCCAGTACTAAGCACTCAGCCATCCTTGTTTTAATAGAAACTGACATTGTCGTTTGAAATCCTTCAGTGTCTTTTAATAGATCTTTTAAAGCGTTCCATGAGTTTTTAAATTTTTCAAATATTTGCTTACTCATTTTCTGCTTCTTAAGGTCAGAAATTTTTGAGTGAAATTCTCCCACAGTCAGTTTCAAACATTCTGTACGTTTGAATACGTAACTGATATTTACAACAGTTACCACATGCCACTGAACTATATTGTATATATGTTTGGGCAGATTAAACTCATCTTCTTTTCTAAGAAACATTATCAAGAAGGGAAACTTATCTCTAGTAAAACAAAGCTGAGTTTGAAAATCTTCTCTAGAAGGTTTTACTGGCTTTCTAAACAGTGTTGAAAACTCTTCGTACCTTTCTGTTTGTTCTGTATTTTCAAAATCGTTAGCCTCTCGCATAGCACTTTCTACACACTGTTTTGGCAAATTATAAAGGTTGTTACATTGATAAAGAGTATGCTGTATAGTTACTGCACGCTTATCAAGAATTTCTGATACTAAATCATCAAATTTGCTCTCCCATTTTATTTTCTGCGATTCTGATAATGTTGAATATTTTTCTTCAAAAATGAGTTGCTTTCCTTTATGCAAGAGTGAATGCATTAAAATTCCAACATCATGGTCATCCATATTCAAAAATATTTTCAGCTCTTCCCAGTTGTTAAGTATATTGCTTTCTAGTTGGTGACAGACATCAATTTCTGGGCACTGGTTCCCCAACACACCTTCTATTTCTGAATGTTTTGATATTTCCAGAGCAATCGAGCCTAACAAACATCCATTTACAAGAAACTGCAAAGTACATAGGGCGACATCTGATAATGTCCTCATTTGAAAACTGAAAGTTGAACACATGGCTGTTTGATGAATAGGATTTAATGTCAACTGTTTACTTGAAATCTGTACATTGTCTATCACAGGTTCATTGCCACAAACTGGGCAAGCATAAGAAGTACCCGAAGAACTCTTGAAAAATAAACGCCTGTTACACTTACAAAGTGCAAATTTTCCATTATCTTGAAAATAAATGTTTTTTCGTTGGCCGATTAATTGAACACTCTCCGAGAACATGTAACCTTTTACTTCTTTAGGATTAAGTAGACATAAGCCTAATAATGAAGAACCGTCATTAGAATCATTGCAAAAAGCAAGCAAGCGTGCAAAAGTAGACACTAGTATAGAGTTGATCATGCATTGCTGAAATTTAGACTCTTCTCCATGCATGAAAAATTTACATACAAAATCTCGTTTGCCAACTAAACATTCCACCAAATTATATTGTTCTGGGGGTAATTTAAGAAGCTTGGTTTCTTCCATCAGAAGTGCTGCATGCATCCTGTCTTTGTCATCAAGAGATTTTCTTTGTCTAGACATGTACCACTTTTTCATTGTAAGTGTATAAAGAAGCAATAAACCAGACACTGGTTGTTTTAAAGCAATTTGAATGAGCTTTGACATACTCTTTTTAAAAGCTTCAGTTGATTGTTCTTTTGCCACGAACCCTTCACCTTCATGTAACAATTTATCGTCAATTTCTATTGCTAGCGGATTGTTTTCTAACGAATTTGACAAATAGTCATCTGACCAATTTATTTTTTCAAGAAATGACCAATTATCTGATAGGCTTCTACAATAGTTCCTTACATTGTAAATTGAGGAATCTTTGCCAATCACTGTCAAAAAATACTCTAGCATTGGCTTGTCTATATTACTGTCGTTTAAGCCACATAGTACTGCATTAAAGGCAGTAAGCAAATTCTTTATTATTTCTGGTTGATCTGAGCTAGAAATTTCCGCCTCTGTTATAAGTGAAATTGCTGCCTTTGAGTATGCAACTGCAGAAATAAAAGCTAAACCAATATTGTTCTCTTGCAATATTTGCCCAGCAAGTATTAATTTATCTTCTGTATTTGAAATACTTTCGTCCTGCTCATATGTATCTTGTATGAGATCAATAATTAGGAGGACAAATGGGCTTGCTATTCGATCTTGTTCGTTCAAAACATGTAAACATCTGTCAAGTGTATTCAAGAAAAGACTAGATTCTAAAAGAGCATCCCTGTTTTCAGCACTTGTAGCGAGATCCATGAATATATTTTCATTTTCATTTTCATCTAATTCATTTTGAATTAAATATTTTACAGGTGTCTTTAGTAGATGCATATCACCTTCTGGTAAAACACCCTCTTCTATAGCTGTAAACAGATATATGAATGCCTTAGTTTCTGTGTTATTTGACAAGCATCTCATCAAAAACTGACAGATGACCCTCTGAATCGGTGCTGCCGATTCAGTTTCTTTTAAATATTTAAAAAGATTCAGCAAATTGCTAAATACCGATTCTGAGTCAACACTTCCGCAAACCAAGCTCTCACCAATACCATGTAATGGTTCAAGTCCCAAATTGTAAGGCAGGACAATATCAGTGACAATATCATTACATAGCCTCAACGAATGTAGAGCTTCTGAATCAGTTGACACTTCAGCGGTCACAATCAAAATATTTTTAACAGTCAATTGCCAATTCTTTATTCCAGAAAACTCACTCATACATTCTTTTGTTGGAAGAAGCCTTGTACACACAAATGAAACAAAGCCCTGGATGTTGTCAGTCGACAAACAGTTCGCTTGTGCTTGGTCGCTATCCAGATTGGACTGCTCTGTTTCATAAGATGTATTAGAGTCATCTTGAAATAATTCATCATTTTCATTTTCCTTCATATCATCTACTTTGGTTACAGCTACATTTGTGTATTCTTTCGGGTTCTCTTCAGGATGTTCCAAATCAAGTGATGGCTTAAATAGTTTATCTTGACCAATTCTTCCATACAGAACATGATCCTCAGCACATATATTGCTTCCATCTAAGTCAATATTGACACATTCATCAGAAATTTCACCTTTCGCTATTGTATGATGATCAGTATCAAATTGAACATTTGAATCTTCGACAGTTTTTTCATGTGTATGTAATTCATTTATTAAAGCTGTGTTTATTTCTTCTGTCTCAAAATTTTCGAACAAAAATTCAGACTTTTCAGATGAATCATGTTTATTATCTTTACTTAAAAGATGATTCTGAAACTGGACAAAGATATTTGAGCCACCTTTAAAGACGTTTGAACATAATTCAAACAGTTGTATTATTGAATCAAACAAATTTACATGAGACCAACCTAAACAATGAATATTTGTTAGCAGGTGTACATTGTCAAGAACATTTATGTCACCTCTCTGTTCTAAAGTCCATCTCATATATTCAATTCTGCTTTCTTTTTCAAGGACATTTGAAAATGTATATGAATATAAATTACAGAAATCTGTAATATAATCTTTCATTAAAGGTGCTGTTATTCGTTCAGCTTCAAATATGTCCGATATCTTTTTCAAAATGAAACTTTCCTGCTGCAAACAAATTTCATGTAAGATTTCATCTGGAAGATGATCTTCGACTTCTAGTTCACACTTCAACTTTGAACGTTTAACCTCATCTGCAAACAAACTTTTGGTTTCCTCAATACTCTCGAAAATAATACGACTGAACGGCAATCTCAATTCAAGATCTGGTGTTTCACATTGGTAACATTCAGGTCCGCTTGCATCTTTAATTTGTTTGTCTTCAATAGAGTACGAAAATAGTTTTTCATTATCTTTACTTGCGCACCATAAGTTTCTTCTTTCTGTTGTTAGTGAATCTTCAATGAAAAAGCTATCAATAGCTCCTACTTGTTCCAATTTGAAAATAATCTTTGCCAAAGGATTTTTGATAATTCTTCTAATGTGTCGCTCCAGTGCATCTACAAAGAAAGAAGACGTGTTCAACGATTTCGTATCACAAGCCACTGTTACATACCAGTCTTCGTTTAACTGGCCCTTATACCAGTTTTGAACATATGACCAGATTAATTCACTGATAATTTCAAGGAAAGTCGGACACGAATTCATTTTCTCAATTATATGATTGATACTTTTCGCATTTCGACCGTGATTTCCATACTTTATCCTTGTAAATGCCCAAAATAGTTCTTCTTGTATCACATCTGTCATTGGAAGCATGACTGCTATCGTCTCAAGTAATGTCCTTGAGCATAAGGCCGGGAGCGTAATTCGTGGGCACTCCAAGCTTTCTAGAAGAAGCAATTTCCAACCTGACAAGTAATTTATCTGTGATACTAAGCAGGATGATTCTCCATTGAAATACGATACATCCCTACTTCCTAAATGAATAATGAGATAAACAAATTTCATTGCTGGTCCTTTCGACGATTCAATATACTCTGACCTATATTTCTCTATCAGGGACTTTGTCAACATAACGTGTTTGTCATCTTCCTGAGCACTGCAATGGATTAATAATAGTTGCTTGTCACTCTGCCAAAATTGTTGCAGCTTGATAGAAAGTTGCTTTTCTGATTTAAATGCTCCTAATTTCTCTCTTTGAAAGTTCCAATTTGCCAGTTCATCCGTAATATTCGTATGTATATTACTGTTGGTAAATACTACAGTCATATTGCTGTTACTGTCTGTGTTTTTCTGAAAATGTATTAAATTCCCGATACCTTTATGCAAAGGCAGATGAAAATAATCGGATCGAATTTGTAAACTCGACTTTTGTATATGAAAATCATCAACTACTGGCAATCGCACAATAACTTCTGGTCTTATTATCCATAGTAATTCTTCCTTGCATTTTTCTATAAAAGTGAGATTGAACTCTTCGTCCCTTCGTTTCATATACAAAACGAGAGAAGAAATAAGTTCTTCACTGTAAAATGGCATTGCACTGTATTTTGTGAATGGTGTCCCTTCTATTTGTGAAATTTGTTCCATCCAGCGATCTAACTCTTCAACAACTTTTATTTCCTGAGAATGCATTACATCTGCAAAAGAAAGAACTTGTTTTTCAAATCTATTCAAGAATGGTGGATCTGAATAATTCACTTTATTTTCATCAATTAACACAATGCAGCCGAACGATTCAGCAACATGACAAAACGGATTGCTGTAGGGACCAAGAGCAACTCTACAATTGTTTTTCTTCCCGATCCTAGTGTAGTTTTGATTAAGCATGTCATACAGACTTCCATAAATGTTTTCAAGATCTTTTAGTACTAACACAATCCCTTGCTCCATACAAAGAATAATCCTGCTTAGAATTCTATAACTGTATTCATCTGTAAGATCCTCTTCAAACTGGCTTCCAAAGATAATTTCTCTTCCTTCTCTCCCCGATTGCTTAAGGTTATGTTCCAAGATACCTAGGACAGAATCACCTTTAGTCACTATCATTAGGTGTCTAGCCATTGTATCAACAATGTTACTGTTTATCAATTCAACAGAAAGGAAGCTTACTGGACCAGAATTCTGAATACACTCTTTGAAATGGTCTAACAAAGCATTGCGACCAGACTTGAGACCACCAAAATTTCTTAAAAGGCCCTCCATAATAACTTCAGATTTATTATGTAGGGGTTTACCTTTAGATGTGTTTGCTAACTTTCTTGCAATGAACTTAACAAGTGAGTAAAAATCCCGTAATCCATGGAAATTACTGAATTGAAGTTTATTTGTATAGTTAATGTATGCCTTGGCAACAAGCAACAATTCATCTTTTATATCAAGTTGTGAAAATGAGGTTTTCGTCGATGTTAAAGACAGGCCTTCATGAACTTGCGTACTTTCTACAAATGAAGTACTTATTGACATTGATGTTTCAAATAATTCTTCCGCATCCATATCAGGTCGGGACAAATGCACAGCTCTGTTCATTTTAGAAGCATCTAATGCCCAATTGGAAATACCAACAACCGCAATGTCTGGTCTACTTCTTCCTTCTGGCTCGAGTAGATTGTGCAATACTTTCAAAGGATTAAATCTTGAAACTTCTGCAAGACCGATTTCATCTAAGATCACAACTGACAGGACAGAGTCTTTGCTATTTGACTTTTGATAGTTTTGAGCTTTCTCGAATACTTTGATGATTCCATCTGAAGTTGAGGATTCTGACCCCTGGAACGATACACAATACAGCTGAGGCAATGTTTTGAAAAACTTGTCTTTTGAATCTTTTCCTCTCAGGTTACTTCTTATTATTTGCATTGCTAATGACTTGCTACATCCTGGTTTACCTACAACAAATACCGGTATCTTATTAAGAATACAAACGAGGATCACAAAAATATTCTCCTGCAAAGCAGTATTTTTCGCAGTTCCAGGTGGAATAACCATTCGGTCAATAATGTTTCTTTGCTCCGTTTTGATAACATCATGTATATCTTTCTCTTTTAAAATAAGGCTAAAACTACTCCTTTTAAAACCTTCAAGCAGCTTTTCTCGATATTTTTTTCTGTCAGCTTTTTGTAAGAATCTACTATGGTAGCAGTGCGCCAGAGCCAAAATTATAGCGTTAATTTCTAAGTCGGTTTGTCGAGTGGTTGTGTTTTCCTTCTGTTTTAAGATATTGATAAACCAAGGAACAAGAGTCTTACATCTTTCAACATCTCGCAAACTTACAACGCATGTTGATTTTTCTTTATCACGAACAAATGTTTGTGAAATTGACAATAAATCACTTAATAAGCTATGTTCCGGTGATTCAGTTTTAAATACACCGTCAACCATTCTTTTTATGTATTTCATTTCATCTTGTTCACTTAGGCTCCCAAAGTCCCAAACATAGTCAACTGTCATTTCTGGTAAAGGAAGAACCCTATACACAAGTTTTGACAAATCATCAGTTTTAACCTTCCCTGCTAGGCCAGCTGTTTGTATTGCGTCTACTGACCTTAGTCTATACGGATTACAAGCACCCATTATCACCAAATTTGGAGCTAAACTCTGTCCACTACATTTATGATGACATATGATGTCACATATTAAGCCAATGTTTTCCGATGTATTTATTTCATCTAAAAACAACCATCTTTGCTGGTCCAGTGATTCTAGACATTCTGCATTCTCTTGTCTTACAATGTGTAATATTTCTGATGAGAACACACCAGCATGAATATTCATAACTTTAAAAGGTACATCACAGATATTAGCTAAGTACCTAATAAGTGATGTTTTCCCACAGCCTGTTTCTCCCATAATAACAACAGGTACATGTGATTGAATTCTCATCATTATCAATACCATCTTTAAAAGATTGTCTGGAGTCAGTGCATAATCTTTCGAGAAATGTTGCAACTGATTTTTATCGAGTGGTAAAGGTTTTTTTCGCGCAACTTTCTGAAGCATACTTTGAAGCTCAGTCTGGCCCATAGAGCTAAAATCTGGAAGACTCTTTTTCATTTGACTTTCGAATAGTTTTTGTACATGTGCCGGAACATTTTCTTTTTTTCGATACATTGGAGATAATGTATGTATGTTTTGAGAGTGAAAAACATAGATAAGATGATTACTTTCCTCCCATCGAATCATACTGTCGACCCGATGCAGTACTTTACTGACTAGATCACTACTCTTTGGTTCTTTACAATACGAATCACCGGTTGATAATGTTGAACTTTGGGTTGATCTACAGGCGTTAACTGATCTTGCTGCGAATTCAAGAGAAACATCTATCATTGCTTTCACCAAATTACTTCTGATCATTGGAACAGTAAGTTTTCCAACCATTTCGGAAAGATGTGCTACTTTAAAAAATGCACTACATGACATTTTTTTCAACTGGTCAGATAACACATTGAGGAAAGTGTGAACAATAGAGAACGACAAGTCTGAGGAGACATTGATATGTTTTCCAAGCAAGCATCTACATGTGAAGTCAGATAATGGTTGTAAATGGTTTTTTTTAGAAAAACACAACTCTTCACTGTCAAGTACACCTTTGTCTAGAGCCTGAAGGTAATGACAAACTACTTGTACAGGACTGTTCATTTCTTTACTACAAACAAAGTCTGAAAAATTATTCCAAAGCAAATGTTCCCTTTTGAAAGCTGTTACAGTTGTCAGGTTTGTTCTTAATGAATCATTTATTGTATTTCCAATTTCTACACAGATATGGTTAGTTGGCATATAAAAAGCAAGCTTTCCGTAAGCAACATAATTCAAAATGATAAGTTCAAACAAAAATGTGTCCAACTCAGATGGATCATCAACCACTCCAATATCAAAATGCAGAGTATGGAAGCTATGAACCTTAACTTCTAACAAATTTGCTACAAGCAGGCTTTTCTTTGCTTGACCACTAACTTGAACAGTAACAGTACTTCGAGAATGTGAAACTGATCTATTTAATATTCTGGAAGTTTTACCAAGGCCTGGAACTTCGGATGTATATGTCAAGACGTTTGAGTGGCTAGTGTGAAAAATATTTTCTATTTCCTGGTTAGAAACAGGCTGTATTGTGGCTACCCTGTTGTTCAATTTATCAACAAATGGGTGGTTTTTTGAACCGCGGCAAACGATTGTTAAAAGAAATTCTGTGCACGTATCTTGTAAATTTTGGAGTTCGTCTACGAGAGTAAATTGGACTTTATTTTGCAACAGTTCAACGTTTGCTATGCAATATAGCGGCAATAAACCATAAAACTTGTATGCCCACTTACATCTTTGTAACAAGAGATCTATTTCATTCCATGTTGTTTCTCTTGTACAAAATAAAAGCTGGCTTGGTTCAGGCATACAATGTGTTGTATTCCTATATAGAGCTAGTACAGTCCTGATGACAAAGTCACTATTTTCTCCAAGCTGAGCAACAAGTATCTTCCCTTTACATACACATTCTGTTAATTTAGCTGTAGTTTGCTTATTGCCAAAGCTCTCCATATTTCTCGAGTAGATTTCCATGCCTTCGTAAATTTCATGAAGAGAGCGACCCAATTCGTCAAGTACTAATGTTTCGTTTTTCAAGCACAGCTCTGACCTATATGTATCAATCAGCAATTTTGCAGACAAACATGGATGAATAAACTTCATAATTGCCTCCACTACATTTTGTCGGGCACCACTTTCTAGAAATTCAGATATAACCCGAACCTGACATCCTTGTATGAAATTCATCAAATAATATTTGTTTCTTGTTTCATATATGCAGCTCATCCAATCTTGCAATTCTTTTTTCAGTCTATCTTTCGTTTCTGTAAGCTCATTTGGCTGCAACACAAGTTTTAACACTGTATATTTGATATGGCCAGAAGAATATAGATCAAATAAGATATCTCGTATCTCTAAGCATATATTTACATACTCTATGAAAAGTTTGAACTCTTCTTGATTTACGTTGCTTTCTAAACTTTCTCGTTCAGAGTTGAGTAACAGGAGTGCTCGACTACGGATATCTGACAATGTATTTTCATTCTTTGTAAAACTGTTTTTATTGTCTTTATATGACACCTCAAAGCTCACGTGATCACCGTCTTGCCTCAGTTTGAAAACAAATCTGCCTTTAGTTACAATACTTTTGATTATTTCTTTTGTCTGTTGCCCTCTATTTGCTACATTATTGTAAAGTGATTTCAAATTGTGAATATTTAGACTACAATCAATTATTTTATCAGGAATACTTCTTGCATTTTTCCCAAATTGCTTTGTCTGTTTCTTTAAAGTTTTGAATATCCAACGGCTACCATTTTCATGTAGCTGTTTTTCTTGTATAAGTAAAGGTAAAAGGAATCTTTTTACTTCAATCAGTGCAGAGACGGTTGACTCTTGAACGTGTGATTCAGATATATCTTCTACAGCATCAATCAAATTTCTGACGTCTTCAACAGCAATCTCTTTCAAAAATTCTAACAGAACTGATGACTTTCCTATTTCAGCCATTATGCACACTGTTTCATCATCTAAAGTATCTGCCAATGAAAATATTGTATCTAATGCAATTTGAACGTCTTGCAAGGTAAAATCGGAAATCTCTTGATGAATAAGGTCATTGAATGACTTCAAAGCTATATTTAGCTCATTGTCATTAGAAATATCACACTCAAATGCCTTCAGTACTGCCATCATTGTTTTTGCTTTCTCAATCACTTCATTTTTTCTCCAAATCTGTGTTAGAGTTGTCTTCACTGTGCGTTTGATACTGCGATTAATGTACGTTTCCACTGTTTTAATTTCGTCGGGAACATTTGCATTTTCAAACATTTCTTGTACAGACTGCATTGATACGGAAATGTTTGTTTCAAGATTTTCCCAGCTGTTGATATATAGTTGGATTCCATCTTTTTCTATAATTTTTAAGAAATCAGCTGTCTGTTGTATCGTTGTTAAGTTCTCAACATCATCTTCCTCAGATAAATTGTCAAACAGAAACCGAATAGAAAGAAGTCCATGCAATTTGGATCCGCATTGTAGAGATTCTTCAAACTTTTCAAAAATAACCCGTCTGCTTACATTCCATAGTACATCAGACTTAATTATTGGCTGCACTTTCAAACATATGTCTGGCAGTTTACGAAGTTCACCCCACAACCACTTCATCGACTGACATTCCCTCAAGGATAAAGTACCCCTTTCTATCCTTTCTTTCACAACATCTACTTCTTTCTTTACTAATGTCAGATCTACTTTCTCTTCGTCATTCATTCTAATGTTAACTTCTTGAAGAACTTCTTGTACAATATTAACAGTATCGTGTACATTTTTAACAACAGCTTTGAATTCATTTTCAATATCGTCTATCTTACTCTTCTCAATTCTTCCCATTCCCAGCTGTAGTATTCTTTTTGTTTTTCTGTCCGAAATATTCATTTTTTTCAAGAAACAAATATTAACCTCTTTACTTTGAAGCAACTGAGCTACTGTTTTAAAACAGGATATAACAGAAATGAAAGTGGTATTTTTCTTAACATCCTGTATACGGGAACCTTCTCCTCCTGCAATAAGCTCCCAAAATGAGGCATGGGGTATTTGAGCTAAAAACCTTTCAAATATATCTTCCTGCACAAATTTCTTGAAAAACAAGTCCACAATAGTGCAAACAATATCACATGTTGTCCTGTACAATGAAATGAAGAAAAAAACACACACGCATTAAAAAAATGTGTCTGATAGCAATTGTTGTTTCAACATTTTTTAGTGTAAATTAATCGTGTTTATAACTACTGAATGTTAATAAACTTAAGTAATTGGCTGTTATTTTTATTTAATTAAATGAATATACTATAAATCCACAGCAACTGCAAGGTGCATAAGTACACATGCTGACCAAATCTTGCAAACTTTCAGGCCTACAGGTCAAATAACTTTTGAGCTATGCTTCAGAAAGTTGTAAATTGCAAATAAATACTAAGTCAATGGCAATAACTCTTACAAAAACTGGAAACAAATCGCAATGCAAAGCCCTCGGTGCACAAAAATACTGGATAAATCCACAAGTGAAACCCCAGTTGCACAACTACACATGCTGACCAACATTTCTTAAAGTTTCATGACTCTGGGTTAAATATTTTCTTTTAGCTAAGCATGACACGAATAGAAAATTGTAATTTTTTTAGTAAGTCAAGAGAAATAACTCTGACAACACAGAATACATTCACAAGCATAACATCAAATGCTGATCAACATTCCTGAAAAGTTTCATGACCCTAGGGTCAAATACTTTTGGGGCTATAAGTGACAAAAGTTGAAAATTGCAAATTTTCACTTAATCAAGGGCAATCACTCTGACAAAACAGAGTAAATCCAAAAGCGACACAACATTTGCATACTTTCACATTCATGTAAATTTAATTAGTCTTGGTGAAATATTTTTGAGTTATGTGCAACACAAGTTGAAAATTGCAATATTAACTAAGTCAAGGGCATTTACGCTTACAAAACAAAATACACACAAGCCATTCAAAAGAGAAACCCCAGATGCACAACTTCACATGCTGAGCGACATTCCTGTTTCAGGACTTTAGGTCAATTACTTTGTTAGGTACGTGCCACACAAGTTAAAAATTGCCAATTTCCAAAGGCAATAACTCTACAAACACTGAATAAATCCACACGCATATACCTAAGTGCACAACTACACATGCTGACTAACATTTCCGTAAAGTTTAAATACTCTAGATCAAATACTTTTTGAGCTACTTGCGATACAACATGAGAACAGACAGACGGAATGCGACAATGTTAATTTAAATGCGCCCTATAAATGGTGAACAAAAAATAAAGTATCAAAACAAGAAATAAACAATCAAATCTTACTTTGTATTCACTCGCAAAGTGCCATGTGTACAGAAGTGATACAAAACTTCACTTGGGTCAAATCCTCTTTTCTTCAACTGATCTTGAACATGCTCTTTGTATAAATTTGAGGCAGTTGGTTCACCTTCACATAACTTTGTTATTTTGTCTACATGTTGCAGCATTCCTCTCAAGTCATACCGCCCAAGGATATCAGTTGTAACAGACATAAGAGCCTTTTTTACATCTTCTCTTTCAGATACAACTCTTAACTTCAACATGTTGCACAATTTTTGGAATGCCATTGGTATCTCACCCTCGTCCGTTAATTTCGTCATTTTGATTTCATTCACCAGACACCTTTTATAAGCATCAAATTCTAAGTAAATGTATGCATCATTCAGATATTTATTTTGACTGAATGAGACAAACAATTTTCGGACATCTGTCAATTTTGCGTCTGACCACGATTTCAAAAGAAGCAGCTGAGTATCTAAGTCCTGAAAGCATCCAGAATACTGAAGAAAGTCTTCAACATCTTTCTGAAGAAAACTTATATTCAAAAAATGTGATGAGAAACAAGTGATGACACTGTCTTCTAGAGTCCTTCGAATGTGGGACTCACTTGTAGTGAGTCCGTATTTACCTAATACAGTTGCTTTTTTCAGCAGGGTTGTTATGTCCTTTTCTCTCACACTTTTGTTGGAAAATGCTAAAATCTGTGATTTTAAACAAGCAGTTACTGCAGTAAAGATGTATTCCTTAACTTCAGCATATGCTTCATAATCAGATAAATGTAACTGATAAACATGGTCAAAGATGTCCAAGGCAATATCTAGAGGGAGATGTTGAAATAAACATTGAACAATTCCCAATGCAGATTCACTTCGTGTTTCAATATACTTCCTGTAAAATGATATACAGATATCAAATGCATCGGTCTTGCAGTGCTTTTCGTCAATGAAAATATTTTCCTTTTTAGATATACAATCCTGCAAAGCTGATAGCATTGATTTTTCTGGAAGAAATATTGATGCACGTCTTAAAAACATGACAGCAGAGAAGTTGGCTTTGTAGCCTATTTTGAAAAGATGTTTGCTCAGCGATGGCATGTACTCAACACATGATACAGGATAGTCACTCAGTCTCTTCTGTAACAAGGCACCAAGAATTTCGTGTGCTAATGTAGAATCAAGCACATTATACAGGACATCAAAGATGTTCCTACATAAAAACCCAGCAACAAATGCAAATCGAACAAGAAACTTTGGTGAACAATCTCTTCTGCTTTTCAATAAATTCTTTAAGACGTCTTTTATTGTTTGATTACTCAAGTAATTGATTTTCCTGCATATTTCTTCTATTTGCATGATTAAGTCACTTTCACTGTCCCTATCACCAACGTAAGTAGTAATATCCAGTAAATGTGCTTGGAGACTTTTTTCTCCCCGCAGCATATCTCTGTGCATAGAACTTTCTCCAAGAAGAAAACATTCAGATTTTACTTCTCTTGTTTGTTTAAAGAAATACAAAGTGTAGTCCTTAAACATGATCTCATACCAGTACAAAGATGACGGTTTAGTAAGTAAAGGCATATTTATAGTTACCTCATACATGCAATTTCCTCGATAAAACAGTTCTGTATTTAACTCCATCAAGGATTGGCTTCTTATTTGAACGTATAAGACATTCGACTCTGCAGGTACATCCACAATAAATGTCATTCTAACATGTGAGTCCTGAAATACACAATCAAACATTGTTATCTATATCAGATACATACATTGTCCTTTTGCTATGAATGATGTCAACATTCTATAAGGTTACTTTGACGTACGCAAATATTAAAAAGTATTTTAGGAGGTCTGCCTGCCTACCTTATTAGGGAGATAATTGTAATCCAGGAGATGCTCTGGTGAGGCAAAACTTCTCCCTGACAAATGATCTGGAACACTGAGGCATTTGTCTCTCACCAGTGATCAAGAAATCAAATGTGATTGGTAGTCAGAGAATGAGGTAATTAACGGTTAGTTATAAAGGACAGCAAGTTATGTGGACACACTACTGAGATATTACAACAAGAGCCCCGACCTAGCAGGAGTAACGCTCGACTTTACCTTATTTCGAAAGTCAAACACATCAGAGGAAGAATATCATTTAGAGTAATCCTGCAAAACATGTTTTTTGCAAAAAAAATATTCAAATTTCATGTTTGATTTTAACGGTCAAGATCAAAGTTATTGAATAAATCGTCATGTCAGTTTTGTCATTCATGCTGCTTTGTCAAAGAATGAATAAAGACCATGAATGAATAAGATATGACAATTTAACCCATTTCCGCATAAGCTTTTTGTAAAAAAAATGGCAAGTCTCCTGTTACAAGTTCAAATTGCTATGAAACTATAAAAAATGCTTAAAAAGTAATTAAACTTGGCATATATGTTTGGCCCATAGCCTGTGCAACGGCATGCTCAATCTTTAAATTTCATGTTACCATAACGATAAGGGGACATCTCAAAATTGCCGAAAATTTTTAATCAAAACTGCTGCAACAACTTCTCAATGGATTGAGATATAGTCAAAGGGTTTTCAATGTTGGTAACAGGTTACCGTAAGATTGATCTAAGGCCATTTTATCCTCTCACAAGTCCAAAATTCCCTTGGCGATCAGGGGGCGGCAGCCCAAACCCCTTCAAATCCCTAAATAGAAGAAAAAGAGGGCATATCCCCCCTCTCACACACCCATGATATATATTTTTAAGAAACAACAATTTTCAAACAAAAACAAGTGTTTGTGGCCTAAAAAGGACAGTCTTTACTACTTGATGCCTCGCTCGAACTCGGATGGCCGGTACAAATTTGTTCCAGAGATTGGTAGTAAGAGTTTGGACAATTTAAGTTAATTTCAGTGAGGTTTAGAGGAAAAGTCAATAAAAGGTCAAGGACATGTCGGAATAATTTCAACAAGTCAGTTTTGTCATATGTGTTCTTTTGTAAAGTATGAACCAAATCTATAAATAACAACAGACAATTTAATCAAATTTAAATAATTGGACCGTCACGGTCAATGTCTAATAAATGTTAAGGTCATAACAGAATAATTCAACACCTTGCTTTTGCAATATACTAATATGTTCTTTTGTCCAAACACGAATAAAATCTGTAAATAAATTACAAGTTACAATTTAAGCTATTTTAAATAATTTGATCTTGACGGACAATGTCATACGTGAATGATTCAACATACAGATTTTGTCATACAGGCTCTTTTGTCCTATCATAAATCAATTCCATAAATATAAAAGTTGAGGTCAAATGTAGTGTCAAGGTCAAATTAAAATCAAGGTGAAATTCTATTAAATATTCTTTTATGTCTTGCCCAACGGATTTTTTGGCACAAGAATAAAGACAATACATTCATCTATAATTACAAAGTTACAGCCATTTCATCCTATATATTATCGCATTAATAAGAAGACCCAGCTATCAGCAGCCAGTGGTCATAACGTGACATTAGCAGCTATGGTCAAGACGTATAACTGAAGTTCTTAAAATAAAGTAAAGCCTGTCGTATTTTTCATAAGTTTTTATTGTAATTTTAGTGTAATTATTTAGGATTTATAAGTGTTTCATCTGCGGATATTTTAATTAAGCAGTTAAGAAAAGTGTTTGCTTTATTCGTATTTTTCTTTAAGTTAATATTTATAGTATATTGGTCTATAATTGAAGTTCTGTTAAACAATTAGTAAATATTTTGATAGTGTTAAGTAGCAGAAACAAGAGGGCCATGATGGCACTGAAATCGCTCACCTGAATATAGGCCCCCGGGGCGGGGCCAATTTTTACCCAGGGGCTTTTATTTGAACAAACTTGGTAGACACCCATTTGAGGATATTTCATGATAAATATCTAAGCTCTAGCTGTAAGAAGACTTTTTAAGTTTTTACTATACACATATAGGGAAAAACAATGATCCCTCTCCATCAGGGCGAGGACAATTTTATCCCGAGGTCTTTTAAAATTTATTTGAATAAACTTGGTAGTCACTCACTAAAAGATAGTTCATGATTAAAATCTAAACTCTAGCTCTTTGGGTTTTTATAAGAAGATTTTTTTAAGTTTTAACTATATACATATAGCGTAAACAATGACAATTTTATTTTTCACTTTGTGACAGGTGAGCTAAAAACAACAAACCATTGAATGTTGCAGGAAAGTGTGAGATACAAAATAATATATTACATTATTATATTCATATATTAAATATAAATTGTTCTAGAACAGAATATTATTATTCATCATATTAAAATGTTCATACTGAAGCATTCAGAACTTTTTAAATTTTATTTCAAGCACTATATTATAAGATTATCCATGTGGTACATTTCTATTGTTTACATCAATATTTGAGATATTGTTTGTGCCCATTGTAGACATATTCGCTTTAAAATGGTTTATCTTTTCTTTCAAATACAAAAACTTGTATATGTCTGAACATAAAAGACAATATTTACATTTGTAGTTATACATGATATAACAACAAAATTTATCAGCCAATTTACCTGAACACCAAGGCCAAAATACGACATTTGTTCATGATATGCATGACAACACAGACAAGACAAGAAACAAGTGTTCGTAATTACGCTTATCCAGTCCATTAAAGCAAATGAAATGTATTAATTTTACCTCTAAAACAAGCTATATAGGTTTCGGTCAAATTGAGATTGATCTTTTTGAAGACACTGTCCTTAAGGTTTGTCAGAATAATCAGTAGATAGTTTTTGTATTTACTGATCGCAAGATCAGTGAATACATAGCTAACATCCACGGTCTAACACAAAATTTCCTAACAGACCTAACAACGCAAAGTAGTTCTCACTCAAAACTGCTTAAAAACCAGCAATTTAAAAGACAGAATAATTTTTAATGTAGGCAATTTAGGAATTTCAATGCATTGAAAGTTCAGATTAGTCAATAGAAATATGAGGTTACAATCACAAATTTCGCGGATGAATATCATTTTAATCAATGAAAATGCTATTTTTAGCTATGTCGATTACTGAATACTCCAGGGCGTAGTACACAAATAAATCTGACTGTCGAGTAGTGGAATATATACATGTCGGACTGTTTTGGCGAGAAGATTTTCGCTAAGTTATTTGTATCAGTGTTAAACAGGTTTATCGTGAACAAAATACCTCGAAATTGATAAGGATTACAAACACGAAATGGAAATTCTCAATTTAGAATTACAATGTATTTGTTTTTATTCAGGCTACATATTACGTATTACTTCACCGTTTTGCAGGGGTATCGCGCTCGTATCGCGCTCGTTTAGGGTGTGAGAGGCCCTTGATTCAAAACCTAGTCGAGGCAACTTTTTTTTAAGTGTCTTTTTTAAGGAAATAGCCACGATATGCAAGGATAAAGTGTGGCTGTCATAAAAAAATGATTTTTGATGCAACTCTAGTCATGCAAAATTCCATATGTACCAATCTCAAACTGTTATAGAAAAAAAATCTTAACGCAGTCGCTGCGTAAGATGAATTATAGTATATAAAAATAAACTTATATAGGAAAATACATACAGATAGTCAGTATGATTTAGATTCCAAAGATCAGAAAATACCACAGAGCTTGCAGCCCTTTGATTTTTACAACGAGTCAGCGATACACTGACGTGTATCAGATTTCAATGTACAGTTTCATTTATAAATCTGTTGCTGGGAGTATAAAATATATTTACATGTAAAGGTCAAATCGTTAAGCTAGCAAATATGCGAGGTTTTGAGACATTTTACTTCAGTTTAGGAGAGACACGCTGATAGTGTGTAGCGTTTATTTTTTTATTTTATTTTTTTTTTTTTGTTGAGAAGAGAATTTGTTGTTTTGAAGGGAGTTTTGTTGATTTGTTGAAGTTGGTTGAATGTTATTGTGGTGATCTTAATTGATCAGGGTTTATTGGTTGTAATTAGTTGTTTTGGTTGTTGAGTTATATCTGTTGTGAAGATATAATTGGTTGATATTGGTTGAATGTTTGTCTGGTCAAGATTATATCAGTTGATGCTTTGTTTTGAGAATATATGTAAATATTGGGTGCTTTAGTTTAAATAGTTTTCTGGTTCTGGTTCTCAAACTGTTATAGAAAAAAATCTTAACGCAGTCGCTGCGTAAGATGAATTATAGTATATAAAAATAAACTTATATAGGAAAATACATACAGATAGTCAGTATGATTTAGATTCCAAAGATCAGAAAATACCACAGAGCTTGCAGCCCTTTGATTTTTACAACGAGTCAGCGATACACTGACGTGTATCAGATTTCAATGTACAGTTTCATTTATAAATCTGTTGCTGGGAGTATAAAATATATTTACATGTAAAGGTCAAATCGTTTAAGCTAGCAAATATGCGAGGTTTTGAGAGATTTTACATCGGTTTAGGAGAGACACGCTGATAGTGTATAGCGTTTATTATGTTTTGTTGAGAAGAGAATTTGTTGTTTTGAAGCGAGTTTTGTTGATTTGTTGAAGTTGGTTGAATGTTATTTTGGTGATCTTAATTGATCAGGGTTTATTGGTTGTAATTAGTTGTTTTGGTTGTTGAGTTATATCTGTTTGTGAAGATATAATTGGTTGATATTGATTGAATGTTTGTCTGGTCAAGATTATATCAGTTGATGCTTTGTTTTGAGAATATATGTAAATATTGGGTGCTTTAGTTTAAATAGTTTTCTGGTGCTGATTCGATTGTGTGAAGCTAATATTGTTGGATGAATGTTTGTGGTTTATACTGTATCTGATAGAGTTGTAAAAATATTCATTTTTGTGTTCTTCATTTTGTGGTGATTTTATTGTTTTGTTTGGTCATAAGTTGTTTAGAGCTTGGGCTCGCCAGGTGTCTAGTTTTGTTTCGTTTAATAGACATATACGTGAGAAGATATTTCGTATAAGTGGTTGATAAATGACGTGTGTTTGTTTTGGGTGTAAATAATGATCAGAGCTCTTTGTTTTGGGTGTAAATAATAATCAGGGTTTATTGTTTGAATATATATAAGGATTTGGGATAAAAAAATAAAATACCTAAAAAAAAATAGTGTTAACTAAACAATAACATGCTAGTTTTTTCCAACTGAGAATATTTCAATTTTATGTCAGGCGGTGCCGCCCAGCCCCCATATCCTGGAAATAAGTTCCAGTATTTATAACTTAATCTTTCCGTAGATTAAATAACATCAAGGAAGACATTTCTCCTAACAAGGTAGATGAGCTTATGTATGAAGACTATCCATTCAAAAATAAAAGGTAGTAAGAAAACGCCAAATATAATAAAAACCAGAAGGGTTTTTGTCACAAAAACATGTCTCCGTAACAATGTATGGTCAGTCATGTGAAGTTTCATTGAATACCCCCAGTAGCTCCACCTGTGAAAGACAGACAGTATTTTCTGTTTATAGCTCTGACGGCCATTTTGTGCAGCAAGGCCGAACTTGCTGGTAATGGGCACAACAAGGGATAGTACTGATCAATCCTGTATAGTTTGGTTGAAATCCCACCAGTAGTTTGATCTGTGATTGCCAGACAAGATCTTTCTAATTTTAACTCTGGTGGAAATATTATGCAGCAAAACGGTACAAGCCGGTGATGTGCACAGCTAAAGATGGTACTGATCACTCCTGTAAAGTTTTGTTGAATTCCCACTAGCAGTTTGACCTGTGCAGACCGGCAAATTTTTCTTTATTTTTAGCTCTGGTGGCCATTTTTGCAGCCAAACAGAACGTGTGGGTATTGTTAACAACTGCAGATGGTACTTATCAATCCTATAAAGTTTGGTTGAAATTCCATCAGTAATTTTACAGGAGAAGGCCGGACAAGATTTTATATTTTTAGCTCTAGTAGCCATTTTGTGCAGCAGGGAGCGGAACGTGCTGGTGATGTGCACAACTCATGATGATACTGATCCCTCCTGTAAAGTTTGGTTGAAATCCCACCAGTAGTTTAACCTAAGAATGCCGGAAAAGATTTTTCTATTTTTAGCTCTGGCGGCCATTTTGTGCAGCGAAGCGGAACATGCCGGCAATGTGCACAACTTATGATCACTCCTGTGGAGTTTAGTTAAAATCCCACCAGTTGATTGACCAGTGAAGGTCAGACAAAATTTTCTATTTTAAGCTCTGGTGGCCATTTTGTGCAGCGAAGTGGAACATGCTGGCGATCTGCACAACTAGGGATGGTACTGATCACTCCTGTAAAGTTTATTTGAAATCCCATCAGTAGTTTGACCTTTGAAGGTTGGACTAGAATATTCTTTTTTGAGCTTTAGCGTCCATTTTCTTCAGCGAAGCGGAACGTGCCGGTGATGTGCACAACTAAAGATGGTAATGATCACTCCTGTAAAGTTTGGTAGAAATCCCACCAGTAGTTTGACCTGTGAAGGCCGGACAAGATTTTTTCTTTATTTAGCTCTGGTGGCCATTTGTGCAGCGAAGCGGAACGTGCCGGTGATGTGCACAACTGTTCCTGTAAAGTTTGGTTGAAATCTTACCTGTAGTTTGGCCTGTGAAAGGCGGACAAGCTTAATGCTGACGGATAGACAACTGGACGGACAGACGACAGACGGCGAAGGCAAAAACAATATGTCTCCAATAGCTTTATATTAAAAATTAAACGTATTGATAAATTTGACCTAGAAGGTCATAGTCATTGATGAGTAACGATCAAAATCTTTTTTTTTTTCAACTTAAGGGTCTTGCCCAGACGATTGTTGTGCCCGAGTAAAAAGATAATTCAAACAAAGTTATTATCAACTAGAAGGGATGTTTGTGACAAAAACGTATGTCTCCAAAAACAAATTATGGTACTAATCACTCCTGTGAATTTAGGTGAAAATCCAGCCAGCATTATGACATTTGAATGCCGGACAAGATTTTTATATTGATTGCTCTGACAGCCAATTTGTTCAGCAAAGTAAAACATGCAAAACTAGAGAATGTACAGTTTGAACAGTTAAAAGACCCACAAGATTTTTCTAATTTTAGCTCGGGTCGCCATTTTGTGAAGCGAACAGGAACGTGCCAGCCATATGCACAACTAGGAATGGTACTGATCACTCCTATGAAGTTTCATTGAAATCTCACCAGCATTTTGGGCTGTGAAAGACGGACAAGGTTTTTGCCATTTATAGCTCTGGTGGCTCTTTTGTGCTGCAACGCAGAACTTGTTGGCAATTGCACAACTAAGGTACAATGTTTATCGATTTATAGCACTTGGGTCCACTTTGCTGCTAAGCAGAATGCACATATAGGAATGGTAGCTGGACATGATTTATCGAATTATAGCTCTGATGGCTATTTTGTGCAGCAAAGTACGGATGGTACTGATCACTTGTGTGAAGTTTCATTGAAATCCTACCAGAACATTTTTAGAGAGAGAGAGAGAGAGAGAGAGATTTGTCGGACAAGGTTTTTCGCTTTATAGCTCTGGCTGCCAATTTGTGCAGCAAAGCCTAACTTGTGGGCGATATCAACAACTAAGGATGGTACTGATCACTCCTGTGAAGTTTCATTGAAATCCCGCCAGCAGCAGAACCCGTGAAAGCCGCACAAGATTTTTCTATTTGTATCTCTGGTGGTCATTTTGTGCAGTGATTGTTTAATTGTTTGTTTGTTTGTTTCATTTTACGCCTTTTCCCAACAGTATTTGAGTCATATAGGCGGGTAGTTTCCTAACCATCGTTCCTGGAGAGTTACAACAGTACTAGATTACCTTCCTCCGCGCTAAACTACCAAAGCATCTCCCGGGGATCAAACCCACGCCAGAGAGGTAACTGGATTAGAAGTCATCGACTCTAGCCCCTCGACCACGGAGGCGGTTTTGTGCAGTGAAGCAGAACGTGCCAGACATATGCACACATAGGAATGGTACTGGTCAATCCTGTGTAGTTTCATGAAATCCCATTTGAAAATCAACCTCTGAACGCCGGACAAGATTTTTCTACTATATCTCTTGTGGCCATATTGTGTGGTGAACCGGAACGTGCCGGCGATATGTACAACTAGAGATGGCACTGATACCTTCTGTCAAGTTTCAATGAAATCCCGCCAGCAATTGAACCTGAGAAAGCCGGGTATTTGTTTCTATTTATAGCTCTGGAGCCTATTTTGTGCAGCGGATTTTAACGTGCCGAGGATATACGGGATAGTACTGATTATTTCTGAGCAATTTTGCCATTTTCTGCAGTGCAGCAGATCATGCCGTTGTCGCGTAATAATCAAACAGTCGTAATACATGTATTACCTCGGTTTAAACATGTTTTTTTAACTTGCCTGTAAGTTTGTTTACAAACAAAGCGTTTTGAAAATTGGTATAAATCTTCAGCATAGAACAATTATTTCAATGCATTTATTTGAATATTCTGACACTATTTATTTTCTTCAGAATATTAGCGTAAAAATGAGCTAAATCGCCAAATTTTGTATCTTTGTAGGGCATTCTGAAAAAACCTGCCAGGTTATAAAAGTTATAAATTCATGAAAATAAATGCTTTTAAAACTTGTCAGGGGTGTAAAAACTTTGTTTCTTGTCTATTGTTTTATTTCTAAATGGGCTAGAATTTATCTTCAGCTGTAGTTGAAAACTAGGTCAAATTACCCAAAAGGGTACTACAAATTTAAAACTTGTCATTAATAACCATACCTATATATTCTTAAGAATAAAGGTCTAGTAAATTGTCCTATATCAAAATATTCACAATTCAATGATTGTTTTTAATCGACAAACGCCAAAAATATAAATAACACGATTTAAAGCGAATTGTATCCTTCGGCCGGTTTTCAAAATGGTGGACAAATCCTGTAAAAATGTGTTCTATGTACTTTCTTTTAACTGATTATAAGTACATATGCGTCATTAGATTGCATTTACTTTGATATCAAAATGTTTCAAAACCTATTCTCAACTCATCAAATCATTTAGACAACTAGAAATGTGTCATCATGCCACGGATGCCCCCGCATGCAGCCAAAATTTCAGATGGTGCATTAATTATTTTTTTCATTTTAAGTTCAAAGCCCTTAAAACTTTAAAATGTTAACACAAACCATTTTCATACAATGTTCAAGACACTGAAATTATTCAGTCTTAACCTTTTTAAAATAACATATTTCATATTTGTAGCCAAAATAATGGCTAAAAGTATGAGTGCTGAAACTGAAAGTTCAAAATTTTTCAAACATTCAGGAAAGATAAGTTTGTCTAAAATCATTGAACCACAACCAAATTCATACTTAAACTGCTTATTCCTAAGATGTATCTATATTACTTTCAAAGTGAAAGGGACATAACTCTGCAAAAAAAATCATCAAACCCTGACCAAATTTCAACTTGACCTGCCCATTCCTTTGACATATCCATATGTCAAATTTAAGTTGAATATGTAACACTGTTGGGTAGATAATGAACAGAAACTGTAAATTTCATATTATTTTCCAAGTGAAAGGGGCATAACTCTGCCAAAAATCATTGAACCATGACCAAATTCCAACTTGGCCTGGGCATTCCAAAAACATATCCATATGTCAAATTTGAGTTGAATGTGTTGTACTGTTGGGGAGATAATAAACGGAAACTGAAAATTTCATATTATTTTCAAAGTAAAAGGGGCATAACTCTGCCAAAAATCATCGAACCATGACCAAATTCGAACTTGACCTGTATTTTGTCATGACATATCCATATGTCAAGTTTGAGTTGAATGTGTTGTACCGTTGGGGAGATAATGAACGTAAACTGAAAATTCACATTATTTTCAAAGTAAAAGGGGCATAACTCTGCCAAAAATCATCGAACCATGACCAAATTCGAACTTGGCCTGTATTTTCTAATGACATATCCATATGTCAAGTTTGAGTTGAATGTGTTGTACCGTTGGGGAGATAATGAACGGAAACTGAAAATTTCATATTATTTTCAAAGTAAAAGGGGCATAACTCTGCCAAAAATCATCGAACCATGACCAAATTCGAACTTGACATGTATTTTGTCATGGCATATCCATATGTCAAGTTTGAGTTGAATGTGTTGTACCGTTGGGGAGATAATGAACGGAAACTGAAATTTCATATTATTTTCAAAGTAAAAGGGGCATAACTCTGTCAAAAATCATCGAACCATGACCAAATTCGAACTTGACCTGTAGTTTGACATGACATATTCAGATGATAAATTTAAGTTGAATGTGTGCAACCGTTCTTAAGATAATGAACGGAAACTGATGATGACGGAATGACAGAATGACGGAAGGACGGAAGGATGGAAGGACGGAAGGACGGAATGACGGAACAGGGTAACACTATATGCCCCGGCCATTACATGGCGGGGGCATAAAAATTACCATTCAAATGAACAATAGAACTCTACAGCTTTACTGCATTTAAGTGAGCTGCCATTTGCCAATTGAGGATCACAAAATAATGGTGTCTAATTTGTGCCATTTCGTTATTTTGTTTGGTTGTGGTTGTTACAAGTAGCAAAACCCCGACAACACAAAAAGATGAAATGAGGGAGGGGGAGACAATTTTTCCATGTGTCAAAGGTGAGAAAAATGTGCAGCCTGACCGGAACTCGAACCAGGGACCCTCGGAATACCGTACCGCAGCTCTACCGCCTGAGCTATCCGGCCGCTTACACATCAACTCCACTAAATAATGAACAGTTCTGAACCGTGACAATGAAACAATATTTTTGTTGCCCCATATTTAGCGTACAAACGCGTAAAATATGGCGTATAATCATACTGTCACATGTGCGTGACCCACCAATGCCACTCTCTATTTTTTCATTCATTTTGTTTTGTTGTAGGCAAGGGGATATACATGAAATAACGGCAGAAAGGATTGACATTAAAGTGAAGAAAGCAAATAAACAAAAACAAAAATTTTGCAGCCTGATCGAGACTTGAACCTAGGACCCTAAAATACCATACTGTGGCTTTACCGCCTGAGCTATGCGGCCTCTTACACATAGCGCGAGATACTTTCCTGCAATATTTAAATTCATCCTCAAATCTCTCAGGTTACAAAGCATAATGAATTTAACTCTGAGCTATATTCAGTTACAGTCCCAAGTTGGGCGCCAAATGTCACAGGGTGAGAAGAATGTGCAGCCTGACCAGGACTCGAAGCTAGGACCCTCGGAATACCATACCAAAGCTCTCAACGACTGGGTTATCCAGGGGCTTACACATCTTCTCCCCTGACCCGTGACACAATAAATATAATATTACATCAAGGACTTACCTTTTTTGAAAACAAGTTAAATACCAAATAAACGGTAAAGGGAAAAGATCTTGTATATTATAGTGTCACCACTACTGAAAGGGCCAGTCATTTCTGACTTATGAGACACCTTTTGCTTGCATACCAATTGTACCTTCCAACTCCTACCACTATGCACCATGGCGTATAGATATCGGTAACCATTCGTTTTAACTACCTAGCAGCTCAAGAAGCAGCTATTTTGGAACGAGTCCAACGATAAGCATTCATACTTTACTTATGCTCCCCGTGGGACTCGAACCTTCAACCTCACGAACTAAAGGCAGACACCTTAACCACTAAGCTGATGGTACCAAATACATGTACACACTAAAATATGTACTATACCCTTTGTTAAAATTTAACAGACCCCTCTGATGAAAATCCTTGATCTACATCATTCTGTAAACATTTAATTTCAATAATTCAATTGTTGTTTTCTATATATACAGGAACATATGGTGTTATCATTGTCACTCCACTTATATCTCTCATACAAGTTAATCAAAGTGTATGATTATATGCAAAAAAAAATAAAAATGTTTAATGTATATAAAAACTTTATAATATATTATACTAGTATTTATAATTATCACAAGATTATCTTAAGTCCTACCAACTGGTAATTTTGTGATCCAAGGATCATGAGATAGCTAAGATCCCATCTTCACAATGATAAAGTTGGTCAACAATCTTACAGATGGGACCAAAGCCCCATGTGTTCAGGACTGCTAGGATCAGGGTTGCATCTGAAACTAGGCAAACTAGGCAACTACTGTATATTAAAGTTCCCATTCATGCTTTATCTCACTCTTACACTTTATCTAGGTCATTTTGTTTTAAAATAATGATATAAGTGCCAAATAATGTGTTCATATACCAAAATATTTTTCCAGGAAGTTGTGACTGTTATAAATGAAATATATTAAACGAAACTCAAATGTTTGAAAAATCAAAGTCATTAAAATAAATAATGTCTTATGAAAAAACTCTAGAATTAAAAAAACATTCTAAACAGTTGTCTCTTAACATATTTTTTGCTGATGTTTTGAAATTTACAAAGTTATGTTTAAATCTGAAATGATAAATTTAAATTTAAATAAATAAATTTATTCATACATCTGTCGGTTTTATTTTCTGACTTTAAGTCCCATGAATGGACCAGTTTATATTTTGAATCATTTAGCCATGGGCAAGCATAATGTCTCTGAGTGATGAATCGTTGTACTCAAGATTTGTACTCAACCTTTTTTTTTATCAACAAACCAAGTTAGATATTAATACACTGTCAATGGATTAAAATTAAATATGACTCTCATCACCTACAGGTACATTTGATTTAATTTCAACTTAATATTTAGATTGGTGTTGAACATCATCAGCTAAATTTTTATGCATCATGGCTTTGATTTGGCATGAATAGTTTTTTATTTTCCCCTAAAACAACAAACATTAATTCATTGAGTCCTGAAGATGTTTATAATGAAATCTTAACTGATAACCCAGGTTTAAATGAATAAATATAAAATTCAAAGCCGCAACAACTGGAAAAAACAAATTTAACAGGTAAATAAAGCCAGTCTAAAAATAATATTTCTATGCATATTCATAATTCCTGGACCTCCATTTATTTGATGAACTTCTTAAACTGGTAAATTGTCCATCTAAGTGAGAATTTTCAATTTATAAATATAAAAGATATATTTTTATGCCCCCGCCATGTAATGGCAACCATTCCGTCCTTCCGTCATTCCATCCTTCCGTCATTCTGTCATTCCGTCATCATTAGTTTCCGTTCATTATCTTAGTAATGGTTGCACAAATTCAACTCAAATTTGACATATGGATATGTCATGATCAAATACAGGTCAAGTTCGAATTTGGTCATGGTTCGATGATTTTTGGCAGAGTTATGCCCCTTTCACTTTGAAAATAATATGAAATTTTCAGTTTCCGTTCATTATCTCCCCAAGGGTACAACACATTCAACTCAAACTTGACATATGGACATGTCAAAGGAATGCGCAGGTCAAGTTTAAATTTGGTCATGGTTCAATGATTTTTAGCAGAGTTATGCACCTTTCACTTTGAAAATAATATGAAATTTTCAGTTTCTGTTTATTATCTCCCCACCGGTACAACACATTTAACTCAAATTTGACATATGGATATGTTTTTGTAATGTCCAGGCCAAGTTCGAATTTGGTCATGTTCAATGATTTTTGGCAGAGTAAAGCCCCTTTCACTTTGAAAATAATATGAAATTTACAGTTTCTGTTCATTATCTACCCAACAGTGTTACATATTCAACTCAAATTTGACATATGGATATGTCAAAGGAATGGGCAGGTCAAGTTGGAATTTGGTCATGGATCGATGACTTTTTGGCAGAATTATGTCCCTTTCACTTTGAAAATAATATAGATACGTCTTAAGAATAAGCAGTTTAAGTTTGAATTTGGTCGTGGTTCAATGATTTTGGACAAACTTATCTTTCTTGAATGTTGGCAAAATTTTGAACTTTCAGTTTCAGCACTCATACATTTGTGGAAAAGTATGTAGCCATTATTTTGGCTACAAATATGAAATATGCTATTTTCAAAGATTTAGACTGAATAATTTCAGTGCCTTGAACATTGTATGGAAATGGTTTGTGTTAACATTGAAAAGTTTTAAGGGCTTTGAACTTAAAATGAAACTAGAAATGTGTCATCATGCCACGGATGCCCCCGCATGCAGCCAAAATTTCAGATGTTGCATTAATTATTTTTTTCATTTTAAGTTCAAAGCCCTTAAAACTTTAAAATGTTAACACAAACCATTTTCATACAATGTTCAAGACACTGAAATTATTCAGTCTTAACCTTTTTAAAATAACATATTTCATATTTGTAGCCAAAATAATGGCTAAAAGTATGAGTGCTGAAACTGAAAGTACAAAATTTTTCCAACATTCAGGAAAGATAAGTTTGTCTAAAATCATTGAACCACAACCAAATTCATACTTAAACTGCTTATTCCTAAGATGTATCTATATTATTTTCAAAGTGAAAGGGACACAACTCTGCAAAAAAAATCATCAAACCCTGACCAAATTTCAACTTGACCTGCCCATTCCTTTGACATATCCATATGTCAAATTTAAGTTGAATATGTTACACTGTTGGGTAGATAATGAACAGAAACTGTAAATTTCATATTATTTTCAAAGTGAAAGGGGCATAACTCTGCCAAAAATCATTGAACCATGACCAAATTCCAACTTGGCCTGGGCATTCCAAAAACATATCCATATGTCAAATTTGAGTTGAATGTGTTATACTGTTGGGGAGATAATGAACGGAAACTGAAAATTTCACATTATTTTCAAAGTAAAAGGGGCATAACTCTGCCAAAAATCATCGAACCATGACCAAATTCGAACTTGGCCTGTATTTTCTAATGACATATCCATATGTCAAGTTTGAGTTGAATGTGTTGTACCGTTGGGGAGATAATAAACGGAAACTGAAAATTTCATATTATTTTCAAAGTGAAAGGGGCATAACTCTGCCAAAAATCATCGAACCATGACCAAATTCGAACTTGACCTGTATTTTGTCATGACATATCCATATGTCAAGTTTGAGTTGAATGTGTTGTACCGTTGGGGAGATAATGAACGGAAACTGAAAATTCACATTATTTTCAATGTAAAAGGGGCATAACTCTGCCAAAAATCATCGAACCATGACCAAATTCGAACTTGGCCTGTATTTTCTAATGACATATCCATATGTCAAGTTTGAGTTGAATGTGTTGTACCGTTGGGGAGATAATGAACGGAAACTGAAAATTTCATATTATTTTCAAAGTAAAAGGGGCATAACTCTGCCAAAAAATCATCGAACCATGACCAAATTCGAACTTGACCTGTATTTTGTCATGACATATCCATATGTCAAGTTTGAGTTGAATGTGTTGTACCGTTGGGGAGATAATGAACGGAAACTGAAATTTCATATTATTTTCAAAGTAAAAGGGGCATAACTCTGTCAAAAATCATCGAACCATGACCAAATTCGAACTTGACCTGTATTTTGTCATGACATATTCATATGTCAAATTTGAGTTGAATGTGTGCATCCGTTCTTAAGATAATGAACGGAAACTGATGATGACGGAATGACGGAAGGACGGAAGGACGGAAGGATGGAAGGACGGAAGGACGGAAGGACGGAATGACGGAACAGGGTAACACTATATGCCCCGGCCATTACATGGCGGGGGCATAAAAATAATTTGTGCAAACAAATTTGGAAATAAATATTATAACATCTGAAATTTTGGCTGCATGCGGGGTCATCCGTGGCATGATGACACATTTCTAGTTATGTTTATATACATAATCACTGAGACAGACAGATAAGAACAAACAAATTAGTAAACATTAGTTACATCCCTTAAAATGAAGAAAAAACTGAAACCCAAAAGAAATTGCCATGAACAGCAAACTTAAGATCATTTGACTTATTTTGGCAGTGATTTAGAAGTAAGTCATGAAAAATACAATTTCTCCATGAGTTGAACTTCCTTTAATTTTCTAGCTTCCATTTTCTCTATTATTTGGCTATGTATCATATTTTCGTTTAATATAATTATCTATAAAATTGTGTCATGTTGACAAGTTATATTGTATCGTAGTATATTGTTGTGTTGTGTAGCATTAAGCCCCATTTACACTGTCCCGGTAATGGCCACGGTATCGATACGGTGTCTGCAGCCGGTGAACTGGGTTGTGCCGTGGTGTTTTTCTGAAAACTCAAATTGCGTTCCCGACAGAGCCCATGTGTTTTCCCGGTTCAGTACCCAATAAAGCACAGGATGTTTATATAAACAGTTAGTGCCGATACTAACCCGGTGTATTTCCGGTTGATCCCGGTGGTGACCCGACTGGACATGGTTTTAACAAGGTCCATGTGGACCATAACCGATTTAACCACAGTAACACTACATGTAGTACCGGTACTGTCCGAGTTTCGCCTAGGTAATGTGCCAATGATTACCGGTTCAACTTTATGAGAACTGCTTGACCTACAATGCTTACAATGCATACAGAGGTTGAGGTACCTTTTGAAATGGCACATATCTTTTGAAATGCCACCCACATATAGCATATATAATGGTCGAACCAGCCGAACAGTGAGAAAAGCTCACCTCCGTAGAAAAAGCAGAGACTGGTCCCTCCTCTTCTCCTCTTCTCACAGATGAGCTGTAAGAGGCCATAACTGACTGAATTAAATCCAACGAATTTTTAACAAAATGATTCAAAGTAGCACTTCAAGTGTATATATACCTGTTCTTTATATTGCCTGTAATCGGTATTGGGTCGTGATGCCACCGTCTATCACCGTTGCATAACCGGGACTTGCCTTCAATACCAGGGTCTAACCGAAGCATTGCTGCCAATAACCGCAATGTACCCTGACTCTACCGTAGCTCTGCCTGTTTTTTCTGTGCTGACAACGTCTCATCACCGCGGCTTTGGATTAACCCGCAACCCCGTTTACTACAGTTTGTCATGGTATGAATGTGGTGTAAATACGGGGTTCCCCGGCAATTCCCTGTGCCAAGCCAATAGAACACGGTTCTTAGCTTCCCTCCTGGGTGAGTGCCTGTGGGCCCCGATTGTATTTAACATTTTAATACAACTGTGGTGTCCCGGTTCACCACGGGTTGTCCCAGTAGTTCACGGGATCGCTACAGCCCTATGCCGGTAAACCACGGTTGGTCCCTGTGGACTTAACCATGGCGAACAAGGACACCAAACCAAGACTGTGTAAATAGGGCTTTAGAAACGTCATGTTTGTTACCAAATTAAATATTTTGAATCCTGAATCTATAAACAGTAATGTTGAAATATCTGAAATCTGAATAAAAGGTTTTGTTTGTTATTATAAAATTCTCAAGTACTTATTGAATTCCAGCCAGAAGTTGCAGAGAAGTAGCGAAGAAACAATTATTGCTTTATATGCATACTGCATCACTAGTCAAGTGCCATAACTCTGACTGACTTAAAGTGTCTGGCCAGAACAAGGCGATGATATGTGCATCTCCTCTTGGTATTGAAGGTTCCATAAAGTTTGCTCTTTATGCATACTGTATAATTAATCCAGGGCCATAACTCTGAGTTAAAGTTTCTGACCGAAACAAGGCGACAATATGCGCATCTCCCTATTGATATTGATGATTCCCATAAAGATTTGTTGAATTCCAGTCAGTAGTTGCAGAGAAGTACCGCACGAACGATTATTGTTCTATATGCATACTTCATTAACTAATCAAGGGCCATAACTCTAACTTAAAGTTTCTGATCAGAAAAAGGATGACGATATGCGTATCTTCTCTTGGTATTGAAGGTTCCTATAAAGTTTTGTTGAATTCCAGCCAGAAGTTGCAGAGAAGTAGCGCACAAACGATTTTTATTCTATATGCATACTGCATAATTAATCAAGGGCCATAAATTTGAGTTTAAGTGTCTGACCGGAACAAGGGCGACGATATGCGCATCTCCTCTTGGGATTGCAGGGACCCATACAGTTTCGTTGAATTCCAGCCAGTAGTTGCATAGGAGTAGCGCAGAAAAGATTTTTGCTCTATATGCATACTGCATAACTAATCAAGGGCCATTACTCTGAGTTATAGGGTCTTACCGAAACAAGGCGACGATATGCGCATCTCCTCTTGGGATTGCAGGTCCCTATACAGTTTCGTTGAATTCCAGCCAGTAGTTGCAGAGAAGTAGCGCAGAAAAGGTTTTTGCTCTATATGCATATTGCATAACTAATCAATGGCCATAACTCTGAGTTTAAGTGTCTGACCGGGACGAGGCAACGATATGCGCATCTCCTCTTGGTATTGAAGGTTCCCATAAAGTTTTTTTGAATTCAAGCCAGTAGTTGCTATTTATGTATATTGCATGACTAACCAAGGGCCATTACTCTGTTTTAAAGGGTCTGACTTGAACAAGCTGAAGATATGCGCATCTCTTCTTGATATTGATGATTCCTATAAAGTTTCGTTGAATTCCAACAAGTAGTTGCAGAGAACTTGTCCGGAAACAAAATTCGGACGGACGGATGGACGGACGGACGGACAACGCCAAAACAATATCACCCTCCAGATTCATCGGCGGGGGAATATTAATTCATATTTTTATTTGCAGTAGAGGTGCCAAAAAGAACTTGAAATTTTCTTCTCTGAATCGACAAAGGCTAGATTTTAGATATTTGTCATGAAACATTGTGTAGCGAAACTATACCAAGACTGTTCAATTTATAGCCCTAGAGTCAAAATTGAACTCATCCCTGGGGTCATATACATATATATATATAAATATATATATATATGTTTTTGTTATATATATATAGTAAATTTAAAAAAATTCTTGTCTGAAGGTCTAAGGCTTAGATACTTGGTATATAATATCATCAGTAGATCCTCTGCCATAGTTGTTCAAATGTTGGCACTAGTGAAGTGGCCCCTGAGGGTGTCATAGGTTTTCCTCATATGTATATATAGTGAAATCTTGAAAAATCTTTTCCTCCGAATATGCAACGGCTAGACGTTAGATATCTGGCATGAAACCTACACTTGCGTAGTAGACCTCGACCAAGATTCTTCAAATTATAGCCCTTGGGTCATTATTGGCTCTGCCAGGAGGTCTTATGTTTTCCTTATGTATATAGTACAAACAACTTTAAATGAAATCATAAAATTCTATAAGATATACAAGTGTAATCATCTTGTGTTACTTTGACATCAAATGACATAAAAAAAATACATTATGTTATTTAAACTCCTTCATTTGCAATACGGTTCTTAATACATTATGAAAATCATTTATTAAAGGACCCCTGACATAATATTAAATTAAATCTTAAAGTCAAGTTTCTCTAGGTCTTACCCTTGATTTTCAATCATTTTAATTATATTGCAATATATTGTAATATGTCTGTAACTATTGCAATATATAGCAATATTTAGCAATATAATTTTTATTTGCAATACCCGCTAACTGGATACTTCTTAAATCAACTTTTTTTCCCATTTTTCTTTTTTTTACAAAATAGCAAAGAAGACGGCAAATTTTTCTTAACCCTTTCCCTCCTGAGCATATTGTGAAAAATGGCCATTTTTACTGAAAAGCCTCCTGTTACAAGTTCAAACTGCTATGAAACTATGAAAAATGCTTCAATACTAATCAAACTTGACACAAATGTTGAGTGGACCATTGCCTTTGTAACGACATGCTCAGTCTTAAATTTCCTGTTACCATGGCAACAAGGGGACATCTCAAAATTGCCAAAAATCACTATTTTGCCTCGATTTTTTCCATCAAAATTTATTCCAAAGTGCTGCAACTTCTCAAGGGATTTTGATAGAGTCAAAGGCTTTTGAGCGGTGGTTACACGTTACCTTATGATCGACCTGGGGTCATTTTTAGCCTGTCACAAGTCCAAAATTTTTTGGCGATGAGGGGGACTCAGCCCCCCCCCCCTCAAACAGAAGGGGGCACAACCCCCTTCTGGCAACCCCCTGATGTATCTTTTGGATGGCGGGCGGCGCCAAAAAAATGCTCACTTTTTTAACAACATTTCTCAAACGAAAACATGTGTTTGGGGCCCAAATAGGACATTTTTTTCGTTATTTCAGGCCTTAAAAAATTGGGGGATCGAAAGTGCGTTGTTTCGCGTATATATGAATTAAAGAGTTAAAAAAAATGTTGATACACCTTGCAATCACCCAAATTATAGTTCTTCCATGTTAACATGTAGTCTTTCACCTAATTTTGGTGAAAAATTGTTGTTTTGTTACATTTATAATTTTTTTAGTTAACAAAAAATGATGAAAAACTTTAGAATCACACAAATTCTAGTTTTTCCATGTTAACATGTGGTCTTTCACCTAATTTTGGTGAAAAATTGTTGTTTTGTAATATTTTTTTTTTTTACTTTACACTTTCCCTCATGAGCATATTGTGAAAAATGGCCGTTTTTACTGAAAAGCCTCCTATTACAAGTTCAAACTGCTATGAAACTATGAAAAATGCTTCAATACTAATCAAACTTGGCACAAATGTTGACTGGACCATTGCCTTTGTAACGACATGCTCCGTCTTAAATTACCTGTTACCATGCCAACAAGGGGACATCTCAATATTGCCAAAATCACAATTTTGCCTCGATTTTTAGCTCGACTATTCGATAAGAATAAGTACGGCTATTGAAGTCACCCTAGCGTCGGCGTCGACGTCAGTGTCGGCGTCTGCGTCGGCGTAACCACTTATGTTAAAGTTTTTGTAATAGTTCAAATATTTTCTAAGTCCATTGACATATGGCTTTGAAACTTTGCACACTTGTTCACCATCATGACCCCAACCTGTAAACAGGAGGTTACTCTATCAAGCATTTTGACAGAATTATGCCCCTTTTTCGACTTAGAATTTATGTTAAAGTTTTTGTAATACCTTAAATATTTTCATTGACATATGGCTTTGAAACTTTGCACACTTGTTCACCATCATTACCCCAACTGTAAACAGGAGGAGGTAACTGTATCAAGCATTTTTTTTACTATCAACCACTAAGAATAGTCGAGCGTTGCTGTCCTACCGACAGCTCTTGTTTCCATCAAAATTTATTCCAAAGTGCTGCAACTTCTCAAGGGATTGAGATAGAGTCAAAGGCTTTTGAGCGTTGGTTACACGTTACCTTACGATCGACCTGGGGTCATTTTTAGCCTGTCACAAGTCCAAAATTTTCTTGGCGATGAGGGGAACTCAGCCCCCCTTCAAACCCCTCAAACAGAAGAGGGAACATCCCCCTTCTGGCAACTCGCTGATGTATCTTCTGGATGGGGGCGGCGCCGAAAAAATGCTCACTTTTTCAACAACATTTCTCAAACGAAAACATGTGTTTGGGGCCCAAATAGGACATTTTTTCACTATTTCAGGCCTAAAAAAAGGGAGGTGTCGAAAGTGCGTTGTTTCGCGTATATATGAGGTAAAGGGTTAAACAGCATCTTCAGTCTGCAAATAAGCAAGTTTTTATTTCAATTATCTGGCAATACAATTTAACAACAAAAAAAGTTTTTAAAGAATTTATTTTTACCCAAAAAATATGTAATTTGCTTTTGGTCATATATTGAACCGCAGAGGTGGTATCACAGATGAATTGGTTAGCAATTACAAAGTAAGTATTTGTTATATATCATTATACAAAAGAAAGAAAAAATAATGAAATAGAACTGTCATGGATGAGAAATATCAAAAAAGATTTGACATAGAGTCATGAAACTTTACAGGAATGTTTATCTGCATGTGTAGTTGTGCACCTGGGTATTTTCGTCTGGAATTTAATAGTATTTATAGAGTTAATGCCCTTGACTGAGTAAAATTTTGCAATTTTCAACTTCTGTCGCATGTAACTCAAAAAAGATTTGACATAGAGTCCCGAAACTTTACAGGAATGTTGATCAGCATGTGTTGTTGTGCACCTGGGTATTTCCGTTTGGATTTATTTAATATTTTTAGAGTTATTGCTCTTGACTTAGAATTTTTTTGCAATTTTCAACTTGTGTCGCATGTAACTCAAAAAAGATTTGACAAAGAGCCATTAAACCTTAAACGGGAAGGTTGCTCAGCATAATTATGTAGTTGTGCACCTGGGGTTTCGCTTGTGGATTTATCCAGTATTTGTAGAGTTATTTCCCTTGACTTAGTAATGTTATTATGTTGTTATTTGTTCCTTGTGCTTGAGTTAGAATCAACCATTTTTACAGGAATAATGATCAACATCACTAAATTACAGGAATAATGATTCACATCACTGTGAAGCTATGCACCTGGGACTTTGCATGTGGATTTTTTAAGTTTTGTTAGAGTTATTGACCTTGACTTACAGTAGTACAAATTTGCAATTTTCAACTTGATCATGCATAGCTCAAACAGTAATTCACTTGTAGGCCTGAAATTTTACAAGAATGTTTGTCAACATGTGTATTTATGCACCTTGGAGTTTGCTTGTGGATTTATTCAGTATTTGTAAAGTTCTTGCCCTTAACTTAGTAAAAAATTTTTAGTTTTCAAAAAATATTTGACCTAGAGTCATAAGATTGACAGAACAGACAGAGTTCTTGAATTTAAAACCGTTTTTGCAATACAATTAATTCGGCAGGTATTTGTTTAGAATGTGCGGTGATTGTAATTGTTCCATTCAGTTGTTAATTATACCTTTATTATTTATATAATTGTTTGAAATATACATTGTGAGTTTGATAAAGGGCCCGATCACGCTTTGTCATATGTTGATACATTTTTGTCAGATGAATAACCTTATTGTGTTTTTAACACATATATTATTTCATTAAAACATTTGCGATTTCTTACTTAACTTAAACAAAACAGAAATGAGAAAAATTAATCTCAGTGCTGAACAGTCCAACTTATTCATGTAAGATGCTGTATGAAAACGTGTTTCAATTGATAGAAGAAAGTTTGCCTAAAAGGAACTAATTTTCTCGCAATTTAATATTTGGGAATACTTTCAATTCACAAATATCGCAAATAATTCCCGTTGCAAAATTTATCTTTTATACAATATATATTTTAAAGTATACTATATACAATGTTAACTTCAAAGCTGTACATAAAAAACAAGAAAGTAAGTCAGTAGTCATTATCTAAGTCATTTGATATCAACTTGTGCACATGGTCAAAATGTCATAGCAGTATATAAAAAAACAAAAGATGGTCACTTCACCATAGTAAAGGTAAGCTAAATTCAACTTTGCACATGGCCTTAATTTCATGGCAGTTTATCAAAGGACAAGATAGTTTGTCACTTTGTCAAAATCTAGCTCAGCGGATATCAAAGTTCAATTTTACATATAAAACTGTGACATGCTCTAAATATAATAGCTGTATATCAAAGGATAAAAAGTAGGTCACTTGTCAAAATCAAGGTCAGCCAATATAAAAATTCAATTTTACATCTTAAACTGTGCACATGGTCCGTTTGGTTACAATGGCAACCAGACTTTTGCATGGAATCAAATTCGTTTAACAACGTTGAAAGCCCTTCACCCAAAGAACAATCCTGTCAAGCTTGATTGAAATTGGACAAGTGGTTTTTCACAAGAAGATTTTTTAAGTTCACAATATAATCTATAACATGCACACTCACACACACGCGCACTCACGCATACACCGCGCACACGCACACGCACACACACACACAAAGATAAGTAAATCGCTATATTCTATCGCATTGCAGATTGCAGTGGCATAAACATCACAAAGTTATAGCTGACAGCAAAATTATCAAAATTCAACAAAATGTAAACATTTGACCTTAAATGTCTTGGTCATTTATCAATTATGGTCAAGTTAAGAATGATCTACTTGGGCTGTTGTGGTGAAGTATGAAGACAAAAACCCCTAAAACCTAAAAGGTTCTGGTCAACGCTTACTTTTGTGGGAAGACGACGGGATCACCGTCATGACAGTCACGATAACTCAATCTTTTTCTTCGAAAAAAGATTGAGCTTAAAATGGAAATTTCTTCAAATACATGTTTAAAAACCATATCAACAAAAAAGGAATGATTGTTTTCAAGTTTGGTTGCAAAGTGTGTTCAAATCTAAAATCTAACTTTTAGAGTATTACCTGTTCACTTTTTCCTTGCAAATTATTTCAAAAAAAATTGAAACTTTGTGGTAATGCAGTAAAATTTACTGAATTTGTAAGTAGGACACTAGGTAAAAATATACGTCAACTATTATAGCAATTTATTCTTTATCTTGAACTGTACAAATGGTTTAAACACAGCTGAATCTGAAGGAACAGTAAAGTAGGTCTTTAGGTCAATATTAAGGTCATCGAACACATGGTCCAAATTTCAAAGCTAACCATCATAGGACAAGACTGTACATACCTGTGTGCCTTTGGACACCAAAGAATTTAATTTAAATAAATTTGATACAGGACCACCAAACAACGTTTCATGCCGACTATCTAAGCTCTAACTTTCTCCTTTCCAGAGCTTATATTGTTCATAATGTCATACATTTGAACATCTTTGTAGAGGTTCACAATGTTTCAACCCACATTAATATCAAAGCTCTTTGTTTTTGAAGCTTGAGATAAGATTTTTCTCTAATTATATTTGTTACGAAAATCTAAAATTTCAAGCTTAAAAAGGAAAACATCTTTCAATCAATGTTTAAAGACCAAATCAACAACAAGGAACTGATTGTTTTCAAGTTTGTTTGCAAGGTATGTTCAAATCTAAAATCTATGCTTTTTAGATTATTACCTTTACACCTTTTCCTTGTACCATGCCTTGGTAATCAGTATTTCTTTGTTCAAAATCAACTTTCACTGCCTTTATGGAATTATGTGCAACTTTCACATCACTGACCTGAATGACAAGAAAGGTTATGTTAAAGATATTCTAGTAAGTTAGCATGAAAATTCACTTACATCAAATGCCTATAATGCATTTATTAAATAAAAAATAATGTTAAAGAATCTGTAATAAGGTTGATCCCTCAAAAGTATAAATCATAACAAAATTACATGAAAATTGCAGACCAGCTTTGATTGTACATGAGGGATAAATCTTAAACAACAAAAACTCAGGTCCTGAGGTCATTATTTAAGTCATCGAAAGCAAGATAGTAGGTCACTGGGTCAATATTCAGGTTATTTGTTTTACAATTCAGTTCTTCATCTTAAAATGTGCACATGGTCCAAATTTCATAGATATATATCAAAAGACAAGACAGGTCACTTGCCAAAAAAACTGGGTCAGTTGAATCATTTCAATTTAACATCTCAAACTCTGCACATGGTTCAAGTTTCATAGCTATCAGTCAAAGTATAAGAATGTACGTCACTGCGTGCATTTGTGCACCAATGACTTTAATTTAAAGCAATTTCGATACAGGACCACGAAACAACCAAAATGATTTAAGACTAAATCAACAAAAGGAACTGATTGTTTTCAAGTTTGGTTGCAAAGTATGTTCAAATCTATGCTTTTTAGAGTATTACCTGTTCACATTTTCCTTGCGCCATGCCTGGGTAATCAGTCTTTCTTTGTTCAAAATTACCTTTCACTGCCTTTATTGAATTTTGTGCAACTTTCACATCACTGACCTGAATAGTGAAAAAAGATAAGTGAAAAGATGTTCTAATTTATACCCATAGGAAGTAAGCATTAACATTCACTTACATCAAATGTCCATAATGCATGTATATGATAGAAATAATGTAATAAAAAAATCTGAAATAAGGGCTAGGCTGATACCTTAAAAGTATAAATCATAACAAAATTACATGAAAATTGCAGACTCGCTTTGATTGAACATGAGGAATAAATCTAAAACAACAAAAACTCAGGTCCTTAAGTCAATATTTAGGTCATCAAACAAGATTGCATTTGAGAAAAATGCTATGCCACCGCATGGTTCAAATTTCATAGCTGTGTATCAAAGAACAAGAAAGTAGGTCACATCATCAAAATCTAGGTCAAAGTTCAATTTAACAACTAAAACTGTGCACATGGTCAAAATTTCATTGCTGTACATCAAAGGACAAGAAAGAAGGTCACTGTCTCCTTAAGCAAGGCATAATTTTGACCCAAGGGTTTAATAACAATCTTGATACAGGTCCACCAAACAACATTTCAAGTCAAATATCTAAGCTATAGCTTTCTCCCATTCAGAAAACATTTGTTTTATTTTCTGTTTTTAATTTGTGTACATAATGAGAATCACTGCCCCCGAACAGTGCCAATTTTTGACATTTGAACAACTTTGGTAGAGGACCTATAGATGATATTATATATCAAATATCAAAGCTCTATGCCTTGAACCTTCAGACAAAATTTTTTTTTTTCACTATATGTACATAATGAAAATCAATGACCCCCGGTGCGGAACCAATTTTGACCCCAGGGCTATAATTTGAATAATCTTGCTAGAGGTTCACTACACAATGTTTTATGCAAAATATCTTAACTCTATCCTTTGTAAATTTAGAGAAGATGATTTTTTAAGTTTTAACTATATACATATAAGATAAACCTATGGCTCCCAGGGGCGGGGCTAATTTTGACACAAGAGGCAAAATTTGAACAACTTTGGTAGAGTACCTTTAGATGATATTATTTAACAAATATTAAAGCTCTAAGCCTTGTACATTCAGACAATAAGATTTTTTTATTTTTTACTATATGTATATATTGAAATCAATGACCCCCAGGGCGGGGGCAATTTTGACCCCAGGGCTATAATTTAAACAATCTTGCTAGAGGTTTACAACACAATGTTTCATGCAAGATATCTAACCTCTAGCATTTGTCAATTGCTAGAATAATTTTTTTAAGTTTTTACTATATACATAAAAGGAAAACCAATGACCCCTGGGGCGGGGCCAATTTTGACCCCAGGGCTATAATTTGAACAATCTGGGTAGAGGTCTACCAGACAATGCCTTATGCAAAATATCTAAGCTCTTAACCTTTTGGGTCTTTACAAGAAGGTGTTTTAAGTTTTTACTATATGTACATATAGCGAAAATCAATGTCCCCGGGGCCGGGCCGATTTTGACCCCAGGGCTATAATTTGAACAATCTTGTTAGAGGTCTACCAGAAAATGCCTTATGCAAAATATCTAAGCTATAGACCTTTTGGGTCCTTACAAGAAGGTATTTAAAGTTTTTACTATATGTACATAGTGAAAATCAATGACCCCCAGGGCGAGGCTAATTTTGACCCCAGGGCTATAATTTGAACAATCTTGTTAGAGGTCTACCAGACAATGCCTTATGCAAAATATCTAAGCTCTAGGCCTTTTGGGTCTTTACAAGAAGATTTTTCAAATTTATTCTTATAATTCCTTTTGGTTGCCATGGCAACCAGATTTTTGCATGGAATGAATTTCTTTGAACAACTTTGGAAGCCCTTTGCCCAAGGAACAATCCTGCCAAGTTTCGTTGAAATTGGACTAGTAGTTTTTCACAAGAAGATTTTTTAAGTTCACTATATAATCTATATAACACACACACACACACACACACACACACACACACACAAACACACACACACACACACACACACACACAGGTTAATCGCTATATGCCACCGCATCGCAGATTGCGGTGGCATAAAAACAAGAAGGTAGGTCACTTGGTCAATATTTCGGTCATTTGGTTTAAATTTCATTTCTACACCTGAAAATGTGCACATGGTTCAAATTCCATAGCTACATATCAACAGACGAGACAAAAGGTCACTAGCCAAAAACAAGGTCAGTTGAATCATTTCAATCTCAAACTGTGCAAATGGTTCAAAATTCATAGCTGTCCATCAAAGGATGTGCACCAAGGACTTTAATTTAAACAAATTTAATACCACCCAACAACGTACTATTTCGAATATCTTTAGCTTCCTCCTTTCCAGAAAACATTTTGTAAGCTCCGGTTCCTTGTATATAAATAATACTCCAAATTAATATCGAAGCTCTTTAACTTTGAGGCTTAAGAGGATATTTTCCCTTAAGATTTTCCTTTGATTATGTTTGTTATAAACATCTATGCCCCTGCGCAGTGCTTATTTTGACACCAGCATACTAATTTGAACAAACTTGGTAGAGGTCTGGTACACAATGTTTCAAGCCAAATATCTAAGCTCTAGCCTTTTATCAATTTAGAGAAGTAGAATTTAACTAGAACTCCGCGAGTCGGATGTGTCGCCTTGTGAACAATATAGTTAACGAGAAATGGCAAAGACAAAAATGAAATTTGAAAATCAACAAAGGGCAATAACTCAACAAATAAGAATGCAGATCAGCAGTTTCTGTGCACTGCATTTCTTACCAATAAAATCTATCATCCTGTTAAGTTTCAAGTCTAAAGTTTTTATAATTTATGAGAAATGGCCTGGACAAAAATAAAGTATGAAATTAACAAAGGGCAATAACTCAAAAAATAATAAATGCAGAGTACCAGTTCTTGTGCACTGCACTTCTTCTTAATGAGATCTATCATCCTATGAAGTTTCAAGTCCATAGATTTTATACTTAAGGAAAAATGGGCCGGACAAAAATAAAGTATGAAAATAAACAAAGGGCAATAACTCAAAAAATAAGAAGTACAGAGTACCGGTTCTTGTGCACTGCACTTCGGGTCATTATGAGAAGCATGCATACCAAGTTTGAAGTCAATCCGACTTATAATGACTGACTTATGCTCCGGACAAGCTTTAGGGGGGGCCGACAACGACGCCGACACCGCCGACAAAAGTAACCCCTATATGTCGCCTTTTTCAAGGCGACACAAAAAGTCTGTGACAAAAATTGGCATGTTTATTTTGTTTTAAATAGAAATCCATACGTAGATTACAATAAACACAATAATAATGTTTTGAAAGCTGTCCTTTAATGAAAACAATATGATTAAGAAAATCGTTTTTAATGTAACACGATTGGTAATTTTCCGCTGTTCTTTTCGCCGATGACGTAGGAATATCTCTACCTAATTGTCTTGACCTTTCTATCAGTTTGACTCAAGTGTAAATATTTCTGGCTAATAAATCAAACTATCTATGTTTGTGTTTTACAAGTTTTTGTTATAAATAAAGATAAATTTATGTAAAAACAAAACTCAAGATTTTCTTTGAAATGTAAATGCTATAACTGAAGTGACCAATTACGCCGCGGATTTGTAAATAACCATTCAATTATTCAACTGAATTGTAAACAAATGAAGAAAGACAGGAAGAAAAAACAGACAAAAACATGATATAGACCATTATTTCTGTTACAAATTATGCAATTTACGGCAAATATATAATTTGTTTACTCAAAACATTATATTTGAACTATTCAATTTCAAACAATGTTCTTGAAAAACATCGTCAACCAGACGATTTCCTTCAACATGCTCAACATGCATAAATATCTTCTCAAAAACTAGAAATGTCCATAGGACACAGATGTCCCCCACACTACACTTTTTTGTCAATCTACTGACTCTAGGTCAAATACTTTTTAAGCTACGCACAAACAAGTTAAAAATTGCAAAATTATCAAGTCAATGGCAACTCCATGCTGCTCAAGCACCTTTAGAGCTTTCCGTGACACGAGAACGCACAAGTGGATGGACCGAGGACCCATAGTGCAGGCATAAAAATAAGCAAATATTAAGCAAAATCTAGACAAATGACTTAAAGTTCAATGTAATTTATGAAGGTCAAGGGTTGTTGGTGCGAAGTATGAAGCAAATGATCAATAAAAAAAGTTTGAGGACGACAATCGGAACGCCGGCATAACTGTAACAATATCTCTATTTTTAAGCGATAAAGACGAGCTAAGACAATTATTCATACCGATTTCAAATCTTTTTGCACTTAAAATGTTACCTGTGGAGTGCTTACAAGGTTTCTCAATAATTGGGCTGTGTGACCTAGTTTTACCACGTTCAAAATTGTTAAAGCAATTACTAGGACAAACAATCTTACCTAGTTTGGTAACATCTGAGACAAAAATATGACCACGAGACTGTAATTGAACAAGCAAATTCGTTGAATTTATATCCCCCGTCGAGTACTGGTTATTACTAACACAACAAATGAAGATATATATATATCTATATTATATATATTATATATTTATCATGATGTAATATGAGTTATATTCCTTGTACATAATAAATATTCAGGGCACTTACAGTCTTAATTAACGCGGTGTTGAATAGTAATATCTGGACATGGCAATGAGATATTAAAATTGCCTTTTTGTATCTATGGTTCCCATAAAGTTTTGTTGAAATCAATACAGCAGTTGCAAAGAAAAAGCAATATTGCTGTATATGTATACTACATAACTAATCAAGGGCCACAACTCTGTAATGAAGGGTCTGGTCTGAACAAGGCAACACATGATGCACATCTCATCTTGGTATTAATGCTTCCCATAAAGTTTAACAAGAGCCTGGGTTGAGCCGGGTAATGCTCCCCGAATGGGTTTTGGACACAGGAAAGTACACCTCTTGTAGTTTCAGAGTTATGTCCCTGGAAAAAGTTCAAAGTGCAATAACTCCAAAATTAGGAAAGGCAGAGTTACTGTTCTTTGCACTGCACTTCTAATCAATGTTATCTTTCAACTTACAAAGTTTCTTGTTGATATCTCTTATGGTTTCCGAGTTATATTCCGGACAACTTCAAAAAGTAAAAATTAACAAATGGCAATAACTCCAGAATTAGGCAAGGCAGAGTTATGATTTTCGTGCACTGCACATCTACCCATTGAAATACATCTACCTACAAAGTTTCATGTTGATATCTCTTATAGTTTTATAGCTATGTCCAGTACAAGATTTTTCTAAAAGGGGAGATAATTCAAAAATGAGGCTTAACAGAGTTATGGTTTTTTTTGCACTGCACTTCTACTCAATGAGATCTATCTACCTACAATGTTTCATCTTGATATCTCTTATAATTTTACAGTTATGTTCCGGACAAAGTTCATTGTTTAAATTAACAAAGGGCAAAAACTCCAAAATTAGGACAAAAAGAGTTATTGTTCTTATGAACTGCACATCTACCCATTGAGTTCTATTCACCTTCAAAGTTTCATGTTTATATCTCTTATAGTTTTAGAGTTATGCCCCGGACAAGATTTTTCTATAAGGGGAGATAATTCAAAAATGAGGCTTAACAGAGTTATGGTTCTTTTGCACTGCATTTCTACTCAATGAGATCTATCTACCTACAATGTTTCATCTTGATATCTCTTATAGTTTTAGAGTTATGTTCCGGACAAAGTTCAAAGTATTGAAATTAACAAAGGGCAATAACTCCAAAATTAGGACAAAAAGAGTTATTGTTCTTATGCACTGCACATCTACCCACTGAGATCTATTCACCTACAAAGTTTCATGTTGATATCTCTTATAGTTTTAGAGTTATGCCCCGGACAAGATTTTTCTATAAGGGGAGATAATTCAAAAATGAGGCTTAACAGAGTTATGGTTCTTTTGCACTGCACGTCTACTCAATGAGATCTATCTACCTACATTGTTTCATCTTGATATCTCTTATAGTTTTAGAGTTATGTTCCGGACAAAGTTCAAAGTGTTGAAATTAACAAAGGGCAATAACTCCAAAATTAGGACAAAAAGAGTTATTGTTCTTATGCACTGCACATCTACCCATTGAGATCTATTCACCTACAAAGTTTCATGTTTATATCTCTTATAGTTTTAGAGTTATGCCCCGGACAAGATTTTTTTATAAGGGGAGATAATTCAAAAACCGGGCAAAATAGAGTTGCGGTTCTTTGACACTGCACTCCCCCTCAATGCCCTCTACCACTGTATGAAGTTAAAACAAATTATCTCCAAAGGTTTTCAAGTTATGCTCCGGACAAGAAAACGGACGGACAGACGGACGGACGGACAGACGGACGGACGAACAAGGCGCCGACTATATGCTCCCCCGAAATTTTTCGGGGAGCATAATAAAATAAAGTAACGTTGACACAATTATTGTTCTATATGCATACTGCATAACTAACCAATGGCCATAACTCTAAGTTAGTGTCTTACCGGAACAAGGCGATATGTGCATCACCTCTTGGTATTGAAGGTTCAATAAAGTTTGCCCTATATGCATACTGCATAACTAATCAAGGGCAATTACTTTGAGTTAAAGTGTTTGACTGGAACACGGCAACGATATGCGCATCTCTTATTGGTATTGAAAGTTCTCATAAAGTTCCGTTGAATTCCAGCCAGTAGTTGCTGAGAAGTAGCACGGAAACGATTATTGCGCTATATGCATACTGCAGAACTGATCAAGGACCATAACTCTGAGTTAAAGTGTCTGACAGGAACAAGGCGACGATATGCGCATCTCCTCTTAGTATTGAAAGTTCCAATAATGTTTCGTTGAATTACAGCCAGTAGTTGCAAAGAAGTAGCATGAAAACGATTATTGCTCTATATGCATACTGTTTAACTTATCAAGGACCATAACTCTGAGTTAAGTGTCTGACCGGAACAAGGCGACGATATGCACATCTCCTCTTGGTATTGAAGGTTCCCGTAAAGTTTTGTTGAATTTGCAGAGAAGTAGCGCAGAAACAATTTTTGCACTATAATGGAAACTGCATAACTTATCAAGGGCCATAACTCTAAGTTAAAGTGTCTGACCGAGACAAGCATACGATATGCGCATCTCTTCTTAGTATTGAAGGTTCCCATAAAGATTCGTTGAATTCCAGCCAGTAGTTGCAAAGAAGTAGCACGAAAACGATTTCTACTCTATATGCATACTGCATAACTAATCAAGGGTCATAACTCTGAGTGAAAGTGTCTGACCAGAACTAACCGACGATTTGCGCATCCCCTCTTGTTATTAAAGCTTCCCATAAAGTTTCGTTGAATTCCAGCCAGTATTTGCAGAGAAGTAGCGCGGAAACAATTTTTGCTCTATATGCATACTGCATAACTAATCAAGGGCGATAACTCTGAGTTAAAAAGTTTTAGTAAAACAAACCGACGATATGCGCCTCGCATCTTGATATTGATGATTCCTATAAAGTTTCATTGAATTCCATTCAGTAGTTGCAAAGAACTAGCGCGGAAACGAAATTCGGAAGGACGGATGTACGGACGGAAGGACGGACGAATGACGCTCATAGAACATTTGATGTCCGCCCGGACGAATGGACGGGCGGAAAACGCAAAACAATATCCCCCTCAAGATTTTATCGGCGGGGGATAACTAAATGTGGGGAACAATGAACAACAGAGGACGGACATTTAATGGTCCTAAACGCTCTACCTGAGCCAGCTTATGTGAGGTAAGAAGTCAATGTAACAAAAGTGACCCTTCGTTATGCCATTTTAAAAACTCAGCAGTGATGTGATTATATATAAATTTTGTGAACATATGTAATGTTGTCAGTGTTGTTTGTATAACAGACCCTCAACGGGATGGTTTAATATAGCTTTATTTCATTTACACAGATACGCTCATAATCATGGATTCAACTACAACATCACCTAATCAGTGCTTGTCCTGCCAAAAAGATCAAGCTCTATAATGCGTAGTTTCAAAGAAGAAGATTTAAAAACATGTTCCTGTGGAAGTCTATGTAAACTCTGACCCCCAAAGCAGGACGATTTCTGACCAAGAGGCATGATTTGAATAATCTATTTGGATATTACTATTAAACATCACAAAGTTAACATCTAAGATAAAAGATATGTAGTTTCACAAAAAATTTAAATCCATTCTATGTTAAATTAGTGACTTCAAGACAGGGTCATTTTTTGACTCCGTGAGCATGGTACAGTTCCACTGGAAAATGCTACATACCAAATATCTTAGCTTCAGAATATCCTATTCCATCAACAAGTCGCCTCATGATAGCCATAGTCGGCTAAAAATCATTCAATCTAAAAACCTGTGTAATATGCACAAGAACATGAGCTGCCGACCAATCCTTTAAAGTTTCAATGAAATTGCATTAGTGGTATAACAGTAGTAGTCCGGACAAATTTTAAAATTTAAATCATTCAAGGGCCAAAACTCTGACAAAAATCAATGAACCGAAATATGTTACAAGACATGGTATTGAACATTTCCCTTAATTATTGATGAAATTGCGCCAGTAGTTTTCTGAGTAGACAGGACTAACTTCTGTGTAGCATCACAAAAAACACCATTTTTAATCAAGGGCAATAACTCAGCCACAAATCATTGAAGCGAAATACTTGTGAATTATGCAGAAGTACTGGATCAGCCAATCAATCCTGTAAAGATGTTTTAATGGTTGTCCGAAAAAAGTAGTCCGAACAAACTTTATAAACACCCTTTTCATTCAAGGGCCATAACTCAGCCAAAATTCGTTCATGCAAAAAAATGCGTGTTATATGTGCAAGTGCATGACCTAATCCTTTAAAGTTTCATTAAAATTGTTTGAGTGGTATAAGTGGAATCTGGACAAACATTAAAAACAAAAAAATAATTAAAGTGTCAGAACTCTGACAAAAATCATTGAACCATAAAATGTGATGATATGCAGAAATAGGCTTGGTACTGATCATTTCTGTAAAGTTAGGATTAAATTGCACCAGTAGTGGCAAGCTTAAGTGTATCGTATCTGGCAACACATAAAACACATTTTTATTCAAGGGCCATAACTCGTCCAAAATCATTCCATCAAAAATCAAAAATCATTTAACCGGAAAATAATGATGGATTTGGTACTGACCATTCATGTAAAGTTTGGATGAAATTTCCCCAGTAGTTTCTGAGCAGCAGTCTGGACAAGTTTTGTGACGGACAGACGACTGTTACTAAATAAATGTGGCTATGCTTTTGTTCTCTCCAAAAATATGCTTCGCCAGCCAGACAGACAGACTGGCAGACAGACGACAGAGAAGTGATCCCTATATGTCGCCACTATTCCGTAGAGGCGACACAAAAATGATTTAAATGCAATTTCCTATACAGGTTTAATTTGTTTATTAAGTAACTATCAGGGCAGATCCATTATTTACCCTATATCTTTTGTATTGGGTCAAAATCTTTCATTTTAAGTCTATTTTAAGAGCATGTGATCTACTTATGTATCAGAATAGGACCAGTTAAGAAGCTTTATAGTCAGTGATCAAAGGTTAATTCCTGTTAAGTGCTTAAACATAAAAAATATGGTTTAAGAGACGGTGTAAATCAATTGTGAATAATGACACAATGATAAAGCTCCACACCTGGAATCCTTTTTAAAAGTTACTCTGAGCTTAATAAAAAATAATATTTGGAAACGTTATAATGTAAAAATAATTTTTCTACTTACATTAGATAATACACTTGTCCCTGCATTTCCACCACGCCTATCTTCTTCTCGACATACTTTTGCAGAAACACTGGGAATCCTAAATTTAAATAACAAGAACCGGTTGAACCGGGTGATGCTCCCCGAGAAGGTTCTGGACACAGGAAGGTATAAAAAATTTAACAAAGGGCAAAAACTCCAAAATAAGGCAAGGCGGAGTTATGTTTTTTTCGCACTGCACTTCTATTCAATGAGATCTATCTATCTATAAAGTTTCCTGATGATATCAGAGTTATGTCCCGGGTAAAATTCAAAGTGCAAAAATGAACAAAGGGCAATAACTCCAAAATTAGACCAGGCTTTGTTTAGGTTCTTTAAGCATTTAAGCATTGACAAAAGTCAAAAAGGAAAAATAAACTAAAAGGCAATAACTTCAAAATAAGGCAAGGTAGAGTAATAATTCTTAAGCACTGCACTTTCACCCAATGAGATCTATCTATCTACAAAGTTTTATGTTGATATCTCTTATAATTTTAGAGTAATGTCCCGCATAAAGTTCAAAGTGTCAAAATGAACAAAGGGCAATAACTCCAAAAGTAGGAAAGACAGTGTAACAGTTCTTGTGCACTGCAAACCTACTTAATGAGATCTATCTACCTACAAAGTTTCATGTTGATACCTCTTATACTTTAATAGTTGTGTCCTGGACAAAGTTCAAAGTGTGAAAAAAACAAAGGGGGATAATTAAAACAAGAGCGATCAGTAATCACATGTGTCGCCTCATGATGGCCAATTTCATGTTGGGACAAATTTTGTGACAGAAGGACAGACAGATGGACAGTGCACAACTAGACTTGGTACTGATCATTCCTGTAAAGTTTGGATAAAATTGTACCAGTAGTTTATGAGGAGTAGTCCGGACAAGCTTTTGCGTATCTGGCAACACACAGAAAAAAAACACCTTTTAATCAAAGGGCCATAACTCAGCCAAAAATTATTCAACCGGAAAACCCGTGCAATATGTGCAAGAACTTGAGCTACAGATCAATCCTGTAAAGTTTCATTGAAATTGCATGAGTGGTATAAGAGAAGTAGTCCGGACAAATTTAAAAATAAAAATTATTAAAGGGCCATAACTCAAACAAAAAACATTGAACCAGAAAATGCTGACAATATGCACAACTAGACTTGGTACTGATCATTCCTGTAAAGTTTGGATGAAATTGCACCTGTAGTTTAATGAGGAGTAGTCCTGACAAGCTTTTTGTGTATCTGGCAACACACAGAAAAAAGAATCTTTTTATCAAAGGGCCCATAACTCGGCCAAAAATCATTCACCGGAAAACCCTTGCAATATGCGCAAAGGACTTGAGCTACCAGATCAATCCTGTAAAAGTTTCATAGAAATTGCGTTAGTGGTATAAGAGAAGTAGTCCGGACAAACTTTAAAATTGAAATTATTAAAGGGCCATAACTCTGCCAAAAATCATTGAACCGGAAAATGTTGACAATATGCACAACTAGATTTGGTACTGATCATTCCTGTAAAGTTTGGATGAAATTGCACCAGTAGTTTATGAGAAGTAGTCCGGACAAGTTTTGTGACGGACGGACAGACAGACAGACGGACAGACAGACGACGGAGAAGTGATCCCTATCCCTACAAAAATTAGGCAAGGCACAGTTACAGTTCTTGTGCACTGCACACCTACTCAATGAGATCTATCTTCCTACAAAGTTTCATGTTGATACCACTTATAGTTTAAGAGTTATGTCCCGGACAAAGTTCAAAGTGTAACAAGAGGGCAGGGCCAAGATGAGGTCGCTCACCTGTATATAGCCCCCACCCCTCCCCCAGGGCCAATTTTAACCCACGGGCTTTTATTTGTTTATTTAAACAGACTTGTAGACACCTATAAAAAGATGTTTCATGCTAAACATCTAAGTTCTAGCTCATTGGGTTTTTTAAAAGAAGATTTTTTTAAGTTTTCACTATACACATATATATAAAAACAATGACACCCCTGGGGCAGGGCCAGTTTTGACCCCTGGGCTTTTATTTGAACAAACTTTGTAGATATTTACTAAAAGATGTTTCATGCTAAATATCTAAACTCTAGCTATGTGGGTTTTTTCAAAGAAGATTTTAAGTTTTTGCTATACACATATAAGGAAATTCAATGACCCCCGGGGCGGGGCCAATTTTTACCCCGAGGCTTTTATTTGAACAAACTTTGTAGACACTGATTAAAACATGTTTCATGCCAAATATCTTAGCTCTAGCTCTTTGGGTTCTTTAAAAGAAGATTTTTTAAAGTTTTTACTATATGCATATAGGGAAAATCAATGACACCCTGGGGCGGGGCCAATTTTGACCCCAGGCTTTTTTCTTAACAAACTTGGTAGACACTCACTAGAAGATGTTTCATGCCAAATATCTTAGCTCTAGCTCTTTGGGTTCTTTAAAAGAAGATTTTTTAATTTTTTAGTAAAAACTTAAAAAATTACAATATGCATATAGGGAAAAACAATGGCCCCTCTTGGGCGGGGCCAATTTCGACCCCAGGGCTTTATTTGAACAATTTTGGTAGACACTCAATAGAAGATGTTTCATGTCAATTATCTAAGCCCTAGCTCTTAGGGTTGTTTAAAAGAAGATATTTAAAGATTTTTCTTTCGGTTGCCATGGCAACCAGAGTTCTGCATGGAATTAAATTTTTTGAACAATTTTTAAAGGTGACCACCAAAGGAACATTCCTGTGAAGTTTGGATGAAATTGGCTTAGTGGTTTATGAGGAGATGTCATCTAAAGCAAAAGTTTACGGTCGGACGGACGACGGACAGACGACAGACGGACGCCGGACGAAAAGCGATCACAAAAGCTCACCCTGTCACTTTGTGACATTTGAAATAAAAATAAACAAAGGGGAATAATTCAAAAATAAGGCAAGGCAGAGTTATGGTTTTTGTGCACTGCACACCTACTCAATGAGATCTATCTACCTACAAAGTTTCATGTTGATACCTCTTATACATTTAGAGTTATGTCCCGGACAAGTTCAAAGTGTAAAAATAAACAAAGGGGGATAATTCAAAAATAAGGCAAGGCAGAGTTCCGGTTCTTGTTCACTGCACATCTACTCAATGAGATCTATCTACCTACAAAGTTTCATGTTGATATCTATTATAGTTTTAGAGTTATGTCCTGGACAAAGTTCAAAGTGTAAAATAAACAAAGGGGAATAATTCAAAAATTAGGCAAGGCAGAGTTACGGTTCTTGTGCACTGCACACTTACTTAATGAGATTTATCTAGCTACAAAGTTTCATGTTGATACCTCTTATACTTTTAGAGTTATGTCCCGGACAAAGTTCAAAGTGTAAAATAAACAAAGGGGAATAATTCAAAATAAGGCAAGGCAGAGTTACGATTCTTGTGCACTGCACACTAACTCAATGAGATCTATCTACTTACAAAGTTTCATGTTGATACCTCTTATACTTTAAGACTTATGTCCCGGACAAAGTTCAAAGTGTACAAATTAACAAAGGGGAATAATTCAAAAATAAGGCAAGGCAGAGTTACGGTTCTTGTGCACTGCACACCTACTCAATGAGATCTATCTACCTAAAAAGTTTCATGTTGATACCTCTTGTTGTTTCAAAGTTATGTCCCGGACAAGAAAAGGGGACGGACGGACGGACGGAAAGACGGACGGACGGACAAGGCGGCGACTATTTGCTCCCCCGAAATTTTTTCAGGGAGCGTAAAAATATGCTAATTAAACCCAGACTGAATTAAATGGCCCTTAACACAGACAATTATGCAGAGCTGGCCCGGCTTTCACGAACGTTCTCAAACTGAGATAAATCTCAACTTAACATTGTCTCCAATCTGACTGAGACTCTTACTCACCTGAGAAAAAATCTCAAGTTGGCTTTCGCTAAACTTTTTCTCAAAATTTGAGAATTTTCTCAACTGAGACTGCTTTTTCTCAAGACATAAGCGGCTATCTTAAAACTTCAATCTTAGTGTGCATTGTTGACGGGCTTCTAAAACTTATCTATGGAGGTTTTTTTGTTACAAAGTATACAGTTGCTATTTAATGTAAAATGTTACACAGATATATCTTTCTTGTTTTATTAACAAAAAAAAAACAACAACAACAAAAAACACTATGAATCAAATGTGTGAATATTTGTATGCTAATGAACAAGAATGAATGTAGATCTTCATATTTTTTGCAAACAGTATTTTAAATGAAAACGAAAAAAAATTCAATAAATTATATTAGAGCCGCGTCATGACAAAACCAACATAGTGCGTTTGCGACCAGCATGGATCCAGACCAGCCTGCGCATCCGCGCAGTCTGATCAGGATCCATGCTGTTCGCTGTCAGTTTCTCCACTTGAAATAGAGTTGATAAGCAAACAGCATGGATCATGATCAGACTGCACGGATGCGCAGGCTGGTCTGGATCCATGCTGGTCACAAACCCATTATGTTGGTTTTGTCGTGACACGGCTCATTTAGTATGTTTAGTGAGACGCCATAATTTCATGACGTCATTAATTAGCGAGCATGATGTCACCCACAATAATCAGTTAACACATTACTTAATATATGAAATAAATAGGAACTTTATTTGCCAAAAAGGTCAAATTATGTTTATTTATAAAATAACCATGCAGAAAGTAAAAATACCCATGATAATAGATTTAATAATTTAGCTTCACTGAGACATAATCTGAGACAGCCAAACATTGTCTCAATATATCTGAGAAAAATCTCAAATTTTTAGTTGACATTTTTCTTAATTTCCGAGTTGAGAAAAATCCCAGATTTGAGCTGAGATTTTGACTTTGAGAACGTTAGTGAAAGTCGGGCCAGTACAGGTTTAATGTTGTTTGATTCCCAACCATAATGAATGAAAGAATTTGTCTCAGATTTTTGACATCGCTTGAAAGACAGCACACACATGTAGCTCTTAGAAGGAATCTATTTGTAAAATTTTAAGATGACATAATTTTCAAATAAAGGGAACAAATATTTACGTTTTGAGTTGTCACATGATTGCATTAATGTATTTATTTTTTATTTCCGTTTACATATTTCTACATACATAGTAACTATGACCATGGCCAAAATTCTAGTAAGTAAAAAAACTATCCAAAATGTACCAGTACTATTCACTCAGTTACGGAAGAAACAATTGCAAGAATAAATAAAAACATATACAGTACATAACATCACAGTGCCATGACCTTTCTATAAAAAAATATAGGTCGGCATGTCTTTGCTTTTTAATGAAATTGAAAAGTATTTAACTTGCTACTAAAAGTAAAGTTAATACATTAATAAAAAGTTTTAAAAAAGTAATATTTATTTGCAAGACCTTGAACTACGTGACCTAAAATTCAATCCAAAGTTAAAGTTACACCCAGGGTATGGTATGTTAAATATAAACAAGAAGGCCATGATGGCCCTATAAAAACGCTCACCTAAAAATTGAGACGCTTAATGGAACAAGTTATGTTGTTTACTTTGAGTAAAAAGCAGATATAATCTTAAACTGAATAATATTGTTCATATCAGCACCTGCAGTACTGCTTTACTAGTTTTTGCTTAAAGAAAACCTATAATCAAACTTGAGCTAGAAATCATTTAAACAACCTTGCTGACATTTCCAAAACATTTGGGCTGAAAATATAACATTGATAGTACTTGCAATTTTTACCATTTTCGGGCTTTGTAGTCTAGTTTTTGACCAAAGATTACCGACGAAAAAGGACGAAAGGACGAGCGGACAATGCGGCCACTAAATATTCTTCTTTCGGGGAGCATAAAAATTAAATAAGCCCTTGGGCGGGACCAATTCTGACCCCAGTCTATAATTTGAACATTTTTGTAGATTTTCTTTACGTGATGATACACACAAAATGCACTATGTCTAAGCTCTAGAAAAAGTTGACAATGGATGGAAACCGCTATTGTTAAGCGGTATTTTAACAAGAGCCACCGCCGGGCGGGGGCAACGCTCGACTTTTTACTTTCTCTAAAAGCAAACAAAAAATGTTTGAACAAAGTCTTAACGTTTCCTTTTTATAAATTTAATCGGTCCGTCTTGTCACGGTAGTTTTGTCTATATATTTTGTATATATAAATATACCTATTTATATATAATTATATATCAATAGAAACACGCAATTCTATAAATAGAAAATTCTATAAAAAGAAACAGGCAATTCTATAAATAGAAACACGCAATTCTATCAATAGAAAATTCTATAAATATAGATATATACTGGTGGTGGTGACACGTGGTGGTAGTGACACGTGGTGACAGGTGGTGGTGAACATTTCTATAAAGTTTCGTTAAATTTGCTCAACACGTAAAGGCGATATGCTCCGGACAAAACATTTGTCACACCCATAGTCATGATAATGACCTTTTGTTTTTCAATCCCTCAATAAATGATGTATATATGGTACATGTACATAATTTCATATTTTTATCAAAACTTTGATACCTATGTGTGACCTTGACCTTGCGGGCAGGAACCTAAATTTTGCACTTTACACTCCGCCTTACAACGGTTAACATTTCTGCCAAGTTATATTGAAATTCCTCTTTGCATGTATAAGTTTTGATCAGGACAAGCGTTTTTTACATGACCTCAAAGTTTGACCTTGACCTTTGACCTAGAGACCTGATTCATGTGCGCAACACAGCTTGTCATAATGGTGAACATTTCTATAAAGTTTCATTAAACGTTCCTCTATGCGTGTAGCACATACGCCCTAGACAAAATTTCTATATTTTTATCTTTAGTAACCTCCACTTGCATATATAAATCCAAAATACATGTTTCACACCCGTAGTCATGATTATCCCGTGATAAATAATGACTAAATGGTCCGAATACACATTTTCATATTTTTATTTGAACTTTGACCGCTATGTATGGCATTGACCTTTGTCACAGGGACCAAAATTTGCACGCACACTCTATCTCACAATGGTCAATTTGCGCAACTTATATTGAAATCCCTATATATGCATGTAGAAGCTTTACTCCGGACAAGCGTTTTTCAATGACCTCTAATTGTGAGTTAAACCATTTACCTGTAGATCTGGTTCATGAGTGCGATACAGCTTCTCGTAGTGTTTAACATTTTTAGGAATTTTTACAAAAATCTTCCATGCGTTTTTATATCAATATGTGCAAGTGCAAGGCCACTAAAGATAAAAACGTTTTTCAAACGGGCGTATAAAAGGTAAACATTTATTCTAGAACTTAAATTAAATACATAATTACATTCTTGACTTTAAGTTTAGTGCAAATCTGAACTATCTTTAATTAAAATACTTTTGCACAGGTTTTATGGATAAAAAGGACAAATTTCATGTTATTAAAGTATAATAATGTTATTCGTGATAGTTTAGTTTTGTAAAATAAAGAGCCATGTTAATATAGCCATCCCCGCCGAATGTGTTTTTGCTCATTGGAAGAATACATATGTAGAAAGGAAGAATAATTCAATTTTATGAGGTCTTTTGGTATTGAAAACTGATGGCTGAAGTGATTACAGATTTGAAACCTATATGAATACTGATGGCTTAAAATAACAAAGGACAATAAAAGAAAAATAATGCAGGGTAGGTTATCATTCTTGTGTGCTGCACTCCTCCTCAATGAGATCTATCCACCTATGAAGTTTCAAATTGATACCTCTAACACTTTTGAAAAATAACAAAAGCAAAAACTCAAAAATTATAAAGAGTAGAGTTATCATTACCCTATTGCGCACAGCATTCCTCCTACATAAAATAAATTCACCTATGAAGTTCCATGTTGACATATTAAATATTTTTTTACTCAGGTGAAAAATAAAGTATGAAAAATAACAAAGGGCAGGAGTTATCACTCTTGAGCCCTGCACACAATGTGAATGGGATATATCCACCTATGAAATTTCATGTTGATATCGCAAAGGCTTTTTGAGTTATGCTCTAGACAAAAATTGTGTTTTTGAAAAATAACCTAGGGCTATAACTGAAAAATTTTGCAGGGTGGAGTTATCATTATTGTGCACTGCACTCCTCCTAAATATGATCTATCCATCTATGAAGTTTCAAGTTGTTAAATCTAATACTTTTTGATATAAGCTCCGGACAAAAAGTATGAAAAATAACAAAGGGCAATAACTCAAAAATTATAAAGGGTAGGGTTATCATTCTCCACAGCATTCCTCTTCAATTAAATCTACCTACCTATGAAGTTTCATGTTGACATCTCATAGACTTTTTGAGTAATGCTCCACTTAGGTAAAAAAATAATTATGAAAAATTACAAAGGGCAATATCTCAAAAATTATGAAATAAAGAGTTATCATTTTTGTGCATTGCACACATCCTGAGTGAGATCTATCCACCTATGAAGTTTTGTGATGATATCTCAAAGGCTTTTTGAGTTATGATGTGGACAAATATTAAGTGTGAAAAATAACAAGGGCAAAAAATGAAAAAATATGCAAGGAAGAGGTATCATTCTTGTGCAGTGTACTCCTTCTTAATATGATCTATAAACCGATGAAGTTTCAAGTTGATACCACAAATACTTTTTGAAATATGCTCCGTACAAAAAATGTGGGACGGATAGAAGGACTGACGGACGGAGACTATTTCTATATCCCCCGCCGAAAGGCGCGGCGGGGGATAATAAACGGGAAAAGGTGACTTTTAATGCAGTACTAAGCTGTATAATTGTTAACATATAAGTTTAACACTGAACTCAATTATTTTTGAAGCAGATTTGTGGAGATTTTTTTTTTTAAAAAGTAAACTCCAAATATAATATTATTTATTTTCAAAACGTCTTAAAGTATAAGTTAAATGTTGATCCCGTTTATTTGGCCCCGGGACATACTTGCAATTAGCAGCAGCCAGTATAACAACTTTTATTGGGGACTTGTGATCATTCCTATTTAGTTTCAGAGGAGACGATGACTCACAATAGCTCAGCACGAGCACATTCTGCTCAGATGAGCCAAAAGTAGAATTATAAAGCTATAAAAACAATACAGTAATGCAATGAAATGTAGACAGTTAAATGGTATTCTTACGAAGGCAGTGCTTGAGGCATGGAAAGTTACTGGCATTATACTACTGCTATTTACAATCTTATTCAAATGAAGCTTGTATCTTAAGAAATTTACCACTGCCCGTTTGGGTATTGCTCAAATTCTTTTTCTTTTATTTTTCTTTTTTTTTTGTTGTTGTTTTTTTCTAAGGTTCCCCAGCATTTTAGGGAAGATTCTTTTCTCAGTACCGGTCTTTTCCAGTATTCGGTCTCACCCAGTCTATTGTGACCGGGATTTACTAAAGAGAAGAGTATCATATTTACCGACCCTGTCAATGCCGGTCTTTTAATTTTTTTTATTTTTTTTTTTGTAAAAATGGGTTGATCTTTGTAGATGAAAAAGGGTGTTGATATAAGATATATTTATTTTCGTATATAATGTATTTGTTTTCAATTAAGGTATGACCATCCTAACGAGCAATATCAGGAACTGAAAAATTGACAACATAGGTAAGATATATACCTCAAATGACACATGTATGTAAAATTTAAACAAACTTTACCGTACGAAAATCGAGTTATTGCAACTTTTCTGAATTTAATCTTGGCTGTTAGAAGGACCCTTTTTCAGAAATAAGGAACCTTTAAATAATCTACATTATCATCCTTATAAAATATGTTTTCTCATCAATCTTTGGTAAGAAACACAATGTAACATTCATCTATTAATCCACAAAAGCAAAATGATTGTTTCTACTCAAAATATATGAAATATGTGTAAAAATGTTACCCTACCCACCCATTTTAGCATCTGTTTGATCAATTTCCTGCTTAGAGAGCCTAATTAAAAAATCCCTAAAATTTGCTAAAATGAGTGCCAGTTTTTAAAGTTTCCCTAAATTTTTCAAAAGTAAATTGGTTGATCTTGTAAAATATCAAATACTTTTACCGTCTTATTTTGATTTTATTGCACTTTGAAAATGACAGGTACCATATTTGTCATTAAATTTGGCATTAATCAGCCAATAAATACCTATGTCAATTAAATAATCAAACACTTTTTTGTTCCCAAAAGGGACATAAGAGATACATGAATTATGTTCAAAGAAAGAATGAAAAGGAAAAAAAGTTGACCCTTCTGGAACTTGAACCCACGGCCCTAAGTTTTAATGTATTTTACTCTTCAAAGTGGAGGTAATGCATTAGGATGGTCAAGCCTTAATTGTTGTATACTAAGTATTTTTGTAGTTTTTATTTATTTGTTTTAATCAAAGATTATAAATCATGTAAATGTAAAAGCATATTAATTAAAACTTACATGATATAAAAATGTATTATATAACAAGATATGTTTGTAAAACATGTATGCCCCCTATCAGCAGCCAATAAGTCATGTGATAAGGTTATTATGCATGACTTCTGACCCAGTGATCAAACAATTAATAAGGGTTATAAAGTACCTACAAGGTCAATGTGACCTTGACCTTTGACCCCTTGACCCAAAACTCAATAGGGGTCATCTGCTGGTCATGACCAATCACCATGCCAAGTTTGAAGTTCTTTAGGCCTAAGGGTTCTCTTATTATTGATCGGAAACCGTTTTTAACATACAAGGTCAATGTGACCTTGACCTTTGACCCCAAAATCAATAGGGGTCATCTGCTGGTCATTGACCAATCATCACACAAAGTTTTGAAGTTCCTAGGCCTAAGCGTTTTTTAAGTTAATTTGATCGGAAACCGTTTTTACCTACAAGGTCAATGTGACCTTGACCTTTTGACCCCTTGACCCCAAAATCAATAGGTCATCTGCTGGTCATGACCAATCACCATAACCAAGTTTGAAGTTCCTAGGCATAAGGGTTCTTAAGTTATGTGATCGGAAAGCATTTTTACCGTACAAGGTCAATGTGACCTTGCCCTTTAACCCCTTAACCCCAAAATCAATAGGGGTCATCTGCTGGTCATGACCAATCACCATACCAAGTTTGAAGTTCCTAGGCCTAAGGGTTCTTTTAGTTATTTGATCGGGAAACCGTTTTTACCTAAAGAGGTCAATGTGGACTTTGACCTTTGACCCCTAGACCCCAAAATCAATAGGGGTCATCCTACTGATCATGGACCAATCACCATCTCAAGTTTTGAAGTCCCTAGGCCTAAGGGTTCTTTCCATTATTGATCGGGAAACCGTTTTTAACCTACAAGGTCAATGTGACCTTGACCTTTGACCCCTTTAACGCCAAAATCAATAGGGGTCATCTGATTGGTCATTGAACCAATCACCATAACCAAGTTTGAAGTTCCTAGGCCTAAGGTTCTTTTGTTATTGATCAGAAACCGTTTTTAATTAAAAAGGTCAATGTGACCTTGACCTTTGACCCCTTGACCCCAAAATCTATACAGATCATCTACTAATCATGACCAATCACCATACCAAGTTTGAAGTTCCTAGGCCTTAAGGTTCTTTAGTTATTGATCGGAAACCGTTTTTACCTACAAGGTCAATGTGACCTTGACCTTTGACCCCTTGACCCCAAAATCAATAGGGGTCATCTACTGATCATGACCAATCACCATACCAAGTTTGAAGTTCCTAGGCCTAAGGGTTCTTTTGTTTTTGATCAGAAACCGTTTTTAATTAAAAGGTCAATGTGACCTTGACCTTTGACCCTTGACCCCAAAATCTATACGGGTCATCTACTGATCATGACCAATCACCATACCAAGTTTGAAGTTCCTAGGCCTTAAGGTTCTTTAAATATTGATCGGAAACCGTTTTTACCTACAAGGTCAATGTGACCTTGACCTTTGACCCCTTGACCCCAAAATCAATAGGGGTCATCTACTGATCATGACCCAATCACCATACCAAGTTTGATGTTCCTAAGCCTTAAGGTTCTTTAGGTATTGATCGGAAACCGTTTTACCTACAAGGTCAATGTGACCTTGACCTTTGACCCCTTGACCCCAAATCAATAGGGGTCATCTACTGATCATGACCAATCACCATACCAAGTTTGAAGTTCCTAGGCCTGAAGGTTCTTTAGTTATTGATCAGAAACCGTTTTTGCTTACAAGGTCAATGTGACCTTGACCTTTGACCCCTTGACCCCAAAATCAATAGGGGTCATCTACTGGTCATGACCAATCACCATACCAAGTTTGAAAATCCTAGGCCTTAAGGTTCTTAAGTTATTGATCGGAAACCGTTTTTGCATTCAAAGGTCAATGTGACCTTTGACCTTTGACCCCTTGACCCCAAAAATCAATAGGGGTCATCAACTGGTCATGACTAATCACCATATCAAGTTTGAAGTTCCTAGGCCTTAAGGTTCTTTAGTTATTGATCAAAACCGTTTTTTTGCTTTTCAAGGTCAATGTGACCTTGACCTTTGACCCCTTGACTCCAAAATCAATAGGGGTCATCTACTGGTCATGACCAATCACCATACCAAGTTTGAAGTTCCTAGGCCTTAAGGTTCTTTAGTTATTGATCGGAAACCGTTTTTGCTTTCAAGGTCAATGTGACCTTGACCTTTGACCCCTTGACCCCAAAATCAATAGGGGTCATCTACTGGTCATGACCCAATCACCATACCAAGTTTGAAGTTCCTAGGCCTTAAGGTTCTTTAGTTATTGATCGGAAACCGTTTTGCTTTCAAGGTCAATGTGACCTTGACCTTTGACCCCTTGACCCCAAAATCAATAAGGGTCATCTACTGGTCATGACCAATCACCATACCAAGTTTGAATTTCCTATGCCTAAGGGTTCTTTAGTTATCACTCGGAAACCATTTGGTCTACGGACCGACGGACCGACGGACCGACAAGTGCAAAGCAATATACCCCCTTTTTTTTCAAAATGGGGGCATAATAATGTTACTTAACCACCCTTCCTTTTTCAATTATCATGACTTTTTGTCTTTTTTAAGGTAAATAAAGAATTTGAAATGTGTATGATTTTGATGTTGTGTTGTTATAATTGTCAATGAAATTGTTGTAAAATGATTGACGATATATCATGCCGATTTTACTAAAAATATGCAACAGTCATCTTTGTCAAATTATAAATATAATTGCTAGTTTTTTTATAATTTCATAAATGTTACATGTGATTATTAATGCCAACTGATATAAACAATCATTTATAATATGTTTATGTAACGTATGATCAACACCACACTTGTTTATTGTCCCTTATTATGTATTCGCTAGTGGCGAAGTCCCTATCATTAAATATCTTAAGATATCAGTTCACACTTAGTAAAAATATGACACTGATTATATGACTATGTTGATCATGTTAACATAACTGTTTAAATATACAATAATTGTAATATCTATTCTAATATGTTTTTCCTACATCTTTTATGAATAATGTTTTCTTTCTCTTTTTGTGTTTCAGGGCTATTTTAATACTGATTACGTTTACTTCTATTTTTTTATCAAAATTGTAAAATAAATTTTAAAAACGCATTGTAATATTGACCGACGATTTCTATTCTAAAATTAATTGGAAAAAGTCAGTAAATTATTGTAAATCTTTCAATAAATTATATTGATTTTTCTTAAACCATTTATTTTACTTTATTATTGTTTCCAAATTTTCACTGTTGAATAATTCAGAACATCTAATTTGTAACTTAGAATTAGTCCTCAGAGCCTTTACTAGTAGTGCATATTATATTAAGACCTTTTTATTTAATTATCTATAATTATATTTATCTTATATAAATAAAATGAAACATGTTATTGTTATTTATAGAATTGTATGTTTATATATAATAATAAATAAATTTGAGAGTTGATCAGTGTGTTAATTAATTGTGGTAACCAAACTAAGTGACAAACATTCATTTTTTTTGCGGAAAATCTCATTAATTTGTTACGATATCAAATAAAATGATACTATTCGCAGGTCTATAGTAAATTCCGGTTAAAACAGATCGGGACAGACAGGGAATTTCCGGAAGGAGACCGGCGAATAGTAAACCCCGCATTTTTAGTGTATACTAATACGTTTGTACGTTCTTACCCTCCAGAATCAGAAGAATTCTCTGAAGTTAACCCTTGTTTGCCAAGCTCTTTTTTCCACTTCTTTCTTTCCGTATCAGACATAACAACAGAAATGTTTATTTCCAGTTTCGAATAAAACCCACATTTCGACAGTATATCTTGCTCTTGAAAGAATGTACTTATTGCATATGATAATCCATTCTTTGAATCTTGTTGAACTGGTTTAGTATATTCAGCCAATTTGTCAAAATCATCTAAACTTGATACTGAAAGTTCTAGTTTTATGTCATGATTTTTGTCTTTTGTTATGCTTACAACTTTACAAAATTTAATATTTTCAACAATATCTAGACGTTTTGCAAACAAGGGAAGGACCGTCTTAATACACTCATAAATCTTCTCACGTTGCCAAGGCTTAATTTTTACTTTTGGCGTTGTTGACAGTCCAACAAGCAGAGAAAACTCTGAAAAGAAAAATGGAAAAAAAATATATACACTTTTTAACAAGACAGACATGATGGCCCGTACAATATACTGCTCACGGTAAAAACCATATATAACTCATGACAAAATTCAATGAACCAAGAAATGTCGATTAGAAGTACAACAAGACATGGTATTGATCATTCCTGTAAAGTTTTGATGAAATTGCACCCGTAGTTTTCGAGGTGTAGTCCAGACTACCGTCTTTTAAGCTGGCAACACAAATAATCACCTCCAGTACGAAAACTTCCGCCCTGACTGTAGGTGGAATCCGCATGTAGTAAAGCGGATTCCGCCTTAAACTGAATACAGTTGAATATTGCTTCTTAGGTGGACCTTAAGCAGAATATGGTACGAAATATTTAAATGAGCTAAGGTGGAATCCGCCTATCTAGACGGATTCCGCCTTAGCTCATTTAAATATTCCGCTTAAGGTCTGGCTATGTCGCCGGATTTCGCCTACCTTAGGCGGACTCCGCCGACTCTAGGCAGAAAAAAATCATAGGCGGAAAAATTTCCGCCTTGACACAAATAAAAAATTATGCCTTATTTTTCTTAAGCGGAAAAAATTCCTGCTTACTGGATTTTAGTTTTAAAAAATCCGCCTAGCAATTTTGGAACAAATTTTTTAGAAAGTTTTTGAAATCATAAGAATTAACTTTATGCCAAGAATCATTTAATAACAAGCAATTATCATAGTATTGCAAGCAATCCATAAGTCCCCTACCGGTTAGAACCCCAGCAACATTCTGATGGGCCATTGGCCATTCAATTTTACCAGTGAATGAATGACATGAATGAACTTAAATCATTTGAGTTCTAAATTTGTCTATATCACAGTAATGTGTTAAGTTTCCCTGCCTAGTAAGGAAATTATATTTATACAACCTTGTCATATTATTTTAAAGTAAATCCTTTAAGGAATGAAGAAGTTCCAGTAAATATTACCATTTTATCGAAAAAAATCTAATTTAAAGGGGGGCATAATTCTGGAAATAGTCTTGCTAGAGTGTTTAACCTTCTCAAAAATGTTGAGTGATAATAAGAAACATATATATGAAGTTTGAAGTAAATACATTAGGAAATAAAGAAGTTATTTAAAAAATACAACATCTTTTTATAAAAAATCTAAGTTCAAGGGAGGAAATACTGATAATTTTTGTGCTAGAGTTGTAAACCTTGTCACATATGATGTGGTTGATGACCAAAAACTTACATGTAAAGTTTGAAGTAAACACCTTAAGAAAAAAAAAGAACTTATAGTGAAAAAGCTGAAAAATTTAATTAAGAAATCTTGAAATTCAGGCTTTTGTTGCCATAGCAACCAGAATTTTCAACATAGGAAGAAAAAAAAGACGTGCATAATCTCCATACTGCCATCTATCCATATATCAAGTTTCATAAAAATATTTTCGGTACTTTTGTAGTTATCACTGGATCCAATTTATGTGTTTAATTTGCCCTAATTTAAGACTATTTGTTGCCATAGCAACTAGAATTTTCATCATAGGAATAAAAGAAAAAGACATGCATAATCTCCATACTGGAGATCCAGTTTTGTGGACGGACGGACTGACAGACAGACGGACGGACAGACAGTCTATCCTGTCACAAACTCTTTCTCCTATATTGCAATTAATTGTCGTGTAGTAAGGTATAACATTTTAATAAACTATTATATACTAGAATTAATTTATTCATTCATTTCAACTTATTTCTAGATTTACATTCATCTTAACAAACATTATTCTATTACACAAATACAAATAATAATAAATGTCTACCAAGTTGAGAAAATATAAAACAAAACATTTATTTAAGATAACTGTTTTTTTCTTTTCTTTCAAATAAGTATCCATATTGAAATATGATAAATCATGTCCTTCACAGATGCAGTCTTTCAGAATGGCTTCACTGTGGCACACAACTATCCATATATTTTAAAGCCTGTTGTACACACTGAAAAAAATATTTGTATAATAATTAATTTTTTATGTTTTGTATGGATATGATTGGTATTATTAGCATGTTATAAACTAATTAAAAAGATTAATATTTGAAAGCACATGCATACTTAATTATTATTTTTTAGGCAATAGTAAAATTTTATTTTTTGGCAATCTTGCCAGTTTAATAATTATTTATAAACATTAAAATTGTTCTTGCTGCAATAGTTTTCAATTTTGTTAAATATTGCTATAAATAATGTCAACAATAAAGATCTATATCTAGCAAAGCAATTGTTTATAATTGTTTAAACAATACACTTGAAAATTATTTGCATTCCTACTGGTTTTGACTGCTGCATCAGATGATCATGAATATTTTTATCAGAACTTTTGCTTCAATTGTATGACAATTTAACTAGTGAAAGTATTACATGCATTTAAATATTTTACAAACCTTTAAGATAAAATTAATATTGTAATTTAAGTAAATCTTTAGTATACAAAAATTATATACTATACAATCATTTTGTTTAAATGGAAATATATAATTAATACATTAAAAGTTGTTTAATTATTTAATACATTAAAAGTTGTTTAATTAAGAGTCAAAATTGTTCAAATCAATGGTTATTATTTATCTAATTATTTTTATCAGTTTTGAGTTATATAACCTTATTGAATAACAAAACTAACCATCAATTATTTCTGTTATCAACTCATTTTTCTTCTTCTTCATCATCATCATGATAATATGAAACTTTCTATGGTACAGGTGTGGCATTGTAAGTTCCCCTGTAGATAAAAAAAATCCATTTTTAATACATATATTTATTATAAATTGAGTAAATTCAAAATGCTTATAAAAGTTTCAAGTACTGTTAATATAAACCCATAATTTACTGAAAGATCCCAAGAATGTAAATGTTTATTAATGAAAAATCATGACCAGGAATGTAATTTACTGGTACATAATGTAAAGAAACGGGCAGATTTGAAAATTCCCACTCAATAACACTAAGTGAAAAAGATTTACACAAGCACATATGTAAAATTTATGAAGAAAAATAAAAACTAAAATTAAAAGTGTTCATTGGCAAGGTGAATTTGAAAAGACCTTTGTATGAAAAGAGTGTAAATAACTTACCATTATTCCATTGAACAATAGTAAATTTCCATTTCCATCTGAATGAAGAACTCATTTAATGTCCTACTATAATTTTATTAAAGTTGACATTGATTAAGTTGTTTCATCTAAATGGCACTTTAGTCACATGTTTAACTCTACTTCTAAGCATCTTGATAAATTATAAGCACTGCGGTCCAAATGAACTTCCTGAGTAATATTTGAATTTTCTGAGATCAGATCCTGATGTCAGATTTGTTCACGATATTAGATTACAAGTTGTAAACCACACTTATCTCACACTTTCATTTATATTAGATAGGTGAGTTTGACACTGAGTATTCATGTAAACAGCAGAGAGAAAGTAATTAGTTGCACTTGACCAACCAATCACTCTGACCAATTACAAATGTTTATGGCATGTATAGTATGTTACCAACAGTCTACAATTAATACTCATGGGAGACCATGCTATCAATAACTTCTGCACAAGATAGTTAATGTTTAATTAAAAGGAGGGATATACTTGAGCAAATGAATTAAAAATTAGACATAAATAAACAAGAGGGCCATGATGGCCCTGAGTCGCTCACCAGAAACAACTGTTTTTCAGTGATTTTTAAATAGTCCAGGCCAACTCAAACTTGCCTTTCTAGTTGTAAGGTTTCCCGACACTGATTTTTTTTTTTTGTTTTTTTTTTTTTTTCTTTATAGTAAAAATGATAGGAACCAAGTTTGGGTCAATATTTATTTGAGATAACATAGGTATACTAGTCAACTTAACCAGAAAGTTAACATTTCAGGTTAATTATCTTACTCTCTAATAGAAATGGGAAAAATTGTAACTTTAACTACATAGAGGAAACCGGCAAAAGGTTGTTTTGATGAAATGTATTCAGTGAACATGAAAACAACTTTTCATACATTGTATGAAACAGTGCAAAGTTACTTTCAACAAGTGATAACCAAGTTTGCAAAATGTGATTCTGAATAGAAATAATTAAAACTGATGTTAAAATAGCACAAAAAATAAAAAATGACAAATTACAAAAAGACAAGCAAGAAATACTTCTAAAGTTGCCATGAGTTCACTTAAACTTAAGTTTTGTTCCTTAATGTAAAATGTAAGTTGCAAAAAGTTAAACATATTGATCAGGCTATTCTATACATTATTATTATATTCTGATATAATACAACTGATACTGTAAATGAGTCTCAGTAAAAAACAATCACCTATCTGTTACACAGTGACAATATCGTATGCACATGAAACATCAGGTTCAACAGTGTGTCACAATATTTATTGAAATGTGCTTTCTCCAAGTTAGTAAGGTACCAGAATCAAATGTAATAATTCTTTAAGCCTTATTTCATTTCCTGGGGAAAATTCTCTAGAGTGACCTACAAATGAACTTGCAATGATGCAATGCCCACAAAAGCAGGTGAATGACCTCAAGATCTCTGAAAAGCAAACAGGTCATGACATTAAGACATTCAATCTTTTTTATGCATAACATGTACATACATGTCAATTCAGGGGGGAGAATTTACTTCAAAAAGAGGGAGATTTTTTATTTGACAATATACATAGTAGGAAATTTTGAAATGAAAGAGAGGGAGATGTTTTTATTTTTTTAAACACCCCTTAATAAAGTTCTAAGAAAAATAGTTACAAATTTGATAGGAGAAAGAGGTTGTCTCCCGCTCAAATTGGGAGAGTTCACATGTATGCATGTACACATATATAGAAACATTCCAACATGAGTTATTTTCCTTTCATTATTAAACTATAGTTTGAAGAAATGCCATGGCCTGGGGCATAACAGCTATGGTTGCTCCTAATAGGGGCCAATCAAATTAATATGAGCAAACTTGATAAAATACTACATAAGAATGCTACAGACAAAGTTTGGTGATAATCCATCAATTATTTAAGTAGGAAATAATGTTCAAAGGTTTTTTCTATTTTTAGCTTTAGCTGCCCCTAATAGGGGCTAAAAATAAATATGAGCAAACTTGATAAAAGACTACGCAAGAATGCTACAAAGTTTGGTGATCATCCAACAATTAGTTCTGAAGTAGAAGATGTTTAAGGGTTATTCTGTTTTAAGCATAAGCGGCCCCTAAAAGGGCCATTTAAATTAATGTGAGCAAATTTATTTACCCAAAAAATGCTACAGACAAAGTTTGATGATCATCTATTAACTTGTTCTGTAGTAGAAGATGTTTTAAGGTTTTTCTATTTTTAGCTTAAGCGGACCCTAAAAGGGGCTAATCAAATTAATATGAGCAAACTTGATAAATACTACCCAAGAATGCTACAGACAAAGTTTAGTGGTAGTTCAATAGCAATAGACGTTTTAAACGTTTATCTATTTTTAATTTTAGCGGCCCCTAAAAGGGGCCAATTAAAGTAATATGAGCAAACTTAATCAAACACTACCCAACAATGCTACAGACAAAGTTTGGTGATCATCCATCAATTAGTTCTGTAGAAATAGACATTAAAAGGTATTTCTATTTTATAGCTTAAGCGGCCCCTAAAAGGGGCCAATCAAATTCATATGAGCAAACTTGATGAAAGACTACCTAAGAATGCTACAGACAAAGTTTGGTGATCATCCATCAATAAGTTCTGTAGAAAAAGATATCTTAAGGTTTTTTCTATTTTAGCTATAGAGACCCCTAAAATGGGCCAAACAAATTAATATCAGCAAACTTGATAAAAGACTAGCCAATAAAGCTACAGACAAAGTTTGGTGATCATCTATCAATTAGTTCTTTAGAAATAGACATTAAACGGTATTTCTATTTTTAGCTTTAGTGGCGCCTAAAAGGGGCCAATCAAATTAATATCAGCAAACTTGATAAAACACTACCCAAGAATGCTACAGACAAAGTTTGGTGATCATCCATCCATTAGTTCTGTAGGAGAAGATGTTTAAAGATGTTTCTATTTTTAGCCCTAGAGACCCCTAAAAGGGGCCAATCAAATTAATATGAGCAAACATGATAAAACACTACCCAAGAATGCTATAGACAAAGTTTGGTGATCATCCATCCATTAGTTCTGTAGGAGAAGATGTTTAAAGGTTTTTCTATTTTAGCCCTACAGACCCCTAAAAGGGGCCAATCAATACAATATTATCAAACTTGATAAACAACTACCTAAGAAAGTTTGGTGATCGTCCATCCATTAGTTCTGTAAAAATAGACGTTTAAAGGTTTTTCTATTTTTAGCTATAGCGACCCCTTAAAGGGGCCAATCAAATTCATATGAGCAAACTTGATAAAATACTACCCAAGAATGCTACAGACAAAGTTTGGTGATCATCCATCCAGTAGTTCTGTAGAAGAAGATGTTAAAAGGTTTTTCTATTTTTAGCCCTAGAGACCTCTAAAAGGGCCAATCACATTAATATGAGCAATCATGATGAAAGACTTCCCAAGAATGCTACAGACAATGTTTGGTGATCATCCATCCATTAGTTCTGTAGAAGAAGATGTTTAAAGGTTTTTCTATTTTTAGCTCTGCTGACCCTAAAATCGGCCAATTGGAATGACATGAGCAAATTCAAGTGTGACTGTCACAAGGATGCTTAGTAGTTTCAGAGGAGAAGACGATTGTTGACGCATGACGACGGACGACGGACGATGGACGCCGGAGCATCCCCCTTTGATACTAATAGCTCACCCTGAGCCTTCGGCTCTGGTGAGCTAAAAGAATTAACATCAAGTGATTGAAAGAAAAAAAACAATTAGCCATTAGACAATATATAATGTTCATTATATTTGCTTGTATGTTCACAGTTGTTAGGAAAAGTGAATTTTGTTAACTTTCATAATAATTTTATTTAAAATACTGACTTTATCTTAGTTAAATTGTGTTGAAAGCTTTAAGGTATGGCCCACCTAATGCATTACCTCCACTTTGAAGAGTACTCAAATAGGCTAGAACTACTGTCAACTGCATTGGAACTGAGGGGAGCGGGTTCAAGCCCCGGAAGAGGCAACTTTTTTTTCTTCCTTTTTTTTTCTTTAAACATTGTTTGTGTCTCTCAGATCACTCTTGATAAGAAAAAAGTGTTTCATTTTAATCATAGAATTATTATTGGTATTAATTGGCTAAATTGTACCAAATTTATTATCAAATATGGTACCTTATATTTTCAAAGTCTAATAAAAATAAAAAAACTAGACGGTAAAAGTATTTTATATTTGACAAGCGCAACCAATATACCTTTAAGAAAATGTATGCAAACTTTGAAAACAACCCCTGATATGAGTAAATTTTAGAGATATTTTGAATAAGGCCCTCCAAGTAGAAAAATGATCAAACAACTACTTAAAATGGGTGGGGTAGGGTAACATTTATATACATATTTCAAACATTTTGAGTAGAAACTATAATTTCGCTGAGTCATTTGTTAGCTGAATGCTATTTTTTGTTTCTTAAAAATTTTCTATAGAAAAACATTACTTCATAATGATTATATGATAGAATAATTAGAAGTTCCCATTTCTGAAAAAGAGCCCTTCTAATAGCCAAGTTTTACTTTAGAAAAATCTCCATAGCTCGAAAACCATACGGTAAACTTTGTTTAAATTTTGCATTCTTGTGTCTTTTAAGGTATATAACTGACCTATGTTGTCAATTTTATAGTTCCTTATAGTGCCTTAATTAAAAAGTTATAAGCTGAAACAAATTTGATTTCCTCTTTCATTTTGATTTTTGGTGATTTTCATTTTTTTTACTGAACATCATGCAGATGTCACAAGTGTTAAATAGCCAATGTAAGCTTGCATCAAGTTTACCGCAAGCTTTCCTTTTGGTTTGGGGAGGGTGGTCACAATCGACACAAAATGGTGACAAGTAAGCTAATACTAAAAGTAAAAGATCAGACCTGCCATAAAATAATGGTGTCAAATAAGCTAATACTAACAGTAAAAGATCAGACCTGCCATTAAACAATAATAAAAATACTTATTTAAAAATAATGTATCAATAAAATAATGTTATATATATATATAAATATACATATGTTATTTTTGTTTGACATTGTGTACTAATATTCAGAATATGATGAAGTTAGAAATTCCGCTTAAATTGAGTTGTTCGTGGTTTCCTTAAATGACTAAGTCGAAAGTTTCGCCTAAGAAATGTGACTTAGTTGAATTTTTTCCCTAAGACTTTACATTTATCATTTTCTGCCTAAGCTCTAGGCGGAATCTGTTTAAGAATTTAGGCGGAAATTTCAGAAACTTAGGCGGACTTTGCTAAAAATTCCATGTCCGCCTTAACCTAGCAGGAAAATGTAGATTTTCTAAATATTTTAGATGGCCTTATATAAGGAGGATTCCGTCTTATTTTTTCGTACGAGTATTTTATTAAAGGGTCATAACTTGCCCAGAATTCATTCAACCTGACAACTCGTGTAATATGCGCAAGTACTGGAGCTACAAATCAGTCCTGTTAACTTTCATTGAAATTTAATAAGTGGTATAAGAGGGATAGTTCGTACAAAAAAATAAAATCATTAAAGTGCCGAAACTCGTACAAAAAACATATAACCGGAAAAGTGCCGATGATATGCACAACTAGACTTGGTACTGATAATTCCTGTAAAATTTGGCTGAAATTGCAACAGAAAGTTTTGAGGAGTAGTCCGGACAAGTTTTGTAACGGACAGAGGGACAGATAGATAGACGACAGAGAAGTGAGCCCTTTATGTCGCCACTTCTCTATAGCGGCGACAGAGAAATCATTAAAGGGCCAAAACTCTTATAAAAATCCTTGAACCGAAAAATAGAAACATCGACGATATGCACATCTAGACTTTGGTACTGATCATTCCTGAAATTGCACCAGTCGTTTTTTAGGAGTACTTCGGACAAGTTTTGTGAATGACGGACAGAGAGACGAACAGATAGAAGATGAAGAAAAAATCCCTATATGCTCCACTATCTTAGAGATATTTTCTACAGTTTTATGAAAATTTAATCCTTTCAGGCAATTATCTAAATCTTTTGTATGATAAGTAAAATTTAATGGCGAATTCAAAAATAAAAAGATATGTTGACGTGTTGAATTTCTTGTACAACGTCAGTTTCAATGGTAACCGTATATCTCAAAACTGTCAAAATAGCCAACATGTGTTATAAAAAATAGAACATGTATAAGGTAGCTTAAGACACACAACAAGCATAATTTTATGCAAAGACAACCTTATCCAATGATTCTGTAGGAAAAATAAAATGATAACCTGGACATATTTCTTACCAAAATGAGTTTTTCATGCTTCTTAACTGAACAAATCAAAGGGCTGCAAGCTCTGTGGTATTTTCTGATCTTTGAAATCTAAATGGTACTGTATATTTGTATGTATTTTCCTGTATAAGTTTATTTTTATATACTATAATTCATCTTGCAGGGCACCGAGATGCAGCGACTGCGCTAAAAAAATTAATATAACAGTTTGAGTTTGATACATACGGAATTTTGCATGACTAGAGTTACATAAAAAATCATTTATGTTCATTTTTTATGACAGCAACACTTTATCCTTGTATATCGTGGCTAATTCCTTAAAAAAGACACTTAAAAAATAAAAAATAAAAATATATAAAAAAAATAGTTGCGTCGATCCTAGACCTCTCACACCCTGAATGAGTGCGTTATCCCTGCATCACGGGAAAGTTATGCGAAAACAGCCTGAATAAAATCATATTATTCTAAATTTTGAATTTCCATATAGGGTGTGTCATTCTTATTAATGTCAATGTATTTTCTTTAAATAAACATGTAGTTTAACACTGATATAAATAATTTAGCGAAAATCTTCTCGCCAAAACAGTCCGACAGGTATATAATCCAATACTCGACAGTCAGATTTATTTGTGCAAAACGCTCTGAAGTGTTCACTAATCGACATCGCTAAAATAGCATTTTGTTGATGTGGATTAAATTATCGGGTGTAGAAATTGATTATCGATCGACGACTGACCTAAATTCGTCCCTGTCCTAGAGTCAACATGACATCCTTACTTTATTTTTTGATCTAAATACCAAAGGTTCATTTAGGGGGCGTTTAATTCCAATCACAATAATCCGAAGCTTTACGGAAATAACCGAGCAATTTTCATTGATTAAAATGATATTCATCCGCGTAATTTGGCATTTTTCATTTACTGACAATTCTATAAGCCAACGCCACTTTTAAACTTTGAATGTGTTGTAATTTGTTGGATAATTGTAACAAAATAAAAAGAAAATTTTCTTTTACATCGCTAGTTTAAAGCTGTTTTGAGAACTACTTGTTGTTAGGTTTGTCGTGAAGCGCTGTGCCAGAGACTGAATGTCAGCATTGTATTTCCTGATCTGCGATCAGGAAATGCCAAAGTGAGAAAATAAAGCATGAATTCTGTAAATAATTAAAACTATCGAAAAATTTCTTTCATATGATTTTCTAAATTGTTTTTCTGTTGTGAAAAATTAAATTGTGACGAATTAAAAACGAAAAAGAACAAGATTGTTTTTGAGAAAAATGCTATGCCACCGCATTAATATAACACTAAATAGTAGTGTAGGAACAGATTTTTTTGTTTCTATACAATTGAAGATTGTCATAATGCATAGATCCCTGACCTATTTAATTCTTATTATCAGATTAGTGGTTAAATCTATTGTTAATCCAATAAAAGATCAGAGTAGGAATAAATCAATGCACTCGAGTCTAGTGAATTTGGTGGTGAAGGTCATATTTCACACAGACTAAATTTCATGATTACACCAAAAGACAACACAGTAAGACACTTTGTCAAAATCTAGGTCAGCTGATATCAAAGTTCACTTTACATCTTAATCTGTGCACATGGTTCAAATTCCATAGCTATATATCAAAGGACAAGTATGTCACATCATCAAAATCTAGGTCAACTGATATCAAAAGTTCAATTTTACAACTAAAACTGTGCACATGGTCAAAATTCCATAGCTGTACATCAAAGGACAAGAAAGTAGGTCACTGTCCCCTTGGGCAAGGCAAATTTTGACCCAAGGGTTTAATTCAAAACAATCTTGATACAGGTCCACCAAACAACATTTCAAGTCAAATATCTAAGCTGTAGCTTTTTCCCATTCAGAAAAATCACTGACCCCGGGCAGGGCCAATTTTGACACAAGGGGAAAAATTTGAACAACTTTGGTAGAGAACCTATAGGTGATATTATATAGCATACATCAAAGCTCTATGCCTTGTACCTTTAGACAAAAATAATATTTTTTAATATAAAATTATGTACATATTGAAAATCAATGACCCCCGGGGCGGAACCAATTTTTACCCAAGGGCTATAATTAGAACAATCTTGGTAGAGGTTCACTTCACAATGTTTCATGCAAAATATCTTAGCCTCTAGCCTTTGTAAATTTAGAGAAGATGATTTTTTAAGTTTTTACAATATACATATAAGGAAAACCTATAGCCCCCGGGGCGGGGCTAATTTGACACTAGAGGCAGAATTTGAACAACTTTGGTAGAGTACCTTTAGATGATATCATTTAACAAATATTAAAGCTCTTAGCCTTGTACCTTCAAACATTAAGATTTTTTTGATTTTTTACTATATGTATATAATATTGAAAATCAATGACCCCCGGGGCGGGGACAATTTTGGCTATGATTTGAATAATCTTGCTAGAGGATCACTACACAATGTTTCATGCAAAATATCTACACTCTAGCATTTCTCAATTCCTAGAAGAATTTTTTTTAAAGTTTTTACTATAAGTGTTTACTATATACATATAAGGAAAACCAATGACCCCCGGGGTGGGGCCGATTTTGATTCCAGGGCTATAATTTGAACAATCTGGGTAGAGCTCTACCACACAATGCCTTATGCAAAATATCTAAGCTCTAGGCCTCTTTGGTCTTTACAAGGGGGTATTTTAAGTTTTTACTATATGTACATAAAGTGAAAATCAATGACCCCCGAGGCGGGGCCGATTTTGACCCCAGGGCTATAATTTGAACAATCTTGGTAGAGGTCTACCAGACAATGCCTTATGCAAAATATCTAAGCTCTAGGCCTTTTAGGTCTTTACAAGAATTTTTTTTCTAATTTATTCTTATAACTCCTTTTGGTTGCCATGGCAACCAGATTTCCGCATAGAATGAAATTCTTTGAACACCTTTGAAAGCCCTTCACCCAAGGATCAATCCTGCCAAGTTTGGTTGAAATTGGACCAGTGGTTTTTCACAAGAAGATTTTTTAAATTCACAATATAATCTATATAACACACAAACACACATACACACAGGTGAATCGCTATATGCTACCGCATCGCAGATGCTGCGGTGGCATAAAAATGTATGAAGTGTTAAATTTCTTGTAAAATGGCAGTTTCCATGGTAACCTAATACATGTATCTCAAAACTGTCAAAATAGCCAAACTGTGGTATAAAAAATGTATAAGACAGCTTTATACAAGCACAATAAGCGTAATTTTATACAAAACTTGCTTTATCTAAGGGTTCTGTATGAACCAAACGATAATTTGAACATATTTCTTAAAAAAATGAGTTTTTCATGCTTCTTAACTGAACAAAAATGAGAAGAAAAAATTCTATAAATAATTAAAGATATCCAAAAATTTCTTTTAAAGAATTTTCTACATTTTTTATATATAAAGTTAAATTGTATGGTGAATTCAAAAATAGAAATAAAAATATATGTTGACGTGTTAGATTTTTTTAGAAACGGGCAGTTTCCATGGTTACCGCATATGCCAACTGTCAAAATAAACACGATTTCTTAAGAAATATCAGTGTTATACTAAATGCATTGTTATATATAGAACAAAAACATGTTGAAATATAAATTTCTTTTGTTGTTATATGAAGTAAATGATGCTGAATAAGTTTTTAAAACAAGTTATATAAGGCCATCTTAATTTTTCACTCGACTAGCATACCAGAACAGTAAGCAAGTATTCAGTAATTAAAAAAATGAAAATTGGAGCATTTCTTCGATATTATTTATTTTTTTATTCAACGTTATTTTTGAAGGTAGATTTGTATTAAACTTACTGCATTCTTAGTATAATAACTGAAACATTATAAGTTACATTATATACAGGAATATATATTTTCCTTATACATTACATTGTATTTGATTAATGTAGTCTGATTCGCCTACAACTAACTTCAAATGATATATAAACTGTATGGAATTCTATCAAACTTTTTGTTTTATTGTGTTGTTTTCATTTTATGACACGATCCCTACATGACCTTAATCTCTCTTCTATTTATCAGATTAGTAGGTATTTCACCACAACGTGTTTGTTAACAAAAGAACACATTATTTAAATCTATTGTTAATCAAATAGATCTACATGTAAAGGGTCAAAGTAGGGATCTATCAATTCATATTGTCAAAGTAAGTAAAAAATCATAGGATTTTTCTTTATTTATAGACTGACACTAATGTTTGACGACAATTAGCTGATAGGAATGTATATATTTATATAGTACACGAAAAACAGTCGACAGAACACAAAAGAATTATTAGGACATCAAAGGTAATATATGGATTTTGATTTTGTTGTCAAAATTAACTGTTAATATATAAAAAGTAAAATAATTACGGAAATGTCTTATTGAATTTGCACATTAAAATGTTACTTTTATGCAAATTACTTACATTGAAGTTATAGTTTTTTAGAGTTTTACATCATCAATCAACATTTCATTTATCAAATGCTAGAGTTATCTATGGGTAAAAAATATATTAATTATACATTGATATAAAACCATTTTGGTTATTATGTACACCTATTTATTTCTGTTTCTTTTTGCAGTTTCAAGATAGAACAAGAGGGTCATGATGGCCCAAAGTCGCTCACCTGTATATAGGCCCCTGGATCGGGGCCAGTTTAAACCCCAGGGCTTTTATTTGAACAAACTTGGTTGTATATGTATGCATGTATATATATACATTTTATGTATTATATGTATATATATATACATATATATATAGGGTTCGACCCCCGGGAGATGCTTTGGTAGTTTAGCGCGGAGGAAGGTAGTCTAGTACTGGTGTATCTATCCAGGAACAATGGTTAGGAAACTACCCGCCTATATGACTGAAATACTGTTGGGAATAGGCGTAAAATAATGAAACAAACAAACAAATATATATATATATATATATATATATATATATATATATATATATATATATATATATATATATATATATATATACATACATATATATATATATATCATAAATATATATAAAGGGAGATAATTAAATTCAATACAGTTATACTTTCCCCTGCGTGGGATCACTTAAGATACAAGTGTGCAGATAAATTGATCGAAATGAGAGAATATATACACACATACCACCACATCGATATGCCAGTCCAATTACGGCACAGCGCCTAGCAGAACAGTCATAGCAGTGGCTATGCTTTCATGACTGTTCTGCTAGGCGCTGTGCCGTAATTTGACTGGCATATCGATGTGGTGGTATGTGTGTATATATTCTCTCATTTCTATATCATATCACATTTGCCCTGATGATCATAAGAGAAACCGGTTGGCAAATAATTAAATAAGTTAACTCATGGACTGTGTTTTTTGTTTTATTTATATGTGACTTTTTTCCGGCACTTTTCATTTTTTGTATATATATATATATATATATATATATATATATATTAAATATATGTGTATATATATAATATGTATATATCTAAAAGAAAAAAGTCAAGCTAATGAATGACCCCCGAGGCGGGGCCAATTTTGACCCAGGGCTTTTTATTTGAACAAACTTGGTAGACACCCATGAGAACATGTTTCATGCTAAATATCTTAGCTCTAGCTCTTTGAGTTCTTTAAAAGAAGATTTTCTAAGTTTTTACTATATGCACATAGGGAAAATCAATGACCCCCGGGGGCGGGGCCAATTTTGACCCTAGGGCTTTTATTTGAACAAATCTTGTAGACACTCATTAGAAGATGTTTCATGCTAAATATCTTAGCTCTAGCTCTTTGGGTTCTTTAAAAGAAGGTTTTTTAAGTTTTAACTATATGCATATAGGCAAAATCAAAGACACCCTGGGGCGGGGCCAATTTTGACCCTAGGGCTTTTATTTGAACAAACTTGGTAGACACTCACTAGAAGATGTTTCATGCTAAATATCTAAACACTAGCTATCTGGGTTTTTTCAAAGAAGATGTTTAAGTTTTTGCTATACACAGTCATATAAGGAAAATCAATGACCCCCGGGGGCGGGGCCAATTTTGACCCTAGGGCTTTGATTTGAACAAACTTTGTAGACACTCACTAGAAGATGTTTCATGCTTAATAGCTAAACTCCAGCTATTTGGGTTTTTTTAAAGAAGATTTTTTAAGTTTTTGCTATACACATATAAGGAAAATCAATGACCCCCGGGGCAGAGCCAATTTTGACCCCAGGGCTTTTATTTGAACAAACTTGGTAGACACCCATTCCAACATGTTTCATGCTAAATATCTTAGCTCTAGCTCTTTGAGTTCTTTAAAAGAAGATTTTTTAAGTTTTTACTATATGCATATAGGGAAAATCAATGACCCCCTGGTGCGGGGCCAATTTTGACCCTAGGGCTTTGATTTGAAAAAAACTTGATAGACACTCATTAGAAGATGTTTCATGCCAAATATCTAAGCTCTAGCTCTTACGGTTTTTTAGAAGAAGATTTTTTAAGTTTTTCTTATTGGTTGCCATGGCAACCAGAGTTTTTAATGGAATTTAAATTTTTGAACAATTTTGAAAGGGGTCCACCTAAGGATCATTTCTGTAAAGTTTGGTTGCAATTGGCCATGTAGTTTAGGAGGAGATGTTGTTTGAAAAGTTTGACGCCATTTTTTGAAGGACGCACGACGCACGACGGACGCAGAGTGATGACAAAAGCTCACCTTTGAGCACTTCGTGCTCAGGTGAGCTAAAAAAAACAAGTGGAACCTCAAAACAAGTTTTGCATGTTAATTTGACAGTGTTTTCGTAGATGATATTTAATGATCAAGATCCAGTGGTGGACGTTTAGTATACCAGAATTATTCACATGGAGGAGAATATCTCCAAATTTAAGTTAGTTTTAGAAGAATGAAGATAAAAAAATACTTACTTTCTTTAAAAGTGAATATTTATTGCCTTGTATGTTACAATTAATTTTGACAAATTTAGAAAGGAATATTTCCCACACTTATCCCATTTTATTAGCGACGGAATCAACTGCAGAAGAAACGTTTATTTTCCATGATTTCCATTTTCCGTATGTTCTTTAAAAGAAAATCCGTTTTAAGCATGTTGTAAATATGAATATTTTGACACAATAGTTCATGAATACCTTTAAATAAAAATGATTTGTTGACTTCTGATTGTTAAAATTTTGGATTACACAATGTGCATTATTGTATTGACTGAAAGAGGTCTTATAAATGCTGAACTTAAATTTAAAAAGAGATGTAGCTCCTATTGTTTTTAATTTTGATAGGTTATATACAGTTTATAAATATCAAACTTTATTTATCTATCACTATAAATGATAAAAAGTGAGTCGTTTTTTATGTTATACAGATGTGTTGGCAATATATAGTAAGTTTTACATGAATGGACGAATCAAAAACTGTGTTATACATTTTGTTTAATCGTCTTTATGATTACTTTATTCAAATAATAAAATCACTTTTCCAGTATAGAAAGTTTTTTTTTCTCTTTATTTGGAATTATTTCATGAAAATGAGTAGGATTAATGGTAGGAATTGGTTGGAATTACGTTGGTATGTCAGTAACTGGTTGGAATCAAGTTGGAAACTGGTTGGATTCACGTTGGGAATAGGTTGGAAAGTAGTTGTATATACGTTACATAGAGGTTGGATTTATGTCATTTATGACGTTGGATTGACGTCAGATTCTGACTTCTCAAAAACTTTCAAATACAACTAAATTTCAACGTCCATCAAACGTCGGACTCTAACATCTGAGCAACGTTGATACAACATCATGTGTTTGCTGGGACGTGCCAACGATATGCACAACTAGGTAAAGTAATAGGTTCATTGAAATCTCGCCAACAGTTTGACCTGTGAAAGCTGGGCAAGATTTTTTTATTCCCAGCTCTGGCGGCCATTTTGTTCAGAGAAGCAGAACGCAAGTAGGGGTGGTACTGATCGATCCTGTTTGGTTGAAATCCTGCCAGCAGTTAAACCTGTGAAAGTCGAACAAGCTTCATGCGAACAGACGAACAATCAGACCTTCTAAGTTCAAGGCAAAACTGATAATTTTGGGGACACATAAATACTTAAAAGGCAGTCTGAAGGACAGCTAAAGTCCCTTCCTTGCATAAATGTTTACTTCTTGACCTTAAACCACCCATGGAATAAAAGTGTACTTCCTTACCTTTAACCAACCATAATCTTGATGTTGTGCCATGCATAGCATAAGCACATTCACTCATCACAAAAGTCTGTTCCAGTTATTAACCAATTATCTTCCATATTGAAAAGGCAAAAACCTTTGTAGATCGTTTTATTTTGTTTGAAGTTTAAGGTCGATGCCTTGGTAACCATGGGTAATTTTAGACAAGCTTCTTACATATTTGGATATTTGGTTGTATCATGCATTCGGTTAAAAAATGACTATTTATTATTTGGAATTAGTAATATGTCCTGTTTTCACTTAAAATACTATGATTATGCCTTTTGCAACATTTTCAATTGTGTCGTGTTGGGCTTTCTTTAGGGATTCTGTATTTATCTATTTTATGGTCACATCCGTGTTATTTGTGCCGTGTGGCGGCTGTAAAAAGTCTCCCCGTACATTTAATCAATGATGTTATATTTTCGATCCTTGAAGATCGTTCAGCACGACATTATTGTTGTGCTTGTGGTATTTTTAGTTTCAACTTTTCGGCATTTTGTAGTTTGGTGGTTCCAATATACCTACTTGAATAATGTTGAATCACCCTTAGGATATGTTGCCTGATTTTTAAATTTGTCTTTTGACGTCTTATCTGTGATATGCAGGCTTCATAACCTCTGATCCCCTTTCAAAATTCCATTTTAATTAGTTCCACCCATTGTTTTCTCGTTTAGGGCACACGCTTTTTATTACTTGGGGACCATACGCCGCTTTTCATGGAATGCCACGGAAGTGTCACATTGAAGGTTCCATGATAACCGCCGTATGAACACATCTGCGGATGTTTCTAAATTCAGAATTTTACTATTTCATGTTTAAATGTTGAATTCTGCTTAAGCCGGTGCTAGGGGGCGTGGACGGTAACTTGCACTTTCCAGTACCGTACATGAACAGGCTCAATTAAACCGAGCCTTCAACAATTTCAATTTTGTCATGTTGGGCTATCTTTAGGGATTCTGTATTTATCTATTTTATATATATTTTTTTATAGCTTCCCTGTTTTACAAATCATTCAGGTGAAAATAACAAGACAACTGGTTATGTGATAACCTTGACCTTTGGGGTAGCCACCTGGTTGTTGGCCTCTGTAAAGTTTATGGTGATCAGTTGTGCCAATATAATTAAACAAGAATTGATTGTAATAGGTGATGCTCCCCAAGTAGGTTTTGGACACAGTTAGTTATACCTCTTAAATTGTCAAAGTTATGTCTCTGACAAAGTTCAAAATGTAAACATGAACAAAGGGCAATAACTCCAAAATTATGCAAGGCAGAGTTATGGTTATTTTACGCTACACTTCTATTTAAAGACATCAATCTATCTACAAACCTCTTATGGTTTCAGAGCTATATCCCGGACAATGTTCAAAATGTAAAAATGAACAAAGGACAATAACTCCAAAATTAGGCAAGGCAGAGTTAAGCTTATTTTGCAGCGCATTTTTCTTCAATGAGCTCTATCTACCAACTCAGTTTCATGTTGATATACCGTATTGTTTAAGAGTAATGTCCCAGGCAAAGTTCAAAGTGTTAATATGTACAAAGATCAATAACTCCAAACTTATGCAGAGTTTAAATATGTTTTTTTTTGCACTGCACTTTCACCCAATGAGATTTATCTACCTACAAAGAATCATGTTTATATCTCTAATAAGTTTAGAGTTATGTTCGGGACAAAGTGTACAATCGCACTAAGAGAAATAACTCCAAAATTAGACAAGACAGAGTAATGGGTCTTTTTCATTGCACTTTCACCCAATCAGATCTATGTACCTTCAAAGTTTCATGTTTATATCTTTTATAGTTTTAGAGTTATGTCCCGGACAAAGTTCAAAGTGTAAAAAGAAATAAAGTGCAATAACTCCAAAATTACGCAAGATAAAGTAATAGTTTATTTGCAATGCACTTTTACCAAATAACATCTGTCTACCTACAAAGTTTCATGTTGACATCTATTATAATTCTTGAGTTTTGTCCCGGACAAATTTCAAAGTGTAAAAATGAACAAAGGGCAATAACTCTTACATTAGGCAAGTTAGAGTTACGTTTTTTGTACTGCACTTCCATCCAATGAGATCTATCTTCCTACAAAATTCAATGTTGATATCCTTTGTAGCTTTAGAATTATGTCCGGGACATAGTTCAAATTGAAAAAAAAAATGAAAAAAGGGAAATTACTCCAAAATTAGGCAAGACAGTGTTATGGTTCTTCAGCAATACAAGTTCACCAAATGAGATATATCTACCTACAAAGTTTCCTACAAAGTGTCCTGTTGATATCTCTTATAGTTTAAGAATTATGTCCTGGACAAAATTCAAAGTATAAAAATAAACAAAGGGCAATAACTCTAAAATTACGCAAGATAGAGTTATGGTTATTTTACAATTTACTTTTACCGAATGAGATCTATCTACCTACAAAATTCATGTTGATATCTTTTATAGTTTTAAAGTTATGTCCGGGACAAAGTTCGAAGTAAATGAAGAAAGGGTAATTACTCCAAAATTAGGCAAGACAGAGTTGTTTCTTTACCAATGCACTTGCAACTAATGAAATCTATCCACCTACAACGTTTCATGTTTATATCTTTTATAGTTTTAGAGTTATGTCCCGTACAAAGTCCAAAGTGTAAAAATAAGCAAGAGGGCCATGATGGCCCTTAATCGCTCACCAGAAACAACTGTTTTTAGTGTTAGAAAGGCAAGTCAAGCTCAACTTTAACTTGCCCATCTAGCTATATACTTTCTCAACATTGATTTTTTTCCTTCATAGTAAACCATAGGGCCAAGCTGACCCTAGATCACTCATATGGCCGAGATATGGCCCACAATTCATTGTCCACTTTATAAACTGAAATATTTTCTTATATGCAAAGGCTTTATTAAAAATATTTATGTTGCAAGTGTATTCCAATGAGACTATGTTGAATAAATAGAGAATAAATGACCAATAGAGCAGTGGTAATTTTGATAGGACATTTTTTTTCATAACTTATGTGAAAGAATACACAAAATGTCACATGCAAAACATGTAAGGTGTGGATGTTTGAAATAATAATGTTCTATACATTCTATATGTCAACATAACTGTACATAAAAAAGTGACAATAGGTAAAACAATGTAAAAAATATCCAAAGAAGGTCAGATGATATCAAAATTCAATTAAGCATCAGAAATTACACCCCTGGTCCAAATATGAAGTTTATACATAAAAAACAACAAAAGTAGGTTAAGTCATTTAAAAATATCGAAAGTAGGCCAGTTGATATTAAAATTCAATAACAGCTCAACTGATGTCACTTTTCAACTATGCACATGAAACATCAGGTTCAAAAATGTGTCCCAAAAAATTAATTGAAATGTGCTTTCTCCAAGTTTGAATCCAATTCAATAAAGATTGAGAAAAAAATACAACAAAGTTTGGTTATCATCCATCAATAAGTTCTGTAGAAATAGCTGTCTAAAGGTTTATATTATTTTTAGCTCACTTGATCCCTAAAAGGGGCCTATCAAATTAATATGAGCAAATTTGATAAAAGACTACCTAAGAATGCTACAGACAAAGTTTGGTGATCATCCATCAATTGGTTCTGTAGAATAAGATGTCTAAAGGATTTTCTATTTTTAGGTCTAGAGACCTCTAAGAGGGTCCAATCAAATTAATATGAGCAAATTTGATAAAAGACTACCTAAGAATGTTACAGACAAAGTTTGGTAATCATCCACCAATTGGTTCTTCTGTAGAAGAAGATGTCATCAGGTTTTTCTATTTTTAGCTCCTAAAAGGGGCAAATTGAAATCATATGAGCAAATTTAGGTGTGACTGTCACAAGGATGCTCCATACCAAAAATTTGAAGTAAATCTGTCCAGCGGATTCAGGGAAGAAGATGATTGTTGACGCATGACGACGGACGACGGAGTATCCCCCTTTAATACTAATAGCTCACCCTGAGCCTTTGGCTCTGGTGAGCTAACAAAAATCAATAACTCCAAAATTAGGCTAGAAAGCATGATGGTTCTTTTGCACTGTACTTCCACCTAATGAGATATATTCACCTACAAAGTTTCATGTTTATATCTTTAAAAGTTTTAGAGTTATGACCTAGATAAAGTACAAAGGGTAAAAATGAACAAAGGGCAATAACTCCAGGCTATTTAGGCTAGACAGAGTTATTGTTTATTAGCGCTGCACTTGTACACAATGAGGTCTATCAACCTACAAAGTTTGATGTTGATATCTCTTATAGTTTTGGAGTTATGTCCCGGACAAAGTTCAAAGTGTTAAAATAAACATACAAAGTTTGATGTTGATACCTCTATTTCTTTAAAAGTTATGTGCCGGACAATAATAGAGGAAAGACGGACAGACAGACAGACGGACGGACGTACAGACGAGTCCAGACAAGCGTCTTTATAGCTGGCAACACAAATAATCACATATTTAAGTTATGGGCCATACTCGCCCAGAATTCAATCAACCTGAAAACCCGTTTATATGCGCAAGTACTGGTGTTACAAATCAGCCCTGTAAAGTCTCATTGAAATTAAATTAGTGGTATAAGAGGGATAGTTCGTACAAAAATAAAAATCATCTAAGTGCCATAACTCGTACAAAAACATTAAACCGTAAACTGTCGATGATATGCACCACTAGACTTGGTACTAATTATTCATGTAAAGTTTGGATGAAATTGCAACAATAGTTTCTGAGTAGTCCGGACAAGTTTTATAAAGGACAGGCGGACAGACAGACGACAGAGAAGTGAGCCCTTTATGTCGCCACTTCTCTGTAGAGGCGACAGAGAAATCATTGAAGGGCTAAAACTCTTACAAATATCATTAAACCGGAAAATCAATTTTCGACGATATCCATATCAAGACTTGTTACTTATCATTTCTGAAATTGAACCAGACATTTTTAAGGAGTAGTCCGGACAAGTTTTGTTACCGACGGACGGACAGACAGACAAAATTCGAAGAAATTATCTCTATATGTCGCTACTCCTCTGTAGGGGCGACAAAAAATGATGGTATTTTGGCCTGGGATTTGGCCCCTGGTGATAGGTGATAACATTATTACTTATGGTTTACCTAAAATAATACTTACTAACGCCTCTCTGTGCTGAAGACGCCATTGTATCAACAGGTCTGAAAGGAAAATTTTTCATAATAATATTACAATACACATACATATATATTATAACCATTGGCAGGGCTTCAGAACCTAATAAGGCACCCAAACGATTAATGTGATTTTTTTCTCATTTATTTTCAATTCTTTTAGATATGAAGAGAAGGTAGCTAAAGCTGCTATTTACAATTTAACAAAATGAGTCCTGTCACAGCTAGAACTAAACAAGAAACACCAACGGGCGGGGGCAACGCTCGACTTTTTACTTTCGCTAAAAGCAAACAAAGAAATGTTTGAACAAAATTTTAATGTTTCCTTTTTATAAATCAATCGGTCTGTCTTTGTCTAAATATTTTAAATAGAAACACGCAATTCTATAAATAGAAACACGCAATTCTATAAATAAAAAATTCTATAAATAAATACATGTGGTGGAGTCACGTGGTGGTGTCACGTGGTTGAAACATGGTGTCACGTGGTGGAGTCACGTGGTAGAGTCACAGTCACGTGGTAGAGTCACGTGGTGGTGTCACGTGGTGAAGTCACGTGGTGGAGTTACGTGGTGATGCCACGTTGTGGAGTCACGTGGTGGAGTCACGTGGTAGAGTCACATGGTAAAGCCAGGTGGTGAAATCACGTGGCAGAGTCACGTGGTGAAGTCACGTGGTAGAGTCACGTAGTTAACTCACATGGTAGAGTCACGTGGTGAAGTCACGTGGTGGAGTCATGTGGTAAAGTTACGTGGAGTCACGTGGTAGAGTCACGTGGTGAAATCACGTGGTGGATTCACGTGGTGGATTAAAGGTGGCGACGCGTATTGTTGTTGTTGTTGATGATGATGATATATATACAGACAAACACACACTAATAAATATATATGGTCATCAATCTGAGAAAATTCAGTAATTTAACCTTCAAGGTCAAGGTCATTAAAGAGCCCAAGTGTTTGATAAACAACAAAGTCTTGTCCTTATGTATGTTATGTTATAATATGTAGTTGATCCCTTCAATAATATCAAAGCCACAGTCAGTTACAGCCAAAACAATGAACATTTCAATAATTTGACCTTCAAAGTCAATGCCATTAATGAGTGAAGGTCAAGGTCTGTCGGGTTATTTTTAAGAGTTATCCTTGAAGATTATTATGTTTAAGTTTCAATACAATCCATTCAAAAAAAACAAAGTTTAAGCCAATAATAGCCAAAAATTGAATATTTCAATAATTTGACCTTCAAAGTCAAGGTCATTTATTTGTGAAGGTCAAGGTCTGTCTGGTTATTTTAAGGGATATTCTTGAAGAGTATTATGCTCAAGTTTGAAGACAATCTATTCATAAATAACAAAGTTACAGCCAATAATAGCCAAAAAAATGAAAATTTCAATAATTTGACCTTCAAAGTCAAGGTCATTTATGAGTGAAGGTCAAGGCCTGTCTGGTTATTTTTAAGGGATATCCTTGAAAATTATTATGTTCAAGTTTGAAGACAATCCATTCAAAAATAACAAAGTTACAGCCAATAACAGCATAAACAAGCAAAATTTGGACTTTTAACCTTGAAGGTCAAGGTCATTTATGGATGAAGGTCAAAGTTGGTGTGGTCTACTGAAAGGTCTTGTCCCAAGGGTTGTTGTGGCCAAGTATAAAGACAATAAAAAAAATTTATGATCCAGGTACAAGTTTGCGGACGGCAACGGCAATGTCAATGGCAACGGTAACGCCGCCGCGACTATAACAATACCTCAAAAAAAAAAGTCGAGCTAAATAAGTTATGATCCAGGTACAAGTTTTCGGACGGCAACGGCAACGCCGCCGCGGCTATAGCAATACCTCTACTTTTTTTTCCAAAAAAAGGTCGAGCTAAAAAATGAACATTTAAAACATTTCGTAAGGAAATGTAGAGGTCAATACTAAATATAGACAAAAAGGAACACAATCAGTCTACACTTTCAAAAATATTCCAGTAGTATGTTAAAGTTACCGTACGAGGAATAGTATTTAAAGATCCGGTGGCTATTCCAAAATCGAGAACGTGTAGCGATTGGGGTTTTTAAAACTCACCTGGGTCTGCTGATACTTAAAATTGTAAGTGTGATTACAATTTCGCAGTATTGCCTTTGTAACATGCTCTTTTGTATTTGCTTTTTTACCAAACATCACGTTTTATAAAGCAAGGAATTATATTAAGATTAATTATTTATATAGGTTTTTAAGCCAGCAATGATATTTTCAGGGGGTGAAATGTAATAAATGTTAACGGTTAGTGAGTGCAATTGAATGACACAACAAATACATAAAAGGTACCTTTAATTTTTTATTCGGTAAAATATTACGAACATTTAGTTTAAAATTAGGTTAAAGTAAATGCTAAATAACCTGTAAAAAATGCATGGAAAAAAAACAATTGGAATAAATTACGATGAACTTGTTGTGTTTCGAGCTGAATGAAACTGATAGCTATTTAATTAGGAGTGCATATGGTAATGCGCTTATAGCCTCAATTATGTTGAATTTTTTTCTTTCTATGTGTCTTTAGATAGCATATTCATGTCTACATTGTTATCCCTGTATGGTATGTCATGTGTCTCTATAACAAACTGTTTGAAATATATAAATATATGAAAATCCATCCGTGAGTACAAACTATTTTGTGAAAACTGCAGTCAGCCTGATTTGATTTTTGTTTATTTGAGTCCATATCAAGTGCAAAATTAATAATTTTATCTTCATATAGAAAAACACGAGGGCCATGATGGTCCTCATATTGCTCACCTGAATATTAATACTCTCTATGCCAAGGAACAGTAGTAATATTGTAAACTATAAACGAAAGCAGATATAAAATCTAAATCTTGATATTTCAAAGTACATATTATATCTAAAATAGCGCATGAATAAAAACATTACTGGTTGCTATTGCTTTATAGCGGTGTCAAAGTTAGAAATGTTTGATGGGGCGTGACCTAATAACCCTGTTAAACGTTTAACCGACCGTACCAATAAAATCCTGTTTTTTAATATTTACTTTTTTCTTTATGAAAAAAAATTGATTTCTTGTTTGTATTTTGTTTGTACTCAAAATAGTCAAGGTCATTTCATAACATTTTAAATGGTTTTATCCAGAAAGTTGTTTCGTTCAAGTATGAGAATAAAATCCATTGATTAATTACAGATAGCAGAAATCGATGTCTTGTCTTATCCTAAAGAATGTTGTGCCTAAATATGAAGTCAATCCATTTCCAAGTCACCCACGTAAGTATGCAACAGATGGGACGGCAGCATGTAAATCCCACCAGCGGTTTGACCTATAAAAGCCTGACAAGATTCATTCTATCTTAAGCTCCGGTGGCCATTGTGTGCTGTGAAGCAGAATGTGCAGGAGATATGCACAACAAAGGTTGGCACTGATCACTCCTGCAAAGATCCCTCGAATTGACCTGTAAAAGGCAGACAAATTTTTTCTATGTTTAGTTCTGGGATCCTTTTTGTGCAGCGGAGCAGAACATGTCCGTGATATCCACAAATAGGGTTGGTTCTGATCGCTTCTGTGAAATTTATCCTGCCAGCAGTTTGACCTGTGAAAACTGGACAAAATCTTTCTTTAGATCTCGTGGCCAATTTGTGTAGTGCAGCGGAATGTGCCAACAAATAGCAAAACAAGGGTTGGTACTGATTACTCCTGTAAAGTTACAGAAAATTTCCCATAGCAGTTTGACTTGTGACAACAGGAAAAGAAGTTTTGGCGAAATCCAGCCAGCAGTTTGACATGTAAAAGGAAGACAGGGACTTTCTATTTGCAGCTATGGTGGTCATTCTGTGCAGCAAATAACGTGTCAGCGATATGCACACGTAGGTTAAGTAAAAGGTTCAATGAAATATCGCCAGCAGTTTGACCTGTGAAAGCCGGACAAGATTTTTCTATTTACTGCTCTGGGGCCATTTTGTGCAGCGAGGCAGAACGCAACTAGGGATGGTACTGATCGATCCTGTTTAGTTGAAGTCCCGCCAGCAGTTTAACATGTTAAAGTTGAACAAGCTTAATGCGGACACACAAACAAACAGACATTTAAGGCAAGAATCAAAACTTTGGGGAGACATAAATAATAAGAAGAACAGCTAAACTCAATTCCGCTGTCAAGTCGCATGTATGTTTACTTCTTGACCTTAACCACCAATAACATTCTAATGAAAGTGTACTCCCTTACCTTTAAACAACCATGAATTTGATGTTTTGCCATGCAAAGCATAAGCACATTTGTACATCACAAAAGTCTGTTTCAGTTATTGACCAATTATCTTCCATATTGAGAAGGTAGAAACCTTTGTAGATCCTCTTATTTTGTTTAAGGTCGAGGCCTTGGTTGATTTAAGACTAGATACTTACATATTTGGTTGTATCATGCTTTCGGTAAAATTGCTGTTCCATAGTCTTTAGTAAAATGTCCTGTTCTCACTTATAATACTTTAATTATGACTCTTATTTATTCTTAAAGCTTTCCTGTTTTACAAATCATTCAGGTGAAAATTACAAGACTGCTGATTTTGTTATATCTCTGACCAAGGTTGTTGCCTTCCGTAAAGTTGATGGTGATCAATTGTGCCAATATAATTAAAACAAGAATGTCGAACGACACATATACCCCCCCCCCCTTTCTAGCCATTGACTCGCATAGTTGATAATTTTATTACATAAACTTGCCAAAAATGGGTACATGGAAGTGTTCAATTATGGAAAGATCAACGGAAACCATTTTGACATTTAAGGCCCATGTGACATTGACCTTTGACCTAATGACCCCTAAATCAATAGAGATCATCTACTTCTTATGACCAATAACTAGGTGAAATATGAAGACTTTGTGATGAATACTTTTCAAGACAATCAGAGGAAACCATTTTGACATTTAAGGCCCCTGTGACCTTGACCTTTGACCTAGTGACCCCAAAATCAATAGGGGTCATCTACTAGTTATGACCAATCACTATGTGAAATATGAAGACTTTGTGATGAATACTTTTCAAGATAATCAGCGGATACCATTTTGACATTTTAAGGTCCCTGTGACCTTGACCTTTGACCTAGTGACCCCAAAATCAATAGGGGTCATCTACTAGTGATGACCAATCACTATGTGAAATATGAAGACTTTGTGATACATACTTTTCAAGATAATCAGCGGAAACCATTTTGACATTTAAGGCCCTTGTGACCTTGACCTTTGACCTAGTGACCCCAAAATCAATAGGGGTCATCTACTAGTGATGACCAATCACTATGTGAAATATGAAGACTTTGTGATACATACTTTTCAAGATAATCAGCGGAAACCATTTTGACATTTAAGGCCCCTGTGACCTTGACCTTTGACCTAGTGACCCCAAAATCAATAGGGGTCATCTACTAGTGATGACCAATCACTATGTGAAATATGAAGACTTTGTGATAAATACTTTTCAAGATAATCAGCGGAAACCATGTGGTCTACCGACGGACAGACCGACAGACCGACGGACGGACCGACAGACCGACATTAGCAAAACAATATACCCCCTCTTCTTCGAAGGGGGGCATAATAATTAGTAGTTAACAATTTTATGAAAATGACACAAAATTGTTGACTTTAAACCTCGATGTGAGACCTAGATCTTGGGTTGGCGACCTGATTATTTCGCTTCACACATCATGTCATTATGGCGACCATTTGTGCCTAGTCATTTTAAAAACATTTTAATAGTTTAAAAGTTTAGGAGCGGACAGAAAAATGAAGACCTGGAAGTGTGACATTGACTTTAAGTTTATGGATAGTGACTTGATTGTTGTACTCTGCACATAGTTCCATTATGGTGATAAGTTCTGCAAAGTTATTTTTTTTAGAAATATTACAGCGATTTAAATATTATGGAGCGGACACGAAATATAGACTTTTTAACACTTGGCCTTTCAGTGTAGCCTTGACTTAGGGGTAGCAACCTTATTATTGCTACCAAAGGAGCTAACATAATGAAGAGAAATTGTGGTTTTTATAATCAGTTTGAAAGAAAGTTTTGGTTTGTGACAGACAACATAATAGTTGAAATCAAGGTGATCAAAATTACGTGCCTAGATTCCGGGCCCAGATTACTTGCCTAGATACGCCAGAATCTGTGCTAGTTTTCCGCACGTAAAATATTCCTGCTCGATTACATATTTCGGGCCAAATCCCATCCCGATTTTGCCCCAATATCGCCCGGAATATGCTCTTTTATACTTGTTCAAATTACTTTTATTCCGGGCGAAGTTCGTGGGCTAATTCCGTTTCATTTCCGGGCTGAACATTTCGTTCAGGGACAATCCAAGAAAAAAATAATTAAATAATTGCTTCTAGCATGAATCAGCAAAACTTAAGCTAAAATTCATAGATTTGACATTGAAGGTCAATGTCATTTATGACTGAAGGTCAGGGTTAGTCTGGTATACTAAATGGTTGTTGTGGCCAAGTAAGAAGACAATACACCCAGAAATAAAAAAAGTTGTGATCAATATTCAAGTTTGCCCAAACTTAAAGTAAGTACAATTTTTACTAAATAAAACAAACTTAAATTGTAAAATTAATACTAAATAAAGGGCTTTTACGCTACAAATTACTCTACTATATAAATTCACGAGCAAACTCCGGGGTGTACAATGCTAACTAACCATCCTGTAAAGTTGACTCTAGCTCAAACATTTTTACAGCCACACGTGTCATAACATTTTGAAACAGTCAAGAGCAATTAACCTACAATTACTGAATAAATAAACAAGAGCGCCATGATGGCCCTGAAGTCGCTCATCTGTATATAGGTCCCCCTCCCCCCACCCGGCAGGGCAAATTTTAACCCGAAGGCTTTTATTTGAACAAACTTGGTAGACACCTATAAGAAGATGTTTCATGCTAACCATCTAAGCTCTAACTCATTGGATTTTTTAAAAGAACATTTTTTAGGTTTTTACTATACACATATAATTAAAAACAATTTTGCTGATTCATGCTAGAAGCAATGATTTAATTATTTTTTTCTTGGATTGTCCCTGGGGCGGGGCCAGTTTTGACCCCAGAGCTTTTATTTGAACAAACTTTGTAGACACTTACTAGAAGATGTTTAATGCTTAATATCTAAACTCTAGCTATTTGGGTTTTTTAAAAGAAGATTTTTAAGTTTTTGCTCTACACATATAAGGCAAAACAATGACCCCCCGGGGCGGGGCCAATTTTGAACCCAGGGCTTTTATTTCAACAAACTTGGTAGACACCCGTTAAAACATGTTTCATGCTAAATATCTTAGGCGACTTAGCTTTAGCTCTTTGAGTTCTTTAAAAGAAGATTTTTTAAGGTTTTACTATATGCATATAGGGAAAATCAATGAACCCCTGAGGCGGGGCCAATTTTGACCCCGGGGCTTTTATTTGAACAAACTTGGTAGACACTCATAAGAAGGTGTTTCATGCTAAATATCTTAAATCTAGCTATTTGGGTTCTTTAAAAGAAGATTTTTTTTAAGTTTTTACTATATACATATAGAGAAAATCAATGACCCCCTGGGGTGGCGCAAATTTTGACCCCAAGGTTTTTATTTGAACAAACTTGGTAGACACTTACTAGAAGATGTTTCATGCCAAATATCTAAGCTCTAGCTCTTAGGGCTTTTTAAAAGAAGATATTGAAAGTTTTTTCTTTCATTTGCCATGTCAACCAGAGTTCTGCATGGAATAAAATTCTTTGAACAATGTTAAAGGTGACTACCAAAGGAACATTCCTGTGAAGTTTGGATGAAATTGGCTTAGTGGTTTATGAGGAGATGTCATTTAAAGTAAAAGTTTACGGACGGACGGATGGACGGACGGGCGGACGCCGGACGAAAAGCAATCACAAAAGCTCACCCTGTCGCTTTGTTACAGGTGAGCTAAAAAGCTAAAGCCTAGGTGCACAACTTCACAAGCTGATCTAACTTTCATGACTCCAGGTCAGATATTTTCTAGCTACATGTAGCACCGCACAAATTGCAAATTATTACTATGTCAGGGGCAAAAACTCTTATAAAACTGAATTAATCCATTTTCAAAACCCCACATGCAGTGACATGCATGCTTCATAATATCATTTGTCTTCATATATACCTTTTAATATATATATATATATGAAAGAAAGAAAGTCATGAGCGTGAAAGTATACATAGAAAAATCGCACGAAAAATCGGCACGCCGCAGCCGGGACTCGAACCACGGTAAGAAGCTATAAATAGCTCGCCGCTATGGTAATAAAAGTGATGACGTCACAATAAAGTTAAAAATAACTTAAATATATAAGGCCAATTAGCACGAAGAAAAAGCAACGGCCGCTGTGGTGTAGTGGTTAGCATACTGGACCGGCAATCCAGAGACCCGTGGTTCGAGTCCCGGCTGCGGCGTGCCGATTTTTCGTGCGATTTTTCTATATATATATATATATATATATATATATATATATATATATATATATATATACTTTAGTATATTATGCTTAAAAATGTTACATTAATATAAATCCATTTGGGTTTCTATGTCATAATTATTTTCGGAAGTTTTTGAATATGCCCATTCATTATCTATAGCTAGATTAACATGTGTTCTGTGTAAGGTTATGGAACACATAGTTTCTTCTTCCATTGTTAAACATTTCACCAACCATCCTCCAACATCGTTTCAGGGAAAAAAGGTTATGTGTTACGCAACTTGTTATGATGGTAAATGACCTGGTCACTTCAGTATATGAGAAAAAAAGAAGTAGATCTGATTCTTTTAGATTTTAGTAAGGCTTTCGACAAGGTCAGCCATGAGAAAGTACTGCTGACAATACATGACTATGGAATCAGAGGCCAAACTTTAAAATGGGTCAAAAGTTTTCTAGATAACAGGCTTCAGTCTGTTGTGCTCAATGACAGCTTCTCTAGCCCCATCCTAGTATCCTCAGGTCTCCCCAAAAGGCTCTGTTCTAGGACCCCTCCTGTTTCTCGCCTACATAATTGACCTCCAAAAAAACACAAATTCCCATGTCCGCTTGTTTGCAGACGATACTGCAATATAAATTGCTCTGATGTCTGCAAACCAATTAGTCACCCTCCAAAATGACCTAAATTGTTTCGAAAAGTGGAATTTGGAGTGGGGTGTGGAATTCAACCCCTCCAAGTGTCAAGTTATCAACGTTGCAAAAAGAAAACATCCTATCCAAACACAATACTACCTTCATGGAGTCCATTTAGAATCGACAAACTCACCTAAGTACTTAGGCGTAGGTATATCAGAAAACGTCACGTGGGATGCCCATATAGACAGGACATCCAAGAAAGCAAACCAAACCTTAAGATTCCTGCGCAGAAACATAAAGGTTAAATCCCAAAACATTAAGTCCATAGCTTACCAGACGTTAGTCAGACCACAGCTTGAATATGGTTCCGAAGTATGGTGTCCCCACACCAAAACTCAAATAGATCAAATCCAAAATGTCCAAAGAACAGCAGCCCGGTGGATTAAGTTAGATTATGGGTCAGACGTCTAGCGTCACGACGGACACTCCCTTCACCTTTGAAAACTGGAACTCAGACGTATAGATGCTAGGTTATCCCTTCTCTATAAGATTCGCCATGGCCTGTTTGCTATCCCCATAGAAGAATATTTGCCACCCATCTCAAGAAAATCACGCCATAGCCATCCCATTTGTTATGGGTTATTCACAGCAACTTCTGACTATTATGAATTCTCATTCTTTCATAGGACGGTAAACCACTTGAGCCAACTACCCCCTTCACTTGCCTTACTCTCTACACCAGAGCATTTCTGTGCAGTTATAGTTTTCCAGCCCCTGTTTTAAACATTTTTAAACATTCTTTTATCTTCTTTTAAACAACTCTTTTGAACTTAAAATGTTTTTACCTACAAGGTCAATGTGACCTTGACCTTTGACCCCTTGACCCCAAAATCAATAGGTCATCTGCTGGTCATGACCAATCACCATACCAAGTTTGAAGTTCCTAGGCCTAAGGATTCTTAAGTTATTGATTGGAAAGCATTTTTACCTACAAGGTCAATGTGACCTTGTCCTTTGACCCCTTAACCCCAAAATCAATAGAGGTCATCTGCTGGTCATGACCAATCACCATACCAAGTTTGAAGTTCCTAGGCCTAAGGGTTCTTTAGTTATTGATCGGAAACTGTTTTTATCTAAGAGGTCAATGTGACCTTGACTTTTGACGCCTTGACCCCAAAATCAATAGGGGTCATCTACTGATCATGACCAATCACCATATCAAGTTTTAAGTTCCTAGGCCTAAGGGTTCTTTCGTTATTGATCGGAAACCGTTTTTCCCTACAAGGTCAATGTGGCCTTGACCTTTGACCCCTTAACCCCAAAATCAATAGGGGTCATCTGCTGGTCATAACCAATCACCATACCAAGTTTGAAGTTCCTAGGCCTAAGGGTTCTTTTGTTATTGATCAGAAACCGTTTTTACGCAAGAGGTCAATGTGACCTTGAACTTTGACCCCTTGACCCCAAAATCAATAGGGGTCATCTACTGATCATGACCAATCACCACACCAAGTTTGAAGTTCCTAGGCCTTAAAAATCTTAAGTTATTGATCGGAAACCGTTTTTGCTTACAAGGTCAATGTGACCCTGACCTTTGACCCCTTGACCCCAAAATCAATAGGGGTCATCTACTGATCATGACCAATCACCATACCAAGTTTGAAGTTCCTAGGCCTTAAGGTTCTTCAGTTATTGATCGGAAACCGTTTTTGCTTACAAGGTCAATGTGACCTTGACCTTTGACCCCTTGACCCCAAAATCACTAGGGGTCATCTACTGATCATGACCAATCACCATACCAAGTTTGAAGTTCCTAGGCCTTAAGGTTCTTCAGTTATTGATCGGAAACCGTTTTTGCTTACAAGGTCAATGTGACCTTGACCTTTGACCCCTTGACCCCAAAATCACTAGGGGTCATCTACTGATCTTGACCAATCACCATACCAAGTTTGCAGTTCCTAGGCTTTAAGGTTCTTCAGTTATTGATCGGAAACCGTTTTTGCTTACAAGGTCAATGTGACCTTGACCTTTGACCCCTTGACCCCAAAATCACTAGGGGTCATCTACTGATCATGACCAATCAGCATACCAAGTTTGAAGTTCCTAGGCCTTAAGGTTCTTCAGTTATTGATCGGAAACCGTTTTTGCTTACAAGGTCAATTTGACCTTGACCTTTGACCCCTTGACCCCAAAATCAATAGGGGTCATCTACTGATCATGACCAATCAGCATACCAAGTTTGAAGTTCCTAGGCCTTAAGGTTCTTTAGTTATTGATCGGAAACCGTTTTTGCTTACAAGGTCAATGTGACCTTGACCTTTGACCCCTTGACCCCAAAATCAAAAGGGGTCATCTACTGATCATGACCAATCACCATACCAAGTTTGAAGTTCCTAGGCCTTAAGGTTCTTTAGTTATTGACCGGAAACCGTTTTTGCTTACAAGGTCAATTTGACCTTGACCTTTGACCCCTTGACCCCAAAATCACTAGGGGTCATCTACTGATCATGACCAATCACCATACCAAGTTTGAAGTTCCTAGGCCTTAAGGTTCTTTAGTTATTGATCTGAAACCGTTTTTGCTTACAAGGTCAATGTGACCTTAACCTTTGACCCCTTGACCCCAAAATCGATAGGGGTCATCTACTGGTCATGAACAATCACCATACCAAGTTTGAAGTTCCTAGGCCTAAGGGTTCTTTAGTTATCACTCGGAAACCATTTGGTCTACGGACCGACGGACTGACGGACCGACGGTCCGACGGACCGACAAGTGCAAAGCAATATACCCCGTTTTCTTCGAAATGGGGGCATAATTATAAATAAACTCTGTATTCCTTTTATGTTTTATGTAATGAAATGATAAAATAACACTGTATTTCTTTTTATTTTGTAAAACTATCTGGTCTTGATATAAAAGTTACAAACTCATGCAAAGTCAAGCGAAATAAGCTATTATTGACGATAAAGAAATGTATTATTTTTTGTGCGAAAAAAACCGTTAAAGACAATGAAATAATGCCAGGGTTAACGAATTTTGTATAGTGCAAGTTTATTTATGCGTTTATGATTTAAACATTTTCAATATCTGATATTGATCGCTCGCATTTTCATATGTCTATAGATACTTATCTTCCGCGGTTATCACAATTGACATATTGCCAGCGAACATATTTCCGCTACTGCACAAAAAGAAAGTTTTAATAATTTGTTCCATACATTCATTTTCCTTATTTGTATGTTCAAAACATTTATCATAATACCACAGACTTAAATAAAACGTAAAATAAGTTCAATGAAATTCAGTCATAAGTTACATTTACTGCAGTTCCTGTACAAAAATCATAGTTACTTAAACATTATTTTTATTACGCTCACTCACCAAAATTTGAATTTTACACATCAATATTCTGCTCGTCACACAAATCATGGAAATTCCATCATGTTCTAAACACAGAATAACCCTTACTTATGAGGCCTCATATGGGGTACCGAAATTATCCATCATTTTGTATGAAGAGAAGTAGTTCCCGTACATAAAATCTAACCCATTATAATTATACAATTTTATTATATCGGACCTATTTTTCATTTACAATTGTTGTACAGACCATTATCTAAGAGATAAATAGATGTAATTCAGGAAATAGAGCGTAGACTAAACGCGGGTATCTAATACCCGGTTCCGTTACCCCAACGCATTCACATGCAATAGCATGCACGCATCAAAGCCATAAAATTATTTTATATAGTAATATTGGTCAAAATTCTGATAATTAAACAAGTTTTCATCACATTGCCTACTTATCTGTAAACAGGTGATATTAGTGGAAAACCCTTTAACAAGCCTCACGTGTAAGTATTTTTGCGCATGCGCACAAGGACGGAATCCCCAGAGAAAACAAGGTCACGTTTTGACGACGCACAGGTGAAAGTGATTTAAAATGAGACTTTTTATACGTACTGCTGAACTGACACTTAGATTTGGTCTCCTTTATGTATCTGCTTGATTTGAAATGATTTTTCGAAGAATGCAAGTAAAAATCAAGCGTTGAAATGAAAAATACGGGTACTGCTTCTGTACGGGAACTGCTCGCATGCCAGCTATTTAATTATCAATAATTTAAATATTAATCTATCAAAGTCAATCATACACCATTTTTATAAACTTGCTCCATTCACGCTTAATAATCAACAGATTACAGTATAATTATATATATCCACTTTTTTCCTCTTTATCTATATTGTCCGCTTTTAAAGTCGTCCTAGTTTAAGACAATTCGGTAGCCATTTTGTATAATCTTCAATCATTTCAACCGATTAAACAAACTGTAAAACAACTTCACGTCCTGTCCTACCACTATCAGACACAAGGATATGTTTCATTGACGAAATATTAAATAAATAAATTACCTTTTGAAACTATGATTCCAGTCCTACGCTATACCCGACGTTATTGTAAGCCCTAATGTCGCATAACAGCTTGTAGATCTAGTCCTTGTAGGGGTTTTTTTTATTTTCAGAAAATCGCACTGACTTTCGTATTCAGTTTCACGAATAAGGGTTGTTCAACAAGTGTGACGTAACAAATGCAAATTGATTTGCTTTCACTAAAGTATGATTTAATAAACCTTACATGCTTATATAAATTTTGGTTTTTGATCTACATTTTTACACTGAATATATTTGTTTGTTATTTTGTTCGTGCCATGGTATTATTATAAGATCTAGGTCACTTAAATTGTAAACAAATACCGATATGTAAAGTCTCATTTTTCAAAAATGTACAGTTAACCTTGACTGGGTATCAAATTTAAGATTATTCATATCTCTGCTGCACTTGTACAATAGCTATTTGATTATTTAAATTGTATAAGATTATTTTTTCGATTGTACAGTCTATAGTGACGGTATGGGTTTCTATTTTTATTTCCCTCAATACATGCCACATATAAAATATGTTCAAATATATACCAAAGTTGAGATTTGATGGCTTTTGTTTTGTTTTGGGGTTGTTGTTGTTGTTGTTTTTGTGTTGGTGTTTTTGTTGTTGGTGGTGGTGCTGGTGGTGGTGGTGGGTTTTTTTGTTTGTTGGTTCTTTTTTGTGTGTTTTTTTGTTTTGTTTTGGGGTTTTTTTTGTAAAAAAATCAATCTTCATGTTAATTTTTTTTCTACCAGTTGTAATTGACCATCAGACAAATATTCAATCTTATTATCCTTTGGTTGTTAAAAATATATATTCGTTATACAATATAAAATATAGCATTGTCTTTTTTTCTTTTTCTTTTATTTAAACATTTTTTTGTAAACTTCTAAGTAGAATTACTTTTATATTCAATCCGTATAAATAATGGGGATATTATGAAACAAGAAGGCCATGGTGGCACTGAAGTCGCTCACCTGTATATAGGCCCCCGGAGCGGGGCCAGTTTAAACCCCAGGGCTTTTATTTGAACAAACTTGGTAGACACTTATTACAAGATGTTTCATGCTAAACATCTAAGGTCTAGCTCATTGGGTTTTTTAAAAGAAAATTTTTTCAAGTTATTTCTTTACACATATAGTTAAAAATAATGACACACCGGGGGCAGGGCCAGTTTTGACCCTAGGGCTTTTATTTGAACAATATTTGTAGACACTTACTAGCAAATGTTTCATGCTTAATATCTAAACTCTAGCTATTCAGGGTTTTCCAAAGAAGATGTTTAAGTTTTTGCTATACACATATAAGGAAAATCAATGACCAACAGGGCGGGGCCAATTTTGACCCCAGGGCTTTTATTTGAACAAACTTGGTAGACACTCACTAGAAGATGTTTCCTGCTTAGTATCTAAACCTTAGCTATTTGTTTTGTTTTGTTTTTTCAAAAAAGATTTTTTAAGTTTTTGCTGTACACATATAAGGAAATTCAATGACCCCCGGGTCGGGGCCAATTTTGACCCCAGAGCTCTTATTTGAACAAACTTGGTAGACATCCATGAGAACATGTTTCATGCTAAATATCTTAGCTCTAGCTCTTTGGGTTCTTTAAAAGAAGTTTTTTTTAGTTTTTACTATATGCATATAGGGAAAATCAATGACCCCCTGGGGCGGGGCAAATTTTGACCCAAGGGCTTTTTTTTTAACAAACTTGGTAGACACTCACTAGAAGATGTTTCATGCCAAATATTTTAGCTCTAGCTCTTTTGGATTTTTAGGAGATTTTTAAAGTTTTTTCTTTAGGTTGCCATGGCAAACAGAGTTCTGCATGGAATTAAATTCTTTGACCACCAGAGGAACATTCCTGTGAAGTTTGGATGAAATTGGCTTAGTGGTTTATGAGGACATGTCATTTAAAGTAAAAGTTTACGGACGACGGACGTACGACGGACGGACGGACGACGGATGGACGCAGGACGAAAAGCGATCACAAAAGCTCACCATGTCACTTTGTGAACAGAACACTTCGTATGAACATGCAGAGTCTAGCGAAATAAGGTATTTCTGATGTTGTTATTGTTAAGATGAAGAAATGTATTATATTTGTGGAAAAAAAAACGTTTAAGACAATAAATGGTTAACGAATTTTGGTGTAGTGCAAGTTTATTTATGCCTTTATGATTGACACATTTTCAATATCTGGTTCTGATTCTTAACATTGTTTGATAGATTGCTTGCATCTCACATGTCTATACTTTATCTTCCGCGTTTATCATAAATGACATATTGCCAGCGAACATATTTCCGCCTACTGCACATAAAGTTTTAATAATTTGTTTCATAAATTCACTTTCCTTATTTGTATGTCCAAAACATTTATCATAATACCACAGACTTAAATAAAACGTAAAATAAGTTCAATGAAATTCAGTCATAAGTTACATTCATATTTTTTCTAACTTGCTATTTAATTATCAATATTTTAAATATTAATCTATAAAAGTCAATCATACACCATTTTTATAAACTTGCTCAATTCACGCTTACTCATTCATCAGTCTACAGTATAATTATATATCTCCGCTTTTTCCTCTTTATCTATATTGTCAGTGTTTTTATATGCTTATATTGTCCGCTTAAGTCGTCCGAGTTTAAGACAATTCGGTCGCCATTTTGTATTGTCTACAACCATTTCGCCCGATTAAACAAACTGTAAAACAACTTCACGTCCTGTCCTACCACCAACAGACACAAGGATATGTTTCATTGACAAAATATTAAATAAATGAATTACCTTTTGAAACTATGATTCCAGTCCTACGCTATACCCGACATTATTGTAAGCTAAATATTTCAATCCCTGATGTCGCATCACACCTTGTAGATCTGGTCTGTCGTTTTGTCACCCGTTTTAAATCGCACTGACTTTCGTTATCAGTTTCAAGAATAAGGGTCGTTCAACAAGTTTGACAAGCGCAATTGATTTGCTTTAACTAAAATATTATATAATTCACCTTATATGCTTAAGTTTTGTTCATTTTGATTTACATTTTGACACTGAATATATTTGTTTGCTATATTTTTGGTGCCATGGTAGTATTATAAGATCTAGGTCACTATTTTTTTTTAAAAATACCCATACGCAAAGTCTCATTTTTAAAAAAAATGTACAGTTAACCTTGACTGGGTATCAAATTTAAGATGATTCATATATCTGCATGTCCGCTGCATTTGTACGCTAGATATTTGATGAAGTTTATTATTTCGATTGTATAGTTTATAATGACAATATGCATGGAACCTGGGTTTATATTTTTAGTTCCCTTAATATATGCAAGATATGAAAAATGTTCAAATATATACAAAAGTTAAGATTTGACGTGGTTTTTTTCAGACGGAGTTTGACTTCCTGTAAAATTAACAGGAAAGGATTGAATATCAGAAGATCCTTTTAAAATTACACTCTGAAATCTGTACATTTTATTGGTCATTCTAAAATAAAAAGTAAAGGATAATAACAGAATGTTGCATGTTAACCAGTTTATACTTCGGCCGAGTATCTTTTTTTTAAATTAAATCAATCTTTCTCACGAAATAATTAACTGTTTCAAAAGTACAAAAGAAATCCAGTTCTTCAATAGTCTCGTCCAAAAAAAATCTGAATCGGCAGTTTTCTTTACCCTCCCCAAGTTATCACACATAATTTTTTAGTAAGATAGACTTCTACACCAATAAAAAATTAACACACCCAGTGTACTGTGTACAGTATTGTATATAACAAGAAAAAAACATTTTAGTCGGTTTCTGAAACTTTTTGGCATACTATTATTTAATTTAATGGTAAATTTTCAAATTAAAGACCATGTGCACAGTTTTAGATGAAAAAAAATGAACTTTTGTATAACATTTTGACTATGTGCACAATTTAGTGTGTAGACCAAGTATAGTATAATTAGGAATATATTTTGCATTAAGTATCGCCTTGTAACAACATCGTCCGAATTCTTGTAATAAACACTAGCTTTCAGTACTTTTACACAAATAACAAACAAACTTTGTAACCAAGCCTTGGCACATGTGAACTACCTCGTAGGGAAAGTTTAAGACAATGATTTCCAACGTATGGGTCTTTGTGATCGTAGTCCGACATGCCCATCGAGACTTCCACAGAGGAAGCGCATCCCTTGTAACTAAGTATTTTGTCCCATGATAATGTTCGTTATTACCAACTAGTATACTCATGTGTTGAAATTCATTACAATATCTATATCTGCACATGGTTTTAAGAAATATTCTGCTAACATTATGTTCAGAACGACTTCTGTATGAATTAATTGATCGATCCCTATTAATGAATTAACCTTCCCGGGCATTCAAACCGATAGTTTTACATTACCGCAATATAGACCTAAGGTATTCTTTAGGTAATAAAAGTTGTGCGCTTTAAATTAGAAAAACTTGTTTTCTTATCCTCCTCAATATTTCTATTTAACCTTAAATGCATGTATAAAGTAAACAGTTTTTTGTATACATTACTTGCAATGTATACAGAGTTATAAGCTATATCTCAGAAATCGTTACAGGTTAAGTCGTTACCGAACAACATCCACTCCCGCATAAAAACCGCTATAGAAACTAGTTCTTCATTCTGCAGTAGCGTTACATTCCGACTACACATCATTAAAATAGTGTTTGCAAAGGTGTTTAAATGCTTTGAAAGTTCCTAATCGTTCATTTTAATGAAATAATAGACTCAATATTCCTTTAAAGAAAACAAAAAATAACAGTTCATTGATTAAATCGTAGTTTATACCTACGCGTTAAACTTCGCATATACGAATGCGCTTGCAAGCATGAATGAATACATCGTAGATATAGTAAAGTCGTCAGAATTTTATAAATGGGACGAAACATCTCAGATAGATATTTAATCAAATAAAATTCCTGATTTACATTTATGCAATAAAATTGGCCTAAAATGTTTTACAAAATGAGTATGGAGCTCCGTAACAAAATTTACCAGCCTATATCGGAAAATGTGTTGTTTTTTTTTTTTTGTTTTTTTTTTTAAAAACATCGCAATTATCGCGGATTCGAAAAATAGAAATTTCGTAAACTATTCTTTTGAATACCTTTTTTACACATGCCTTTTCTTTCACTTTTGTATGCCTTAGTTTTTTGAAAAGAATTATGTTTCGAAATTCAGCGAAGATTACCTGATTCAGTACGGGTAAAAATAAAGAGTGGCCGCTCGACCGTTCGACCCATAACAATTCGATATTGACGATTAAGCCAGAGAATGGAGCTAAATACAGGCATATGTGGCCAGATTCGACGATAAGAAATAATCATTTGAAACTGTAAATCAGTGTAAGCATTAAGAAATAAATACATTAGATTTATGTTCAGAAAATAGGAATTATTTTAATCTGCTTATACTAATGGGTGCATGGAATTGCCGAAAAACACTGAAAAACCGAAAAACACCAAAAAATACCGAAAAACACTTAAAATACAAAGAAATATTAAGGCTGAGCTTCAATTCAGCAATATAAACAATTTTTGATGTTTATTTGATGAAATGGGTTCAATAATATCAGTTTTAAATCGATAATATATCATAAAATACGCAAATGAATGTATTCGCTGAGTCTGCGTCGCACATAGAAAAGCCGAAAAACACATGTCACAGGCAAAAAAATATATGCTAACTTCCATTTTAATCACTAGAGAAATTGTTTTTCACAATTACAATCAATAAATTTATCAATTGTCAGCATTATATCAAAAAGAACACACTATAAAAATGTTTTTTGAAACTAAACAGGTAAGCTTAAAAATATTGATAAGACCAAAAACACTTTTACAGCGATACAATTGGTATAATTCCAACAAAATCAGTTTTATCTACTTTTTTCTATCCTTTAAATGATTAAAATTACTTTCTTTTTGCAACCAGTGTAAATTAGAGAATGATTCTATACTGTATTTAATGCGATATGAAAGTGTTTTTCGGCAAAGTAACAGTCTAGCGTCAAAAACATGGAAAAGCCGAAAAACACATTTTTACGGGCGACTTTTTCTATTTTTTGGCTACTGTGACCTACTTCTGATTTTCAACAAAGGTGATCCATGTTCAAACTCGAGCAAAACCTGTCACACACATTCTTACGATGTTGTGTGACAATTGGGGCAAAAGTGTGACCAGTACAAACTAAATGGCCAGCAGATTGTTAACAACTGTAATGTCAGTCGGATTATGGTTAAATAACATTTAACATGACTGATAAATGGAAATGGTTAGGCGGGTATCCGACGATGCTAAATGTGGACAGATCACAGTTGGATGACCGGAGTGTAGGACAAAAGCCCCCCCCCCGGACGAAAGCCCTCCCCCCCCCCCGTCTTAAAATGACAAGGTGGACAAAAGCCCCCCCCCCCCGCTTTTCTCTATATTTACCCATTGATGCTATTAGAGAAAATGACGCTAAACAGACTAAAACAAACACCGTGGGTAAGCAACTTTTGTCACGTGACCACAAAAGTCAACGTACACGGCCAAAATAGCTGGGCTTAGGTAAGTTTTTTAGTGATTATTTTTCTATGAAGCCAATTCAAATTATGCTACATAGCCTACCGACCTACAACTTCGGAGTAGGTGACTTTTTCTAACAAAAAACTAGTTGGTTTTCTATTTAGATTGCACTCTCAAACTGTATATTAGTACAGGTTGTATACAATGGAAAACGTTGCAAGTACATTCATATCATCACAAATAAGCTTAAACAACCTTTAAATTTTATAATGTTATTTATTTGTTCTTTTGTGGTTTTCTTTTAGAGGAAAAAAATCCAGTTACTCAGACTCTTAATGATTTGCTGAAACAGCAATTTTATACTGTATTAATTTAGATGCTTTTACAGTTATTTAATACGTAAACAGTCAGGATAAGCGTCTCTTGCTCTTCAACCTAGTGCCTTATGTAGCAACAAAATTTGCCAATGGTTGACAATGACGCCGAGTGACTATTTTATAGGTATTACCGGAATTTCAGCAGTTATGTCACTTTAAACCGATGATTACACCGCGAAACGTTCTATTAGCATTATATTTTCAATAATATATCTCCTTGCATTAGTTATGTTATTGCAACATGTTCTATACATAGGCTAGCTTAATAGACGTGATACGTATTTTTACGTTCACAGTTTTCTCTGCCCTTGTTGTTTCACTGCAAGTTTTGCCATGTCTGCTATTTTACAAGTCTATGATATGTATTCAACAAAAATGTTCAAGTGTCGTACATTTTAATAATTTGCACTGCAATCAAAATTTTAAATTCAAGCAAACCATTTTATTTGAGCAAAATGTCGATAAAATTTTTGCATTGTAACAATCATTTCAACTTTTTAAATGTTTAAACAAGGTCATTGATTCATATCTATAGGCTAATAGCTCATACATTGCGCACAAAGTAAGATAGGTAAATTTATTACTAGAAACCATTTTCCGGTAAATTTATTACTAGTAACCATTTTCCAGTAACTGACATGGTTTCTTGAGCAGTAAAAGCATTTTACTAGAATCTTGGTACTTGTAACTAACCATTTAACAAAGGGTTATTGTTGCCTTAACCAACCTATAAAATGGTAAATTGTTTAGAAAATATGTTTTACATAACAAGTGCAAGAAGATATATTCTTGAAAATATAATGTAAAAAGAAAACTAGTGATGTAATCATAGGGATAAACTATATTTCCTTTGTAAAAAAAATAGTAATTATATACAGTTTGAGAGGAAAATCTAAATTGAAAGCCAACTTTTTGTTGTAAAAAGCCACCTATTTCGAAGTTCAACCAACTATCAAACTAAATTGGGAGTGTGTACGTTGACACTTGCTAGACAGTATGTGTACGTTGACATTTCTGTAAGTTGGTCAATTCTAAAATAAATACAAAAAATGACAGCAGAAAACCAGTTCTTTTTCATTAAAAAAATATCTTATATATTTTAAGACCTGAAATTTTACTTAGAACAGACATGCGTATCTTTTATTAAGTTATTATCAACACTTTTACACAATAGTGTGTACGTTGTCATCGACAATTTGCAAATATTGTTTGAATGTTCACATAAAATACAAAACGTTAGACTAAATACATTTTTAGAAAGCATCGGAACTGCCGCGGTTGGTAGGCTATGTAGCATAATTGAAATCGGTCGACAGAAAAATAATCACTAAAAACTTACCCCAGACGAGCTATTTTGGCCGTGTACGTTGACTTTTGTGGTCACATGACCAAAGTTGCTTACCCACGGTGACAAAATGGTGCAAAGAAGAGATGTTTACTTATAATTTGATTTGCGGGGTTTTTTTTTGTTTTTATTTTTAAACATTATATAAGGCATGTGCTATCTTTCAATGAGAAGGTATTTTTTTCAAAAGAAAGGGAACGATTAGAAAGACTACAAACGTATGATGATTTGCTAGTTTTTTCAGCAAAGTCTTTAAATATTATGATATTATCTAACGATATCTGGCCCAGACGCAAAGAAAAATTTTAGTGTTAAATTACTTCATCTGCAATGATAAGAATGCGACGTAACTTAGAATCGTCAAGATAAGTTTCAATGTGTGGAAAGTCTTTGTTGTTACAATTTACCTCAATTTGAGATTAAAAACAGTTATTTAGAAAGCTAGTTTTTTCATTATCTGATTAAAACAGAAGTTCCATGGTCAATAAGTACGTTTTATCCGCTGTTTGATATAACCGGTGTTTGTTTGGTTGGTTTGTTTTACGGCGCATCATCAAATATAGGTTGGAAAGATGGTTTTGGCAAAACCTCTGGTGTTACAAACTTCAAAGCAACACCGGGTTCAAAACAACCTCACCTACTTCGTGTTTAAATATTTAATACTTTTGATAAAGTGTTTACAGGGGCGTATCACGTTGGGACAGGACTTGACCCCAAAGCGTCTGTGGGTTTACTTGTCCGGTCAATTATAGCCCGTTTCAAATCAAACGTATATGCATGATACTTATGAATTAATCGGTTAACGACAATCAAGTCGGCATCATACATGTATGAACGTGTCTTTCAATTTATCATCAGCAACATTGTTTTACTACGATTTTGTTGCTGAGAACTCTATTAAGCCTTTATATAAATATTCTTCTATATGATGTAAAATGTTTTAGACATATAATGATGAATGCGTTTGCACATTTGTAGTTATGTGAACTTTCCTCAAGAATCCGAGTTTTTCAATGGCGCCTAGATGTAGCGCCTAGATGTCAGTATCTCCCCAGTTATTTTTTTATTAACTAGCACAAAAGGTTTGTTTTTATTGAAATAATCGAGTATTTAAGGATCATGTTCACGTTATATTGTTGATTTATTACTTTCTTGCCAACCCACTTGCAAAAGTAGGTCGATCAATACCTCCGATTTTCCGAAAATAAATTGAGACTGTTATTGTTAAACTATTTGCGTGTTAAACTTAACAGGAAAAATGGAGTGTCGAATGTGCCGAGTTATTAAGTTACCAAATGAGTTTGCACCGGAGAATGTTACCGAAGAATGTGAACATCCATCTTTATTCTGTTTAAGGGTAAGTTGAATATTACATTTTTATTAATTAGTTTAATAATGCATGTGACGTGGTCACGTGGTCTAAGGTAAGGGCGTACATGTCTGGGCTTATTTTGAACAGGGTTAATAATCTCGTTTTTATTACGCTACATCCCTTTATAATAACTAGGGCGACATTACGCGCCAGTATAAAGGATATTATATCTTGTGTATGCTACATCCGAAATTACACATCATTGAACTTTCGTTTTCGATTGCTTTGCTTTAATTATAACTATGAATTTATCTTAAATAAATCAAAACTAGTTGTTCCCAATGGGTTCTTAATTGGTTCAAAGCAGGTCCAAGTAAAAGGCCAATGCATCTAGGCTGCCTTACGAGACTTGTATTTTCCATTTTGTTAACCAGGTTTTCCAAGGAAAACACTGGTCATTAGGTTGATAAAATATGTCAGATGTTACGGTTCGTACCGAAACATCACTCTCGAGGGTATCCCGCCCATTGGGAAGTAAGGCAGGGGCGTACCTACCGATACGCCAATACGCACGGTCGTATAAAAAGAAAAGAGTTTCGAAAAAGTAAAATATCACAAATAAAATCAATAATTTGGGCGTAGATTGATTAACATATTCGTAGCTGCTTATTGATTCTATAGGTATGCTTAGGATGTTACCTTATTCGAATATGCGTTAACAATCAAGAAATCAATTATAAGTAAAGGGAGTAAGCACATATGAGCAAATTAAAATAAAACAATTGCTTGTGTATATCAACGGGAAGCCATGTTAGAGAGAATTATTCTATTGTTGTGTTAGTCTCGCATCCGAGAAATCAGTGTTTATAAGGGGGTATGGTTTGAATTATCTTTAAAATTTCAGTTTATACCACCCTATGCGAAAGATGAGACTTTGAAACTCAGAAAACAAAATATTCGGCCTTTCAACAGAAACTTTGTCAACAGAAACTTGGAGTGACGTACACAATGTAAAACAATGATATAAAAAATTTCTTTGGAATTTTCTCTTTTTTTCAGATTGAATTAAGCTTTAAAGAATCAATGTTATAATGCTTATAAACCTCGCCAAAATCAAAATAATGATAAAAAATTGTCCAATATATTGCAATCATTTTTTTAGAAGAATCAAAATCAGTGAAAACTAAACATTTATTTCATGTTTTACATCTAGATCTACATATTTATATGCAAAATTAAGATCTTGTCTGCAACTTGGAGTTTGCGGAGTTAGCTGTATGGAATTTACCTTGTAGCTATAAGTCAGTATATTATTTGTTAATTTAGTAACATTCGTTCATCTTATATTCATTTCAAATTGTGTAGAATAGTTTGGGCCCTATGAATCAGATCTTTGCCAGCATCTATCGTTACAAACCGATTTAACCGTAAAAATGAATACATGTATTTACAAAATATATCACTACAGAAAGATGTTTCTACTGTATTATTTTATTGTGTATAGAAATAAGTTGCATACTTCTGCAAACAATGACATATATATATTCTTTATTATACATAGTCTCATCTATACATATTTAAAACATAGACAAATATACAACGAAAACAATGTATAGCCATATAAGACACATCATGTACGTCCCAATTATTTTATTTTCACCAACTTTAGATAACGAGTTGGCGAGCATCCTTTTATGTGCGTGAGGCATTTAACTTCCTGATGAAATATCTTAAATATTTGGAATGGAAACTGAAAGAGTAGAGTTGAGAATAAAAACTGTTAAAGACAATATTTGCTGTCTTCAACATTGACATAATACGAATTTAAAAATATTTTAAGGGACGTAAATGATCGTGCGATACTACATCTTAGCTGATAAATACGATAACATTTCGTTACACTAAGGCCGTGTCTACATCTATTCAAGTTTCTTACATGTCACATTTAGATAAGCTAAATAAATGGCCCTTTCAATATTTTATCAGGAACAATTTTTACTGGGATGTCTAATTAAGATTAGTGTTGGGTATCGGACTCAAAAATCACTATCGATAATCGGATCACCACAATCGATTGTCTTCCGATAGTATAATCGAGTTTTGCATTTTTTTTGGCCTTTTTTCTTTTAAGGTACCAATCCTTGTATGTATTTTTTTATACAGTAGTGACCATATTTTGAGAATAAATAAGCTCTTGTCTCCTTGATTAAAGTAAGATTAACTCTTTGAATTCAAAACAAACAACACAAATACCTAATACTACTTTGTGACAGGCAAGGATGAATTTGCTTTGATGTTCAGGAAACAAAGTCGTTCAAATTGCCCATTTATCACTATCCATGTTTTTTCTGTATTTCTTTTTTGATAACGCAAACAAAAAAGACTTTAGGATCCTCTGGAATTAAAGAGATTTGGTCGGGAAACTTCTATTTGACCGTGTGTAAAAAAGTTACGCCCTAGGCAATTCAGCGGTGGTAGAACATTAAAATAATCGATTGTTAAAAAGGACTATCGATTGTTGCCGATTTTGGGGTGATCCGATTAGTTATCGATTTTCAGAGACAATCGGGACAACACTAATTAAGATTGTCCAGGATTTATACCTTTGTCTTTGCAATGTTATCATGTTTCTGTAAAATATGTGAATAAAAAAGCGGGAAAATGATGCAATTAGCTAAAAACAATGGAGTAAATGAAATTGAAATGTGTACATTCTTTTAAAATAATGGAAAATGTGAGAAAAATATTTTTTGAGCTGATAAATTGATGCAAGTTCTTTATTTGATGAAAGTTATTCACTAAATGAACAAAATCATTTAAAATCTATTTTGACTACTTGAAAAACTTATTTATTTTTTTTGCTCTTCTGTGTATCAGTTTATTGATATGATCCTCTGACCAAGATATTTTATACATTTATTAAAATTTACAGATCATGAACACTGAATCAGTAACAAAAAAGTCAGAAAATAATAAAAAAACAACACTATCACGCCTTCGGGGCACATGTTTTGTGTCAAACCGGTGTTATCAGTGTCTTGACAGCCAAATCTTGTAGAAAAATAGAACGTGTTTTAACTTTCTTGCAAGGAATTATCTTCTTGGATGTCACATAATTTCTCTTTAAAACTCATTCAAGTAGGGTGTCTACACTATCCAATACAAGAGAATATGATACTTGCATTCAAGACTTGGATAGGTGTAGACGGGCTCTAAAACATTAAAGATTAAAGTCATACAGATCATTTTAAAGCACATTTTCCTTGATTGTATCTCATGTTAAGTTATGATGAAACAAAAGAAGTATAACAAAGAAAAAACTTGTTGAACATTTCTATTACAATAGAGTGACACCTGGCTATGTTTTGTTTTCCTATTAGTAAATAACTTTTGAACTTTTTAAAACATTGTCAATGTTAGACTTCGTGAAATTTCTCTTACTTTAAATGCATGTACTTGATGTTATTTTCATAACTATAGATAAAGACAATAGAAGTACAATTATCTTAGATGTCCCCTAAATCCCTCATTTTAGCACATCTAGCTATAGTTTATATATATCTCTGGCGACCCTTCGGCCAAAAAGACCTGCACTCGGCGTACACTCAAAATAAGCCGAGGTAAGCACCTGTAAAGAGGTTTGCTGTCATATTTATTTTCATATTTAAAATCAGGGATGTAATATTTTCGATCCTAAAAGATCGTTTAACACGACATTATTATTGTGCTTGTGGTATTTTTAATGGAAATGTAGGCCAATTTTGTTTTTAGCTATTTCTATTCGACTAATTCTTATCGGGTGGTTCCGGGATTGCTCATTTGAATATTATTTAATCACCCTTAGGATATGTGGCCTGTTTTTTAAAAGTGTCTTTTGACGGCTTGTCTGCGACATGCAATTTCATTTTATTTAGTTCCACCCATTGTTTTCTCGTTTAGAGCACACGCGTTCTTTACACGGGGACCAATAAATTTCCCCGGGCGCTTTAAGCGACGCGCTCCAGCTGTGCCTTAATCGCCAAATCAATCTCACCGCTGTGTCATAAAAGTCACCGCGGCGCTTGATTTTTCTTATCCCTGTTTACAATTTCGTATAGCACTTGCAGAATCGGCCTCCATGATTAATCAATAAACACAGCGGTCGTCAAACAGCGTGTATGATAACGGATTAACAGGTTGTTTAAAGGGTGCAATTAATGACCAGTCTGTGCGAAAATCCGTCAGTCCTAGGTCATGGCAGAATAAAAATATTTCGTCAGTCCTCATGTAAGGCTGTTTTTTGTTGTTGTTTTTTCTCAATGGGTCAGCATTGTGTTGTTTTCTTAATTTTATGATTATAGTGTAATAAATTGTTAAAATATTACATTATCTTGTATCTTTTTTGTTCATGAAATGTGCATAAAACTTTGCAACAGAATGTTTTTGGTCTTAAGAAATGTAGCACATTCAAGGTAAATATTCTTATTGTTATCATTTTTATTTTTGATTATAATTGTCCTTAAAATATAAACCTGGAAGTGTACTTTCAAATGGTTCATCATTTTACAATAAGAGCTTTGTTGTTATACATGTATGATTTTTGGCCTACTTTCACTTTGGACAGACTTTAGTGAAAACAAACATGGCTGACAAAGCGGAATCACCTTAAGCATAGGCTATAGATAGATATCATGACAACAACAGAAACTTTGATCTGCAGTTTGAACATGAAGTGTAATGTTTTTTATGAATGGTTTTAAAGCAATTCAACAAAAAAATATATATTGATCTCCCTAAAAATTAACAGTAGTTTTTTTTATATATTACCAATGGCAAATAGCTTTCATATCTTTGTCTCGCACGAATATGATATTAGTGAATTTCCTCATACCTACCTAAAATTCAGGTAACAGTCTTCTATTATTTTGATAAATACTGTATCACCATGTAACGCGTGTATAACAAACAAAAAAATCCTGAATTTGATCTTTTTGAAATTCATCCCATTTTTTCATTCCATAGTGTGTTCTACTTTCAGTATTGAAAGAAACCATTTTGACATGAAAAATATGCATGTAATATTACTACATGTATATTATAATACTAGTCCCTCTTGTTACTATTTGTATATTTGTTACAATTATAACAGACTTTGATATTTCTACTGACTACAGTAGTGACACAAACAGAACACAGTACAGTCATGTCACATAACATAAAAATATTTATTTATTTTACTTGAGTCTCGTCCATATTTAACAATTAGAAGAGACATATAAAATTACAATTACAATATGGTCATTCTAAAAAGAATTATCTGAGACTATATGTTTACATATACAGTAAAGTTCCACCAAAAAGACCACACAAAATGATGGCCCCATCAGCGGAAAGGTCCCACCAGCGAGCCACTTCAGCTCCATAACTTAAACTCTGGTTCTTTATATTGCCTAAATTTGCATGATCTTGAAACATTCAAGGTGGTCTTATTAGTTGAACTCCACTGCATATACAATTAATGAACACTATACATGTATATACACTAAGCAGTAAGCAGCATTTGTGGAACACCGAAGTGTTAACCTTATGATGACACTTCGTTGCTCCACCCATACCATGACTGCACATAAACCAGACATCAATATTTTCCATATAGTTAGGCAGTTAAAAATTAATAGGACACAGTTGCTAATCCAAACATAAAATTTATCTAAAAACAAGCTGACATGTAAAACACTTAAATTTCTGTCATAAGTAATGATCAGCCCTCTAAAACCAAACTTCCTTACTTTAATAAGATTAGAAATGAGAACTAGATTAGCAACCATGTCTTATCATGTGATAAAAAAACCCTAACTATTATTAAGAAAATCCTACCCATGTATAAAATCAATTTATTTCGACATTTTACTACTATATATCTGGAGACACCGCAAGTCTGAAGATATATACAAGTATTGTCAAAATCTTATATTTAATATACAATATTTATTTTATAATGTTTAAAATCATCTACTGAGTCTCAAGTGTTGTGATACATATATCTATTTCGAATGTTAAGAATTTGATAACAGGATTTTGCCGCACACTTATCAATATTTGGATTGGAGAGTATTACGTATAACTGTTCATCATCACTTAAGTTTTCAAACCCACTATCTATTTCTATAGCTTTTACAAACAAGTCGTTCCTAATGTCAGAATAAACATTTACAAGTCTTGTTTGTACTCAATGGAATTACTTTCCTTACCAGGTAGGCATCAGTGAAAGCATTTTTATATTAAAAATTTTTCCCCTCTTTTTAATTATGGACAGTGCATAAGATAAGTATAATTATGCAAAAAGTGGTTTACAAAACATTCGGAAAAAATCTACAATAGTACCTAATCTGAATATAACATGACCTGTGCGCAGGAATAATTTGGCAAGGTATCTGTAATGAGCACATTTTTTTGCGCGGAGCTTCTCAATTGCTGCATTGCAGCAACATTTGTACTTGTAGGTAATAGTAGTACTGTCGATTCAAATATGATCGAGAATGGGAAATCCTAAATATAAAATTACAAAGGGGTGGCACCGTGGCAGGAAAAAGTCAAATACGAAAACGAACAACAAGGAAAACAATTGAAGCAAATATAACATGGCCTGTTAGAATAGTGGTTTGTGTGCTTGTTTCGCATGCGGAAGGTCGTATGATCAAATCCCATTGGGGTAATACTTTTTTCCAGTGATCATACCTTTATATGGTATTTTTTTAATGTTATTCATTATTTACTTGTTTATGTTTTATATAAATTGTCCGAGAGTGCTAAATAGCGTATATAATAAGTTACAATTCAATTCAAATTTGTTAGCAATTCAAACAATGTGGTCATTTTCTGTGACACTCTCACTCGTGCTAGCGCTGTCAGTCGTACCGGAGTACCCCCCCCCCCCCTCGCTGGCAGTATCGGTACCTTCATCTGATGAGTCAACTATAAAATATATTCTGTCAATCTCCTTATCGACAGCATTATCTAATTCATAGCACCTGCTCATGTTTGACACATGATTTCCAGCCAACAGCGGTAATATTCCCGATGGCATCATCCACAACAGCCTGCAAATCTTTAAACTTAAAGGATAGAATCCTTGCAGCAACCTTCCCTTGGCCCATATCAGTTCGATTGGGTTGAGGTTAGCATGGTAAGGTGGAAGCCTAACACACTCGTGCCCGTGTTGCCATAGGATCAAATCCGTACGATAAATCGGTTCTACTGGCTTGTGTTTTTGACATGGTCAAACAATTCAACCCTGAGCATGTTTTGGCTGAATTGTTTGTTAAGGCGCTGTAACCATGACGTCATCACAATTTTCGTACTGAATTTCGTCTGACATTTGTCATTGCAAATGGTATAATAAGGTGCGTTGTCTATCACCACGACACTATGTTATGGAAGATTCAGAATAAGCTTCTCATTGAGCCACTTGGTGAAAATCTCCCCATTCATTTCCCCCATGGTAGTCACCTTTTGATGTATTTACTTTGAAAATGAGCTTGGCTGCGGAAACGAACCCAGAGACAGACCCAGCGTGAACGACAATCAACCGCTCTCCTTTGCTAAATGACACGTTCACAATTATTTCGTCCGACTGCCAGCATTTCGTCGTAGAGTGTGACGTATTTACGAAGGTCTTGTCCACATACACGATCGGTCTACCATCATCTCGGAGTTTCTTTATCTGGCGAAGGAAACGAAACCTGGAAACCAGCACGTCTTGTCTTGCCATGAGCAGCCTCCTATTGTTTTCACAACGCTTCAACTTGAATCCCTGAATTTCTTATTACACCTCGCAAATGAGCATCTCCAGCATCATATCCCATCTTCTCTTGAAGCTCAGCTAGCATTATTTTCGTCGTTGGAAACCGGTGTTTGACGGTAATAATTTCGTTTACTTTACGTCTAACAACACATAGGTCAAAGTCATCCAAAAATCCTCTCTTCGCCAGGAGTTGCTTTCGCACGATGCGGTAGAAACTCCTGTCCCGGTGTTGTTGGAGGCCCTTTTTACCGCCGTCTCTTCCAATGCCATCGACAGATTTTGCACCTTTTCCTCATACTCGCATACCTGAGTAATAAATATCACAAAAATATTTTCATGAACATCAAAGAATAGCAAAATGTAAAAAGGGACAATTTGACAGAGAGACTATATACATGTAACGAATAGTAAGATGGAACCTTCAAAACTCGTTCAATAACCGCTTTTGCGTGTTCGCAATAAAATAGATGATTTTCGTTGCTAGCCATTATGCCATGTGTAGCACAAAACCTCAATTGAATTGTAACAAACATTAGGTGTGTAATTTATATGCATGACCAAGGCACGAAATACCCGTGCATTGAAAAAAATAGATCAATTAAAAAAATGGAACTACTGGGATTAGCAGCTGCACCAGTATGATTGAGAAACCAACGCGCTAACACAATACACTACAGCGTCTCAATACAAAGACTGTGCTCAATAAGTATTATCATTCTATACATGCAAACTTGACTTACCTTTTTTGAAGTGCATTGGTCTATGTTATATTGACATATAGGCAGCTCTTTACTTGTAAACAAACGGGCTCCATTTTGTTGACCTAGTTTCTATTTAAGTAACGGGCGGCCATCTTTGTTACTATTTATAGTAACGTAATGTATTATTCCTCAATGCTGGGGTCTGATTACAAGTGCATCAAACGTGCATCAAACGTGAACATATAGTCACAGTGTCTTGCGTGTGTTGATTTAGGGACGGAAATACAACAATGGCCCATTCAACTGTCAAAATTTATCGCTTTAAAGTCGCCGTGTCTTTATTATGAATAGGAAGAAAGACGCCCTATTGTGTGGGTGTGTTTACACCAACCAGAGTTATACAAATGGAATTAGGTTTCTTTTTATTTGATTTATTAACTCTTCAAAAGGAACACTATAAAGGCTCAGTTGGATAAATTTTGACATTATGTATCTAGAAAAAAACGCCTTTTTGTCTTTTGTGTAACACTTTACGATATCAGTTTTCAAGATATTTGTTTCTATTGATAGATTAGTTAAAGTCCTTTAAAATAAACCCTATAGGTATTCGATTTTTTTAGCAATTCTCGATTAATGGCCATGTAGCGATTTTTAAACCACTTTTACAAAGTACATACAAAATATGTATTGTCATTGCGAGAAGTAAAGATCGGTAAGTGATCATTAAAATTTAAAAGTCGATCTATTTATATATTAATTCATTCAAATGTTAAACGCAGGGTACTTAAAAGGTGATATTATTTATAAGATATAAATGTTCAAAAGAGATAAAAAGAAAAAAGTGTAAGTGATTGTATTTTGGGTTTAACAAACTCATAGCATTTGTCAAAACCTTTCGTAGGATACCAAACGACGAGGTAATGCCTAAAAATAAAGGAGCTAGACCGCTTTTTACGCATGAGAGATTTCACTTCTGGTTAGACAGTTCGAGCTTGTAGCATTTGTCAAGACCTTTTGTTTGATATGCAACAGTCCTATGTTATGTCCAGTAACGGAATGTTAAATGTATTTATACGCATGAGTGATGTTGTCTGCAATATTCAAATACTCCTATCTCAGAAACGGTAAAAGATTGATCCATATAATGATACATTTTCTGTAACTACTCGCAGGTTTTATATATAAGTACTTATAAAAAATGTTTTAAAAATCGCTGAAAGGTCATAACACTAGAATAGCTGAAAATCGAATCAAGAACCTAAGGTTTTTTAAGCATTATAGTTCTATCAAATAATATGAAAATTTCAAAATGTATATCGTAAAGTATTGTACAACAGACGAAAAACGCATTTTTCTGCTATTTTTGCTCGGTTTTAGTTACCATTGCTGATATAATTTTGCACATTCACGATGATCAGTTAAAAAACATGTTGACATTTTTCTTCCAAAATGAGTTTAAACTAGTGCAATGTACCAGTTTTAAACTGACACTTTAATAGCTTATTGCTAACCGCATTTTCTTTAGACGAATAAACTTTGACAGTTGAATGAAGCATTGTCCGTATATCCGTCCCTAAATAAACATACACGAGACGTCCTTAAATAAATATACGCCAGACCGAGTGGCTACTTTAAAGGGATTAACTTTGACAGTTGATTGGACCATTGTCGCACATCCGTCCCTTAATCAACACACTGTGACTATATGTTCACGTTTGACGCACTCCTGATCAGACCCGAGCAATTAGGGATAATGCACCGATGATTTATGTAATTTGGTTTCGGCCCGCCTAGGAGTAAACGAGGTTATATTTTTTATTAAATGTATAAATATTATTTATTTTGAACATATTTAAAAACATAAGCTTTTTGGAATATTTTGTTTTTAATTCTTGTTTATTTGCTTTTAGTAATTAAGATGTGAAGCACGTATTTATTTATAGACATCTAATTTAGTAAGGCTATAGTTATAATGATGCTTTACCTTTAACCGCCTCCGTGGTCGAGGGGTTAGAGTCGATGACTTCTAATCCAGTTACCTCTCTGGCGTGGGTTCGATCCCCGGGAGATGCTTTGGTAGTTTAGCACGGAGGAAGGTAGTCTAGTACTGGTATAACTCTCCAGGAACGATGGTTAGGAAACTACCAAACTACCCGCCTATATGACTAAAATACTGTTGGGAAAAGGCGTAAAATGTAACAAACAAACAAACAAAACAAACTCTCCGTCTAGGGCCGAGGACCTAACCTACAAAGATTCAAGCCCTAAATTGGGTATACGAGTCAGCTAGAGATTAAGAATAGAACGAGGATGTCATTCGTTGAAATTATTGTTAAAAATGGCTGCTGCGCACATATTCAAATTTAGAGTCTAATATGGCCGCCGGAAGTGAGTCATATCTAAAATGGCCGCTCCGCATGTTCACTTCCAACATATCTTATATGCAAATGAGTTACTATAAATAGTAACAAATATAGCCGCCCGTTACTAACAGAAGAGACTATGTCAACAAAGCGACGCCCGTTTGTTTACAAGTGAAGTTCTGCCTATAATACTGGTAATATGCAAGAAAAAGAATCAAACATTGGCTGCCGGTAGACGGAATATCTAGCTCTAGGGTTACTGTTTAGCTGATAGTAGATATATATTCCGGTCTGTACCGGCAGCCTGTGTGAGATTCTTATAATCTATCTCCAGTCATAACATCATTTGATTACGTCACATGGTCAACAGCAAAACAAAGACAGAAGGGATTTTGTCACAATTCACATGATCTCCAAAAAGTATGTATAGTCACTCATGTGAAGTTTCATTGAAATTCCACCAGAAGCTTGACCTGTAAAAGCCAAACAAGATTTTTCTATTGATAGCTCTGACGGGCATTTTGTGCAGCTAAGCGGGACATGCCGTGATATGCACAACTAGGGATGGTACCGAAATCCTGTGAATTGTAGTGGAAATCCCGCCAGCAGTTCGACCTCTGATAGCCAGACAGGATTTTCAATTTTTAGCTATGGGAGCCATTTTGTGCAGCAAAGCAGAACATGACAGCGATATGCACAGCTAGGGATGGTACTGATCACTCCTGTAAGGTTTGGTTGAAATCTCAACAGTAGTTTGACCTGTGACAGCCAAAAAATATATTTTCTATTTTTAGCTCTGTCGGGTATTTTGTCCACTGTACAGCTAAGCAGAACATGCCGGTAATGTACACAACAAGGAATGGTTCTGATCTGTCCTTTAAAGTTTGGTTGAAATCTCACCAGGAGTTTGACGTGTGAAAGCGGAAAAAGATTTTTTTTTCATTTTTAGCTCTGTTTGCCATTTTGTGCCGCGAAGCGGAACGTGCTGGCAATGTGCACAACCAAGGTTTCATACTGATCGCTCCTGTAAAATTTGGTAAAATCACATCAGTAGTTTGGCCTGTGAAAGCCAGACAAGATTTTTTCTATTTTTTAGCTCTGTCGACCATTTTGTTTACAAAATGGCTGCCAGAGCTAAAAATAGAAAAATATTGCCCGACCTTCACAGGTCAAACTACTGGTGGTATTTCAACCAAACTTTCTAGGAGTGATCAGTACCATCCCTTGTTGTGCACGTCACCAGCACGTTCCGCTTTCCTGCACAAAATGGCCACCAGAGCTAAAAGTAGAAAAATCTTGTCCGGCCTTCACAGGTCAAAATACTGGTGGGTTTTAATCAAGCTTTACATGAGTGATCAGTACCATCCTTAGTTGCGCACATCGCCAGGATGTTTCGCTTTGCTGCACAAAATAGTCGACAGAACTAAAAATAGACAAGAACCGGTTGAACCGGGTGATGCTCCCCGAACAGGTTTTGGACACAGGAAAGTATAACTCTTGTAGTGTTATGTCACAGACAAAGTTACAAAGTTCAAAGTGTAAAATGAACAAAGGGTAATAACTCCAAAATTAAGCAAGGCAGAGTTAAAGTTCTTATGCTCTGCACTTTTTTCAAATGAGTTCAATGTTCCTACACAGTTTCATGTTAATGCCTCTTATGGTTTTACAGTTTTGTCAGGGACAAAGTTAAACAAAAGGCGGAAAGTTCAAAATAAGGCATGACAGGGTTATAATCCTTTTGCACTGCACTTCTACCCAATGAGGTATATCTACCTACAAAGTTTCATGTTGATATCTCTAATAGTGTAAGAGATATGCCCCGGACAAAGTTTAAAGTGTAAAATTGAACAAAGGACAATAATTACAAAATTAGACAAGACAGGGTTATGGTTCTTTCGCACTGCACTTCTATTCAATGAGATCTATCTAACAAGAAAATTTCATGTTGATACCTCTTGTTGTTTCAAAGTTATGTTCCGGACAAGAATAGCGGGCGGACGGACGGAAGTTCTAAGAGTGATCAGTACCAAACCCTGCTGTTCACACCGCCTGCACGTTCCGCTTCGCTGCACAAAATGGCCGACAGCGCTAAAAATAGAAAAATCTTGTCTGGCTTTCAGAGGTCAAACTACTGGTGTGATTTCAACCAAACTTTACAGGAGTGATCAGAACCATCCCTAGCAGTGCACATTACGGCATGTCCTGCTTAGCTGCACAGTGCACAAAATGCCCGACAGAGCTAAAATAGAAAAATCTTGTCCGGCTGTCATAGGTCAAACTACTGATGGGATTTCAGCCAAACTTTACAGGAGTGATCAGTATCATCCCTAGTTGTCCAAATCGCCGCCATGTTCTGCTTTGCTGCACAAAATGGCCCCCATAGATAAAAAAACAGAAAAATCCTGTCTGGCTATCACAGGTCAAACTGCTGGCGCGATTTCCACCACAATTTTACAGGAGTTCAGTGCCATCCCTGGTTGTGCATATCACTGCATGTTCCACGTGCACTTTGCTGCACAAAATGGTCGTCAGAACTATGTTCGTGAAGTTAGCCAGACAGCAGGAGCAGCCGGAACTCATTTCCGTCTACTCTCGCTACTCCAGCTAGTCGGAATCCGGTTCCGGCTATACAGGCTGGCCAGATATGATACGGTAAAACCTGTGCAAAAGACCATTGGCTTATATCATAATGTAGTGTTAAATTACTTATCAAAACGATCTCTGGCTATTCCGGCCAGCCAGAAATATAGAAATCAAGGCTACATAGATGAAAAAAATCCGAATGCAGGTTGAAGAATATATATGTAGTGCATTGTTTGTCCGGTTGTCCGCGGGTATAGGTGTGTCCGTCTGGTATTTTGCGGACGTTGAGCCAAAAAATGTACTATACAGCTCATATCTGGCCAATTCCGGCTGGCCCTTGTGAGGACCTGACTCAATTACGCAAAACCCCATATGGTGCTAGCACAAATATTCAGAAATTAAATCCTGGATTTTTTTCATCTTAGATAGCCTTTATTTTGGTTATTCTTGCCTGCCGGAATGACCAGATTTCGAGGTCATAAGTAATTTCAAACTACATTATGGAATTAACAAATGGTCTTTTGCACAGGCTTTACTATATCTTCTATGGCTAGCCGATTCAGGCGGATTCCGGCTAGCCGGGGTAGTCGGGACAGCCGGACGAGACAAAAGTTCCGGCTGTTTCGGCTACTCCGGCTGCCTGGCTAACTTCACGAACTTGTCAGAGCTATAAATAGGAAAATCTTGTCCGGCTTTCACAGGTCAAACTTCTGGTGAGATTTCAATGAAACTTCACATGAGTGGCAATACATACTTTTTGGACACATATGTTTTTGTGACAAAAACCCTTCTTGTTTTGTTTTGCTCTTAACCATGTGACGTCATCAAATGACATAATGACTGAAGATAGATTATAAGAATCTTACACTGGCTGCCGGTACAGACCGGAATATCAAGGGTAACTGTTTACGGCGGTAACGAGGCTCTGCCGATGAGCACGAAATAATCGTGCTAAACTATGACACAACTAATTTAACCGTATATCTATAACTCTTAAACTGCAATAAAAACATTTATCTTCTAATTCGCTTCACTTAAATCACCTAATAATCAAGAGTTATAAGACCTTTAGTCTGTGGGACAGTGTAAGGAGCAACACTAAGATAGGAAGATGGTCTTCGCATTGTTTCAATATCGAGAAAAAAACAAAGAAGGAGATATTGCCCAACTGCCACTCCCTTATAAGGAAATTGGAAGCTTTTTTCTTGTCTAGACCTTACTTCCGTTACTTACAGTTCATGTAAAAAGGACTTGTGAAAAGTAAATAAGCTTAAATCTCTATTTAATGCACTGTAATTAAAAAAAACTTAAGATTAGAATCGGAGAGAAATAATGTCATTATTGTCTTCGACAACCAAAATTCTTTCTTTAAACGGCATTACCGGATATCTTTAATACAATTGCATAGGCACAAAAACATAATACTAACAAATTTCAACTTCCATTATTTGCTATAACATACTATTGTAAATATTTTGATAATTTAATGGTGTTTTGGCTATTAATTAATTGCACTTAAACATGAAAGCATACAATTATTAACATACTTCAGTCAGTATGCTGCGAGGCGGCGACGCAACACTTCTCCAACGCGGACGCGGGACGTAGAAGGAAACAAAGTATCAAGATCAGCCACCTTCCATAAGTGTCCTGACATGATTTTTTGTACGAAAGAAAACATAAGAAACTAATCCATTAATTTTAAAATTGAACTTAATTTAGATGCCTAAAATGTACATTCACTAAATGTATGCCCTCCATATGTCAGTTTATTGTAAAATGATAAAGTCTTATAACATAAAAATAGAAGTTATGTATATATCTCTTTCTGTATTTTAGCTTTGTTAATAAACCAAAATAAACTGGAAATCAAAATGACAAACCCTTCAAACTATGATATTTCTTAGAACTAAAAGAAAAGACAAAACTTTCTTCACAAACAAACAATACATAACACAGGAATCCTCGAGTCCTCGTAATCCTTGATTTCGTTAATAAGCCCTCGGCTGTACATCTTGACCCTCGATCAACAGTTAATACTGTATTTATTCTAATCAAACAACTTACAATTTCCAATGCTAAGCTTGGATCCATTACACTTGTTTCTAAAACTCTTAATGAGTCCTGCCAAAACATCTTGACTCTTGGTCAAAGTTAATCTGCATCAAATTCAAATCATTCTAATCAACCAACTCACAATTTCAAGTACTAAGTTTGCGTCTGTCATAAAAACATCTGTATCTAAAACTTTTAATAAGCCCTCGGCTATATATCTGGACCCTTTGTCAAAGATAATTCTGCATGAAATTCTAATCAAATAACTGACAATTTCAAATGCTAAGCTTGCGTCTGCCATACAAAACCATCTGTATCTAAAACTTTTAACAAGCCCCCAGCTATACAACTGGACCCTTAGTCAAATATAATTCTGCATTAAATTCTAATCAAATAACCTACGATTTCCAATGCTTAGCTTGGGTCCGTTATACCAAAGAATCTGCATCTAAAACATTTAATAAGCCCTCGACTATACATTTTGACCTTTGGTCAAAGATAATTCTGCATTAAACTCACCAAGCTTGTGTCTGTCATATACTAGAACTTTTAATAAGCCATCGGCTACACATCTGGACCATTGGTCAAAGATAATTCTGCATTTAATTCTAATCAAACAACTCACAATTTCCAATGCTAAGCCTGCGTCTGTTGTACCAAAACATCTCAAACTTTTTTTAAAAAATCACAGAAATAACAAATATTTAAATTTAAAAATGGTGTTTTATTAATTCATAAAGACAATTAAGACCTTACTTGGTGAAAACTTATAATAATCAAAATTAAAGTTTTGTAAAGTGTAGTAACAAATCTCAACGTTGGACTTTGCTCGTAAAAGTCTCGGACAGAAAAGATTATACTAAAAGTCTCAATTCCACGAAATTTTCGAAGCCCTCGACGTTACATTTAGACCCTCACTCTGGTTAATTATGCACAAAATAATTTAATCGAATCACACACATTTTTCCAATGCTATATTTGACTTTCGGTTCTTATCGACAATTATCCATAATCATCTCCTGTATGTTTTGTGATTGATATCGCGTCCGTTTAACTCACAACGAGTGAAAAATGTCCATTGGTAAAAATGTTGTGAGTAACTTCCGTTCCTCGTTGTGAGCACCCATCTATGACGTGTGACACGAATAACAAGGTGAGTTTTTTTCATAATTTTTGAAGATTACAGACATCTATGTGAAAATATCGGAATGCAGTTAGCTAGCGATGTGTTTTCCGTGTATGCACATGTAAAGATATTGCCTGTTGGTGGACAATTTGATGGAAATACCGTGCGACGCAGTCACTCTGGGTACCTGGAAAACTGGAGATAACTTCTCTCCGGACCAAATTTAACATTGAAAACGGCGATTCTGGTGAAGTTTTGTGCATTCTAACCTAAAGCAGATGCTCACAAGTCTTCAGCGTAAATTATTTCCTGAAAGTCTTCATAGAAACGAAGATATACCCTTTTTTGCTTTAATCCTCGTTGTGAGCACCATAACCTCGTTGTGAGCAAGACAAGCGCAGTGCGTGTCTTGTTTTAATATGTAATTCAGATGGTGAAAATATAATTTTCAATCTACCAAAGCAATTAAAACGTGTTTGCACATCGGCATTTCTTTGCAATAGTTCTTTATCTACATAACTTGGTCAGTCTATCAACATGAATGAAGCTCAGGATAAATACATGCATGTTTATATCACACACACGAAGAATATGCAAATAAATAAATAATTTACATCCCCTTACTAGTTCACCACCATTTGCACAAACAGCAAAACATTTGCAAAATCGTAGGTATATGAAGTTTTTTTTGTTTATCATTATCTATTACGCTAAGACAGTAATACATGTGTAGTTTTAAAAGATAAACACACTAAATAAGTAATCCTCCGCAAAAAACGATAGTCGCATAATTACAGATTCAAATAGTTCTCAGCGTCTGTTTGCTCTGTATCTAGAGCATTTTTCATGATTTTAGTTGCACTGTCTTTCCGGAAGCTCATGACAGTCTGTGTTTGACATTTAGAAAGCATTTTCATCATGAAATACAGAAATAGTGGCATTTTTAGAAATCTTCTTGACTTATTAGGTGTTACACCACTAGTACAATTTTGGGTTAGCTGATTTTACAGTGTGTTTGGCTGAAAAGAAAGTTTTTGCAAGAGACATGACCCCAACTTTTCTTTTGATTTTTGTGTTCAAATATGAACCAAATCCGTTTACTAATAAGGAAGTTATGGTCAATGTTAAAGTTTTGGACGGACTGACGGACGGACAGTTCTAAACTTATATGTCTTCCTTCGGGGTATGCACAACGTCTTGCAAAGAAATGCTGCTGTGCAAAAACGTTTTAATTGCTTTGGTAGATTGAAACTTATATTTTCACCATCTGAATTACATATTAATACCAGACAGGCACTGCACTTGTCTTGCTCACAACGAGGTTATGGTGCTCACAACGAGGATTAAAGCAAAAAAGATATATCTTCGTTTCTATGAAGACTTTCAGGTAATAATTTACGCTGAAGACTTGTGGGCATCTGTTTTAAGTAAGAATGCAAAAAAACTTCACCAGAATCGACGTTTTCAATGTTAAATTTGGTCCGGAGAGAAGTTGTCTCCAGTTTTCCAGCTACCCCGAGTGACTGCGTCGCACGGTATTTCCATCAAATTGTCCACCAACAGGCAATATCTTTACATGTGCATACACGGAAAACACATCGCTAGCTAACTGCATTCCGATATTTTTACATAAATGTCTGAAATCTTCAAAAATTATGAAAAACTCAAATTGTTTACCGTGTCACACGTCATAGATGGGTGCTCACAACGAGGAACGGAAGTTGCTCACAACATTTTTACCGATGGACATTTTTCACTCGTTGTGAGTTAAACGGACGTGGATATTGATACTGTGTGTGTACAACACTTGCAAAAAATTATATATGTATATAATTATGCAAATATAACAATTTTCAAATATCGAACAATATGTAAAATGTGTACTGCAAATATTTGTGCACATTATATTTAATCGATAAATTATATGCATTCATTTCTCATTGGAAAATTTGACTTAGAATTTACAGAAAATAAATTTCTAATTACCTCCCTTTATTTACATGAAATGTTACATTCGGTTATATCTTTATAAATAATGCTTATTGGAACTTACAATATTGACAAATCTTAATTTGAGCATCATTATAATGCAAAAAATGTGTTCAGGATCTGTGTATCGAAAATATTTCAACTACATTATTTAGATGTTAACAAAACAGACTGTGTATAAGGGGCCTCCGTGGCCGAGTGGTTAAAGTCACTGACTTGAGATCACAGGTCCCTCACCGCTGTAGGTTCGACCCTCTTACAGGTCGAAATCTTTCATGTGAGGAAGCCATCCAGCTTGCTTACGGAAGGTCGGTGGTTCCCTCGTGCCTGAAATAATGCCCGGAGGGGCACCTTGGGTCTTCCTCTACCAATAAAGCTGGAAACAAATCGACGAAAAATCTCGGCGGGACGCTCAAGGATGGCCCAACTTGAGTGCACGGTCGCCCACATGGGCTTTCCGGCGGCGACCTTTAATAAACGCATCAAAAAAATAGAACATGTATTATTCAACATCCAAAGAAAATTAGTCTTTATCAGTTAATTAAATTATGTCTTTAAAATATGGTAGACGATCAGAATCAATTTAGAATTCCCACTGATAACTTAACTAAGACCGAAATATTCTACCCGTTCTTAATGTTCATACTTTTTTGATGGATGTCCTTATCCAAAATTTGACGGTGTGCAGATGTATGTCCAAATCAGACATTTCAGAATACTTGTGTCTAAAAACTACTCTACACTGTAACTTTTATTTATATATATTATAAAAACGGAATTTCATTCATAACGAACAACTACCATCTAGCATTAAAATAAAAGAAAATGCACTTAAGTTTTAAAAATGTGTACGTAAAAAACGTGAACATGCCGGAAATCTTGCGCTTTATAAAAGCATTGCTCATAAAGTCATGGACAAAATAAATTGGACGTAGAGTAAGTGTAACAAAAGTATCATAAGTATTGTCTGCCATTAATGATACACAATTCTTAGATTTTTTTTCACAGCCCAGTTCAGGGAAAAGGTGTCATCACCCAACGTACATGGTACCATTACGGAAGAATTGAAAGGATATATCAAGTGATTGTTATTATGTGTGCAAACATGTCTTTGTAAAAGAGCCAAAAAGTGTTTTTACGAAACAACAAAACATTCTTAGAAACTTCAGTCAGCCAACTTACTCAAGTAACACGAGTATAAATAATAATCATTGAAAGACCAATTAATTATCATTGAAAAATCATTTAAATATTAGTTATTGTTGATGCTTTAAAAGCATTTCACTCTTCACAGTCAGTCTGAACATTAGTTACAGTGGTTAAATCTTCGCCAACTAACTCAAATGGAACGAACATCTTTGACAAAATGAGAGTCGCATCATATTGTATGTAAGCTGCACATGCATTTGACTATCATCAAAATCCATAGTTATTGAGCAAACATCAGCAGATAAGAATAAGTCGAACTAAACATGCTTTCTCTTAATACCAAAACATGTACATAATCATAATCGAATTCCGAAATGCCATGTTTATAAGGCCAAAAATGAAATTATGCTGTAAAATTAGGGTTGGGTAGGTAGGAAATTTACGTGTGTGTGTGCGTGTGCGTGTGCATAATGGTGGTGGTAGTTATCACTCCGGATTACGACAGTTAGCCACATATTGAATTCACCAGAGCACAGTTCAACCACCACATCGTTCATGGGCTGTCTGTGCAGCAGTTTACTAGTACTACTTGCCTTCACTTTCGCAAGGAACTGAACTTCTGTACATGCCAGAGCAGAGTTACAGTGCGAATGACCGTTTAAAGGATTGCATGATCAATCACAACGAAAGTGACCTGCGCCGTCCGGGAATTGAACCAGGGTCGCCCGATTCACAGTTTAACGGCTAACCGGATAGCTATATGTGCACTACATGTATACTCTTAATATTCAATACTGTTTAATATCTTTTTTTATCAAATTTATGTCTTATTATATCTTCTTTTGTGAAAGATGATAAATCAGAATTTGAACATTTTTGAGAACGGATACATGTAGTCGAATTAGAAAGCTACTAATCATGTATGTTTGAACAGTGACTTGCCCGCTAACCTGATAAGTTGTTTTTCTTTTACAATTCTGTAGTTGATGTAGAAAAGCAAATTGTTCATCATACTTCTACAAAAACCAACACATGTTCATTAATATAATATTGTATATAATATAATAATGTTAAATAAAATTATTTCTTAAAAGATTAATAATATCTGTCATATGGTGCGGTTCGGACCGGAATATCCGTCCCGAGGGGACCCGCCCATTAGGCGGTAACGAGGCTTGCCGAGTTACCGCCCATAGGCGGGTTCCCGAGGGACGGATATTCCGATCCGAACCGCAATCATATGCCAGATATTTTTTCTTGCATATTCTGCCATATTAATTCATATTTAAAATGGTTTACCTCAATATGATATATGTTCATGGAAATTAAAGTCATTTCATCCATAACTATTTTCTTACAATAGCGTATGAACTTATAACTTTAATAACAACGGCGAAATGACGCGAAATGATGCACATAATTCCCTTCTAAAACGACGACATTTTAACGCGGTTCATTCATAAAGCGCGGTAAAATGACGTTGTGTTTGGCACGCGACTCATCTGGCACCCCCATGCCAGATGAAATACCGGCATGGGTAAAACTCACGGAAACGCCATTCTGCTATGCAAGAAAAAAGTTTCTCTTCCATCCTTAAAATCTTGCCAATTATTTACCACGTGCAGAGGTACGAAAACCACAATATATCCTGTACAGTACAATGCGAAGTCTTCGAGTGGCGTATCTATCCGCCTGTCAATTACATACACACACTGCACGAAATAATCGTGCTAAACTATGAAACAACTAATTTAACTGTACATCTATAACTCTTAAACTGCAACAAGTTTGCTTCTTTAAAAAGAAGCATGCGAGAGGTCTTTTTGCTGCTGTGGTTCGAAAATATTTGGGGATATTTTTTTTATAAATAACAACTATTTAACAAAATAGAATTTATTAAATATATTGAATATAGTATCATAATCGAAGTTTGTTTTACACTTCATTTTTTTTTAATGTTTTGATAGATTATGTGCCGGAGAAATGGACTTTTTTCTTGGCGCATAAAAGGATACCTGTTCTACAAAGGGAACTTGTATCATAGTTTGGGGACCTTTCTGTTGAAAATGTGTCAGAGTTAAATCATATACATGTACATATACATGCACAGGGAGTTTACTGGAGTGCAGGTATCAGTTACCGACACTCCAGAGCATACCCATTGATTGGCTCATTTTTGCTGGGATTTACTTATTGTTACGGCAGAGAAAGGGAAAGCGACAGAGATATCATATTCTTATGCTCGTTCATTGGTTTCTTTTTTCTGGGGTATATTGTGACAACAGGGAACGTGTTTTATGTTTAAATATGATACAAAAGAGAAAGAGCATCAAAACACTCGGCAATCTGATTAATACTGGGGGGCTACGCCCCTCATACAAATCAGATAGCCTCATGTTTCGATGCTCTTTCTATTACAATAATTTAAAACAAATTATACATTAATATATATGTTAAAAGTATTATCAAAATAAAAGTTTCTTGTAAAATTCAATAAGCAACTTTTCGGTTGATGTTTCGGTAATTTCTTCTACATTTTCCAAAAACGGGCAGAAAGTATTTAATCAAACAATTTTAAGTCCAGGATTTACATAGAATATGTTTATGTCATTTGACTGAAATGAATAGTATATAAAGCTGCATGCCTCCAATCACAATATTCGATGAAAATCAAACTTGAGTAAAATTTGTGACATTTGCGCAAAAATCTCCGTTGCGTTATTTAGTCATACCAGTTCAAAAGTTTCGGTACACGGTTCACTGGGTCATATAATAATGGATGGTGATTCTGTAGCTATAATGTTCACTGTTACTATGTATTGGAACACGAAATAGTAAAACACTTTTCAGAAAACAATACGGTAATCGACCTATACTGCAGTACAGTTTAAAATATTAATACGGTATGAAACATCCGTTTAGCGACATGCTGGCGGCATCCATTTTTGCGTATCTGATTGTAGATCTAGTGAACCAATTTCATTTAAAGCGTAAAATCATGAGAAGTAGTCTACAAAACTTGTTTTGCGCATGCTCCGCCTCAAAATACGACTTAACTTAAACGAAAATTAACATCGAAGTGAATAAATCGGTACAAGGAAAAATCGAAAAATATCATTTACGTTACTTAACACTACGAGCAATGGTTCATTCCGTTTTTAATCATTTATGAAATCGATAGTTGTTTTCTGAATAGCGTTTTACTATTGTATGTTCCGAAAATTAGTAACAGTGAACATTATAACACTATCACCATGCACTATTATATGACCGAGTGAACGGTGTACCGAAAATTGCTGCTACTTTCACTTTTGAACTGGTATGACTAAATTACGCAACGTAGATTTTGTGGCTTTGTTTGTTTGTTTGTTTGTTTGTTTGTTTTGGGTTTTACGTCACATCGACACAGTATAGGTCATATCGCGACGTTCCAGCTTTACTGGTGGAGGAAGACTTCAGGTGCCCTTCCGTGCATTATTTCAGGCACAAACAGACACCTGAGTAGAACCACCGACGTTCCGTAAGCTAGCAGGATAGCTTCCTCACATGAAAGAATCTAAAGTCCCTGTCGTGATTCGAACCCACAGCGGTGAGGGGCAAGTGGTTTGAAGTCAACGCCCTTAACCACTCGGCCACGGACGCCCAAGATTTTGTGGCGAAAATGGCACAACTTTTTCTCAAGTTTGATTTTCTTGGGGTTGGAGGCATGCAGCAGTATTTATTGTTTATTACAATCAAATGATATATAACATTAGTATTGTAAATCTGGGACTTAAAATTGTTTGATTAACATACTTTATGCCCGTTTTGGAAAATCTCTGGTGCCTTTTATATCTCACAATATTTTCGGGAAAAAAACAGATCTTAAACAGCTGCAAAAAAGACCCCTCGCATGCTTCTTTATAAAGAAGCTAACTGGTCATTTTTATTTCTGTTTTTAATTGTCTTTAAAACATAGACCTGGAAGAGTACTTTAAAATGGCTCATCACTTTACATTGTGAACTTTGTTGTTATATGAATTTTGGCCTACTTTCACTTATTTGGACAGACTTGGTGAAAACAAACATGGCTGACAAAACAGAATCACCTTAACACTTATAGCCTGTTCGATTGATCCTTTAGAAGAGCTTCCGTTATAGGTAGAGGTCTGTTCGATTGCGCGATGGCAAGAAGTGTTGGGTAAAGATATGTCATAAAACACAATAATATATATATATATATTTTCTAGATGTTTCTACAGCTTTTCAATAAACATACGAAATTAAATATGACAGATCGCCTTTGTTCGATTGGGTCCTCTTCTAAGCTGTTCTAGTTATTAAATTCTCTTCTCGAATCTGACATTTAAAATTAAGACGATTGAAACGAACTTCCGACTAATTTAAAGTTGCAACATTCTCCGTGGAATTAGTGTACAGTATCTACTAAATCTTTGTTTTATTCAAATAAAATTCCATTTTGATTAAAATCAAATAATGTAAGTAATATTGTTTAAATATAAGATGACAATTAATGGGGGGAAAACATTGCGGGAATAAAACTATTTAGGACGAATAAAATTTTCTGTTTGTGGTGAGCATGGTTATATAGAGTAGCTTATCCTATGAATGTTAACAAGTTTGACTTCGGCCGAGTATCTTTTTAAAGATACTTCTTGTTTTTAATTTAACTTGTATGTTATTCTTTTTGAAAGCCACAATTCAATTTGGATTGGTTTTGAGGCCAATAAAGTTAGGAATCTAAGTGAGATTTTTAAAAGATTTAATTTGATAAATAGAAAGCGTCTTGGGATTGCTTTAGGGTTCCTTTAGGTTTCATGTTTTTATCATTTACACTGTACAAAGTTACATTGTAGGTTGCATTTAACAACAAAACTTTTCTACAATGGTGATAATTGAAAACCTGGTTTCGTGGCATTGTTTCTTGTTACTCATTTTATCTTTATCTTTTTCAGTGTACTGTAAAAACAGTGAAGGAAACATCAACATGCCCGTATCAAGGATGCGGTCAAAAAGTACAATTAACCGACAAAAAGATAAGATGGTTTCAGGCAATATTAGATGACATGTTCAAGGAGTATGATGCTGGTGATCATGAAGATTTTGATAGCCAGAGTGTTCCGAACTCATTACTTGCTGGAGGTATTATAACAATCAGTGTTCTGACCGGAGAAAGTATGGCTGTACCTTATGATCCGAACCTACAGGTTCTGCAACTGAAAATGCAGATAAGCGAGACAATGGACCACCCTGTCGATAAGCAAAAACTTCTATACATGGATAAAGAATTAGCAGTAAGATTTCTTTAATTGAAATATTAAATATTCTTACATATTATGGTTGATGGAGCTAGTTTCTGATAAAACATATAGATTTTAGTGCAGTTTGGACTTAAAAAGATCCATTTTAGTATTAAGTTTAAAAATTATGCCGAAATTTTTCAGGTTTAACAAGGATAAACACAAAACGCTCGCGTGTATGATTTTTGACAGGAAATAGAACCTCAATCGCAACTTTTCGGCCCTTTCCGTCAGTCTTCGGATAAGGACTATTATAGATAATAGGCGAGGATGTTCCGATTGAATAGAACCTTCCTTCAGTAAACATGCATTCTTCAAAATTTTATGTTTACACACATTTTAATGGTTATGTAGTGTCCATACTTAATTTTTATATGCCCGAAAGAATTTCGGACATATTATGTTATACCCCCTGGCGTCCGTCCGTCTGTCCGTCCGTCTGTCCGTCCGTCCGTCCGTCTGTCCGTCCGTCCGTTAGCAATTTGGTTTCCGGAGAATAACTGAAGTTCCATTTGGCCCACAATATTCAAACTTCGTAGGATGATTGTCCATATTGGGTAGAAGAGCCCTATTGATTTTGGGGTCATAAGGTCAAAGGTCAAGGTCACTATGACCTTAAAACTGAAAACGTTAGCAATTTGGTTTCCGGAGCATAACTTAAGTTCCATTTGGCCCACAATATTCAAACTTCATAGGATGATTGTCCATATTGGGTAGAAGACCCCTATTGATTTTGGGGTCATAAGGTCAAAGGTCAAGGTCACTATGACCTTAAAACTGAAAACAGTTTTTGGAGCATAACTTAAGTTCCATTTGGCCCACAGTGTTCAAACTTCATAGGATGATTGTCCATATTTGGTAGAAGACCCCTATTGATTTTGGGGTCACAAGGTCAAAGGTCAAGGTCACTATGACCTTAAAACTGAAAACAGTTTCCGGAGCATAACTTAAGTTCCATTTGTCCTACAGTGTTCAAACTTCATAGGATGATTGTCCATATTTGGTAGAAGACCCCTTTAGATTTTGGGGTCACAGGTCAAAGGTCAAGGTCACTATGACCTTAAAACTGAAAACAGTTTCCGGAGCATAACTTAAGTTCCAATTGGCCCACAGTGTTCAAACTTCATAGGATGATTGACGATATTGGGTAGAAGACCCCTATTGATTTTGGGGTCACAAGGTCAAAGGTCACTATTACCTTAGAACTGAAAACAGTTTCCGGAGCATAACTTAAGTTCTATTTGGCCCACAGTGTTCAAACTTCATAGGATGATTGTCCATATTGGGTAGAAGACCCCTATTGATTTTGGGGTCACAAGGTCAAAGGTCAAGGTCACTATTACTATGAAATTGATAACAGTTTCTTGAGCATAACTTTGATCCATTTAGCCCACAATATTCAAAAACATCATAGTACGATGATTGTCCATATTGGATAAAAGACCCCTAAGATGATTTTGGGGTCACAAGGTCAAAGGTCAAGGTCACTTTTACCTTAGAATTGAAAACAGTTTCTGGGACATAACTTAAAGTTCCATTTGGACCACAATATTGAAACTTCAAAGGAGGATTGTTATTTGAAGGAGGTAATACTTTATTTTAGTCCCATGTCTTACAAATGCTTCATCTTTACTAAAAAAAAAACACTTTCGGGCATATAATGCTCCGCCTAGCGGTGCTCTTGTTTATATTTCACACCGAGTTCTGGAGAGGGCAATAATTCGTTTATTTGTTTATTTTTTTTATTAATCTATTAATTTTGTACCGGTATTTCAGAGTTACAAGAAGGACGGAATGCCAGCAAGATTACTAGATTATAGTGTGAAGCCGAATGCCACACTTTGTTTAGTTATCGTACTATTTTCTGTCCCAGATAACTTTGACAATGTCGTGTTTGATTTGTTTTGGGGCTACCCGTTAGGTAGGCGGGATTATTTAGATGCGTCATGTCTCATGTTCAAGGGGACCCACTGCCAGTCAATTTGTGACTACTCGAAAAGTAATCCAGTAAAAGCAATAAGGCACTCTGGAGATGTAATGGATGATGTAAAAGAAATTGGACATCATACGATTAATGTCAGTTTAAAAAGTCTACCAACTGATATAACACATTTGTTTTTCACTCTTAGTGCTTGGAGTTCGCCAAATATATCGCGATATCCAAACCCAAGCTTGAAGTTCCATGAGATGTCTAATCCTACGAAAGATTTATGTAAAACCACATTCCATCATGCAGGAGCGTCTCAAGCCGTTGTCATGTGTTCTGTGTCACGTGGTTCTCATGGCCGATGGGAAATATTTGAATCCGGAAAACTATCGGCTGGTAATGCAAGAGACTATAAACCTTTACAGACAACCATTCAGTCATTGATTACACAAGGATTTTGAAAGGAATATATGTTCATCTGATTTTCAAAAATCAGACCGGGTGTGAGAAGTAAACCATTGAGTACTTGACATTTATAGATATATATGTAGATGGCTGTCTTCTGTTGTACATGAATATATTTATAATGTGATGTTTTGAATATATAAACCATATGCAATAATTAAGTTACGTGTAACAATAATAAATGTGTGAAAAGATATAATAACCCTACAGACTCCAGTCATTGGGAGCGGATAGTAAAATAACAACAATATTAACATGTTCCATAGCGGAAAATAATGCTTGTAAGGACAGAATTGTAAAGGAGTCAATTAAATTTAATATTTATTCATATCAAACTATCAGTATGGTGGCCGGTAGCGTCCATTTTAAAGCGGAGTAAAATTTGACCGTTAGTTTATAAAATGTCGCCCCGCGAGATTTTATGTCGCAATTGTACGAAATGTCGCGGCTCATACATGTAGAAACTCTTGAGTTTATCTGTCATGTTTCTGTGTAAAAAGCCGAGTTTTACGATGGAAACCGCTCATTTTTTGTCTACATAGTAGACTAAGTCACGCAAACATATGCTTACTTTAGGTAGCCGGTTACGGCCATTACAATCCCCTATTTTGTTTGGATGCATACCTTGTAAAAAGTTGAGTTTGATTATCAAGCATCGGCTTTTTATGCCGGGTAATGTCTCTGCGCAAATAGTCGCGGCTGAAAATTGCTATTACTCGCTGCGATATTTTATGAGACCGTTGTTGAGGATACAAGAAGCCGCGGCCTACAATTTTTCCTCTCAACTTTATGGATAATTTCAAATTTTTAACACTTGCAAAAAATGTCGCGGATTTCTTTCTGTTCCTCTACTTTTTAACAAACGAGGGATAAAATGTAGTCAAACCATGGACGCCACTGGCCACTGGAGTCAAAATGTTCATAGCTGTTTCCAACAAATGTTATAAAGAAATATCGAGGTGAATACGTCCCCGGCGACATTTTGTACTACTAAGTATTTCCGCAGAAAATCTTGCGGGTTTGTAAGTTACCCTCGACATTTTACGATAAAACTATAATAAAATTCCTCGCGGGTTTGAAATGGGTGTAACCGCGGGTCCACCATATATATGTGAAACTGTGAACAGCGTCTTAACCCTGATTAAGGTTGGGAGAAGCTTCTAAAAAAAATAGCTCATTTTCTCACAATGGGAAATACTGTTTAATTTTTAAACTATGGGTCAAACACTTTTCACTTATAAATGCAGGAACTGTTTAAATTTAAGAATACTGCTTGATTTTCCGCTAAATAGAATCCTCCACATCGGCTAGGTCTACATGTATTGCACGCAGTGACTTTTCTCCTTATATAACGGTATTTTCCCAGTCGATTTTTTTCTTTAAAATCGTGCAGTTTTCCCAAAGTCCTGAACTTACACCAGCTATTTTATATCCCAAACTAGCTATTTTAATGATAATTTCCCCCAAAATAAGTAAGAAAATCCACTGGCACGTTTCGGTTCTTCCGAGAGGGCCATTTGCCTCCGATTTAAAGATTATATTTTTAAACAATAGTATTAAAATAAGGAAAGAAATAAAATTGACTGTTAAAGAAGTCTCAACTACATGTACATACCTTGCTCGCTACTTCACTAAAATTACTAGCAATCTTTCGGATGACTATTCAAAACAGTTTCGGTCACAACAACACAGCAGAGGTCATATGGCGACATTCCGGCTTTACTGGTGGGGAAAACCTTTTAGTAAACTACTTTTTACAAAAAGACATTTCGGGCGCGAATGGGCACCTGAGTAGAACCACCAACGTTCAGTAAACTAGCTGGTTAACTTCCTCACTTGAAAGAATCTAAACTCCATAGGGGTCGACGGCAAATGTTTCATTCAAAACATAAATCCCGTGTAATCACTGTATAGAAACACACATACTCTCTGTGTTCACAATGAATGATACAAACTTGCAAATAACTGATATATGAATATATGATCGGAAGTTAAAAGTGACTGTTGTGCTTGTGTTCTGGCAATAAACGATACAAATTAAATTGTGTAGACTTACACCCTGCTCTTGTGCATTCATAAAATACAGGGTATTAATCGTAAAGTGCTCTTTGGTTAAAATATTATGAATTGAAATGATAGAAAACTATAGCTTTAAGAGTCTTTCCAACGGGTGGGGTTAATCTTAAATTACGCAAAAAGGAATTATAGTTCTTGAACTATGAAGTTTTCTTTAATGAGATCAATCAATATATGAAGTTTTAAATTTATATCTCTAAATACGTTTTCAGTTTGACTCCAGGAAAAATTAAGATTTGAAAAAAAATACAAAGAGCAACAACCCCTAAGTTATATAAAAGAGAGTTATGGTTCTAAAACAGTATGCTTCTGATTAATAAATGAATATATTATTTCTAAAGTGTTTTTTATATGTAGTGTCATTCAGCACTAACATAAAAGAAAATGATAATCATCGACTGGGCCGCATCAGTATCAAACCTAACTATTTTAACTGTACTTGTACGAGTACTGTAAAATAAGTACTCCCACGCGCTTTCCTTGAAAGTGTCGGACATACGGCAAATTTATGTCAATGTCATAACATAGGCAGATATTGAAGTCATCAACCACTTACCCTTATTTGGTTTCTAAAATGACGATTTTGAGTGTAGGCCGAATACTTCATGTATTTATTAATGCTTTAAAAGGCTGTGTTTTAATATTTTCTTGAAAAAAAATCCCTTTTTCATTTCTAATTGATGGAGATACTCTTGTGCAAAATTGTTTTAGGCGCGAGCTAGGCACGAGCATTAAATTTTGTCCACGACTTTGTGTGATAGACCAAGTACAGTTATGACCATTCAAATTGTTAGCAGCAATACTTTATGTTAACACTCTGGACAAAATTAAATATGAAAAAATAGAATGGACAAAAGCTCCAAAATTATGCAAAAGACAGTTTATTATTCTAATACACTGTCGTTTGACTATATGTGGCCTATCAATCTATAAATTTTGAATAAAAAAACTCCTACACTTTCAGTTATACCAAAAATACAACATAATCTATAGTTATTATACATAAAACTGCAAAGAGCAATAACTCCAAATTTAAATTTCAAATGGCAATAACTTCAAATTTTTGCAAAAGAGAAGCATGATTCTTAAGCACAGCACTTCTTCTCACTGAAATATAACCACATGTGACGTTTTAGGTTCCAAACTGAATTAAATAGTTTAAGATGTATGCTACATTCGATTTAGTGACGGAAGACGGACATACGAACTTCATCTGCGGCGGGGGATAATATGTGAAGAGATAGATCATACTAATCATAAATAACCCCCGTAAAAATGAGCCAATCAACGAGCATGCTCTGGAGTACAGATAACAAATACCTGCACTCCAGTTAACGCACTGTGCATGTGTGGGTACACGATTTAACTTATAGAAAAGTCTCAAAACTATGATACAATTACAAATAGAACACGCGACAGGAAAGAAGGTGAAAAACCACTCTTTCTTTACATGTCCACTAAAATTTTATTATTGTACATGTACATTTTTCTCAAGGTTGATTTTCTTGAAATATTTTGGTTCATACCTAGAGGTTTAACGAAGAATAAATACTTCGAAACACTAGTCTTTAATTCAATTCCACCTTCACTTAACTTTACTTTGCTTTACTTTACTATAGTACTTTACTTTACGTTACTTTACGTTACTTTACTTTACTTTACTTTACTTTACTTTACTTTACTTCACTTCACTTCACTTCACTTCACTTCACTTCACTTCACTTCACTTCACTTCACTTCACTTCACCTCACGTACCATACGGTTACCACACCTCACCACACCAAACCATACCACACAACTATGTGGTCCTAGAGCTGGATCAAATTTCACCCCATCGCCCCATTGCTAAATATATAACAACTTAAAAAGTTTTTATGCAGGGAAAAAATCTAAAACGTTAAGGATAATTGACCCTTATTTGCAATCGGCTTTTCGATCGTCACTTTTATTGTTTTCTTGAAATTAAAAAGAAATCATTATATAGACACAAAAAATATATATGCCCGTAAAATAGCCTTCCCTTTCCGCAGAAATAAAAACGGCACATCTGTTTAACCAACTAAAACCAGTGCCCTTATGTGAGGCATCTTAAATTAAAAACTTTCTTCAAAGAGATGTAAATAGATCTAAACAAGTTGTAAAGATGTGAAAAATGCCTTAAAACAGTTTGATTTCGATACATATGTTTTTGTTTGACCGGAGTTTCTAATTGGTCTTCTTCCTTATAAGATTTATTTTCCAATACCATTTTATTTATACCCTTTATAAAGGTGTTATACTTTATACGATCCCATCACAAGTGAAATTATATACTCAAAACTCTTAAAAACACGCCTTATTGTGCATCAATCAAATATGTGTCACTCGTTATAAAAGGCACATCCTTTGCTCCTAAATTACGCTACGCATTAAAATAAGTAGATCGGAACTTTAGTCAGTTTGCTAGCAGATGCTATAGTTGCTTTATTAGTCGCCGGTAGAAACCGGCGACTATATTTGTAACTGTTTAATTATACCTATGGTAGGAGAAGCCCTTAAAATCTGAAAATAAAAGCATATCAATCATTGAACAATTAAAGACAACAATTATTTTTCAGGAATCTCAAAAATTCAAACATATGATAACTTTACTCAGTGAAATGAAATATGCACATATTAACATCTTAAAAAGCAACATTACAATTTTCATAAAATGAATCAATAACGTATCCCCAAGGATCAGTCATTGAATATTAGAGATACTTTTACTTTTTTCTATGTGTCAAGCATGGCTATTTTATAATATATAAATCATGAATTATATTTAAAATGACACTTTAAAATTATTTGGTTGTTTATATTTTATGAGACCTATTATATTACATTATTTTATCTAATTATAAACAAATTCTCCCTGGTGTTTCGTAAGAATCACGTGACTACATGTATATCGGTATAAAATCTATTAATAGTAACATATTGCTGATAAGACATGCAGGTTATTGTTAATGGTTGGCAAAAGGTGTGGTATAGCTGATAAGATGCAAATCATTGTAATTTTGTACAGATAATTACATAAGTAATTTTTCATTAATCAGTTGCATACTTTATATCATTAGAAAAAACCTGTTTACTCATATTTAACACATTAAAAATAAATTTTCAAAACCTTTTCCTTTCTTCTTGGTAAATAGTTAAACTTGGCCCTTTCTGTCAAACTTTCGACAAGAAAGTTCAATAGTTTAGTTTAGGTTGAACCAGAGACATAGATAACAGAGATAGGCTACTTCCTAGCCAGTTAAAATATCACGCGTGCCTACTAAACTTAAAACTTGTAGCAAGTAAAACTTATTAACCAGATATCAAAATCAGTAAAGTAATACATTTTCTGAAAGCTTATGCATTTGTCTATGGCTGCAGGTAAAAATATTTACAGTTCCCATTTAAATCAATGTTGTATCATATTTTTAAAGAGAACTACTTAATATTTTTTGTTAAAAAACTATTCATATGACAAAAAACTGGCTCAGTGGGTATGTTCTGCCATGTTTTTTTAAGTGAAAGGCATGGAAAGTTACCAATATTTTAACATGCAGCCATAGATGAAAGATTTACCTTTCAAATGGTATATAATATTAAAGGATCATATGTACATCCATTAAGTTTTATTTGCTACAAAATTCCTAATTTTCCACTTTTTTATAGGCATGAGTGATATTTCAATGGAGTATATAGGAGCTGCTTATCTCTGTTATCTATGTCTCTGGTTGAACTTTATGCCTAAGAGGCACATTATTGAAATATATAATGGTAATTGTTGATTTCGGTATATTCCGTCGGTTTCCGTCACGCAGGTTTCCAAAACGGTATGACGTTAGGGGCCCTGAATCGTATTAGATACATAGAAAAAAATAATATACTATCTTTGTGTTGATAGTTTATCGCACTGAAAGGCAATTAAACGTTAATTTTATATATCGTATGCAACGATTGGAATACATGTATTGATTTCAACTAAATTTATATATTTTTTCTATAGCACATATTAATAATGATGTACAACACTTTTACAGTACACTTGTATTGTTTCATGAAATCATTAAACGTACATATTTTCATAGTCACTTTGCAAATATTCGATGATCGGTAATTATTTGTCGGTATTTTTCTGAATCTGAACTAGTAACCTATACGGATTTCAATGTATGGTACAACAGTATATATGTATAAAGTACAATTACAAGAAGAATTACCAGCATAGCACTTGCCTTACAAGCCTCAGTGGCAAACATTACTCAGCTCATTGTTCCTCTTATTTTTATTCTTGAACCATTAAACTTATGTTTTCTTATATTAATGATAATACAATCATTTTCTATCCGGCGACTTGATGCTTTAGCATCAAAATCTCTACTTGTATATCGTGTGTTAGAAATTAGAATGAGCCTTCCAAATGCAAAGTATCCTCTTAAACTTCATAATCAGATATGTAGATAACAGCTAGAGATCGATAAGCAGACCTGTCCTTCGTTGTAATATCACACATGTATGCCTATCAAAAAGTGAAAAATTGGGCATGTTGTAGCAATTAAGACTTAATTGATGTAGAATTGATTCTTTTATAGTTCACGCCATTTGAGAGTTAAAATATTTATCTACTGCGGAAACTTTCTATGCCTTTCACTTAAAATAACGTAGCAGAACATTGAGCCACTGAGCGAGTTTTTCAGTAGTTAATAATTAGTTTTCTTCAGAAAATGATCTATAATTTATTTCAATGGAAACTGTAAGTATTTTTATCTGTATATATAGCGAGGGACAGTGGAGAGGGGCAATTAACATTTCAACGGCTTTGACTCTATATAAAGAAATCAAACAAACTTTTGTAATGTCTGAATACTTGACAATACTTAACAATAACAAATTCAGAAATGTCTTGGCTAATCGCACTGTTTAGGCATAGAGCAGGGTCGCCATAGAAACCAGATAAGAAGTGAACGAAAGTGTGTTATATGTACCAAAGACGATATTGAAGACGAATTTCATTTTGTGTGTATATGTGAGAAGTATAAGGACTTGAGAAAATTATATATTCCTTACTACTTCAGAAATCGTCCTAACATGTTTAAGTTTATTGAACTGTTAGATTGTAATAATCTCAAAATATTGTGTATGTGTAGACTGTCAATATTTATTTCAAGAGCTCTGAAAGTAAGAAACAATCACATTAATCTTGAAGTTTAATTATATCAAATGTTGGCCTGTGTGTAATATATATTTGCCAATTTGATTTTATGCTTACTGATTACGTTGAATATTATTTTCCTTCTATGCAACTGACAACTTGTTTAGCCATTTTCATTTGCATGCGATTGAATGTACATGTATCATATTTTCATGATTGATGATAACCTGTATATGCTTAAGTCAAAATAAATATTCAGTTCTGTTCTGTTCTGCCATAGACAAATGTATAAGCTTTCGGAAAATATAATATTTCACTGCATTTTATATCTGGTTAATAAGTTTTACTTGCTACAAGAGGTCTAAGTTTAACAAGCACGCGTGATAAATAATTAAGTTATAACTGGCTAGCTAGGAAGTTGCATATAAACTATGTCAGATTGTCTGTGTTATAATCTTATGGATCTAGAGCAAAACTATTTCAAATACAGATTGTACAGTCAGAAAAAGAGCAAAACTTATGATATATTTTTTTGGCTAACATAGCCTATTCATGAAACAGTGTCTAGCTGTCTCCAATCGCAAGCTCTTTTTATAAATAGAATATGATGATACTTGAAGTTGGCAAAAATTCAGGAAATGGAAAAGTAGATTTACAGTAGAACGTAATTAGATATGTATTATTATTATTATTATTATTATTATTATTATTATTATTATTATTATTATTATTATTATTATTATTTTATTATATTATCACGGACTGTGACAAATATTGACATATTGACAAAACATGTTCTAAGCTTGCTTCTAAAATATCTCTGCTGAAAAGAATTCAAATATTTCTTACACCTGAAATGAAACAATTATTTATAACGCTTACATTGCCCCTACTTTTGATTATGGATGTAATTATTTGGTCCCAATGTAACAAATCAGATCTAAATAGAAATAACAAAATTACAAAAAAAGAACCGCCAGAATTATTTTAAATAAACCGTAAAAAACAAATTCTCTAAATATGTTTCAAATATGAAATGGTTATCTTTTCCATCTAGATGTAAATACTTTTCTGGAATCATGGTATATAAAGCGATGAATGAATTAACGCAGCATATATTTCTAATCTAATTCCGTTATCTCAAAATAAAACTTACTTATTAAGATCAACACATAAAAAAGATATCATGCATAAACGACCTAAAAACAAATTATTTGAAACGTTACTTTTTTATTATTCTAGTATGGAGTTATGGAACACTATTCCTTTAAAAATAAGAAATCTTTCAAGTCTTAAATTGTTTAAATCACATTTCAAAACATTTATTATTATCTAGAGATGAATTATAGAAAATTTACCTATACTATAATATAATATTATGTCTGTCTTCTTGTTTATTAAGATTTACTGAAATGTTTGTAAATCTTACAATTGCTTGAATATGTCCGTTGTTATGTTTATGTTTTATTGAAGGCCTTGTTGAAAATAAGATTTTGCATTATATGTGTTGTATCTAATGCTTTGATGTATTGTCTTAATAAGTTACCTTCGTTAAATAAAGAGTTTATTATTATTATTATTACTGTATCCGTGTTATCGGCTCTTAATAAGAGATAAATGTTCGATTAAAAAAAATCAAGTCCAAAATTCTGAACATGTTCTCTGTAATATGTTTCTGTCGTATGAAGAAATAATCAATACAACCAAGGACGCCATATTTTACGGAATTCCAAGAAAACGTGCATTAATTTTCCTAGAAAAACAATTAAATAGTACATAAACCAATTAACATGACTAGTTTTGTACGCGTAACAGATGATGAAAATGACGAAGCAATAGAAATTCCAGCTGAAGATGATGGTGGGGACCACGATGGAACTTTATTGTTGTCATCGTTGATAGCTCAGTTTCCGGGTGCTTGCGGCTTAAAATATCGCTCTGAGACAGGTGGTTTAAGGGGAGTACGACTAGCAAATGGATCCCTTCATCCGCCAAATGGAGGATTCTGGGGCAAAACAACATATATTGTTAACTTTCCGAAGGGTAGGTAGTTTTGTTAACACTGGTTAATATAGGACTTTTCTAGACCCGGTACGGTAGTCAGACTATTCTCTCCCTGACCAGTTCCTCCCCTGACGTTTCCTCCCTGACGGTTCTCTCCCTATTTTGGGGGAGAACCGTCTGTATATTTGCAAATAATGAGACAGTTCCTCCCCATCTTTATTTTTATTAATACATTATTATTGAAGTATTTAGATGTTTAATAAATGGATACGTTTATTATTAAATTATAATATTAATTGATATAAATTAGAGAAAAAATATTTTATTGGAGTATTTAGATGTTTAATACATGGGTATGTTTATGATTAATTGATATAGATTATAAATTTTAATTGCTAATATTCATACTTTTGTATAATGAAGAAAGGAGTTCAATACACATGTGCGTTAAGTTTACTGTCAGAGTAGCCTAATTAATTTGGCGTGAACGGTTTGACCTATTTTACAGACTTTTTTTTTCTTACTGTCAAACCGTTAGACAGCGCCTGTCCAAAATTATCTTGGTGTCTCTTTGACAAGTCTAATTAGTCAGAGATAATTAAGGTGTTTATTAATTCTTTATTCAAGAATCAAGGTGTAATCTAATGATTAAAATAACTGTGAAAAGGTGTTGATAAACAAATATTTTATTATTTATTTGGTAATATCACGGATTTATGTAATATAAATCCGTGGTAATATATATTGTTTCATGTTAATGACTACATGTTCTTTAATCAATTTTGTATAAAAGTAAATGTGAAATGTGATTGCATACCAGTTGTTGCTTATTTATTTATTTTCTATAACATACTTGTTACCACCTTATTCCCTATTTAACAAATGAATGAATATCACTAGACCTTCACACAATTACAGGTGTATGTATATCAATCACTGTCCAATAATCTTAACCTCTCACAATGAAGGTGTTAATAGGATTAAAATATCTGAAAAAGGTGTTAAATTTACAAACACTTTTCAGAATCAAATAAACATAAAATGCACTTTACTTAATATCAAATACATTCTTTTAAAAATCTTCAAGAAATATTATTAGATTAAGTTGAAACTAAAATGGTAACAAACAAATAAAAATTGGGGGAGAACTGTCTGCATATTTCAAATTTGGGAGAGAACCGTCAGGGGAGGAAACGGTTTGGGAGAGAACCGTCAGGGAGAGGAAATGGTAAGGGAGAGAATAGTCTGTCATTCACCCGGTACCACTAAAATACGCAACGGAGATTTTTTGGCGCAACGGGCGCAACGGAGATATTTTTTTTAGAAAAAACGGCACAACTCCTTTTTTTAAAGTCATTGTGCTATATTTAAGCATTTAAAATGATTGTTTAGCACTATTAAGTAAGTATGTTTTAAAATGTTTCATAAATTGTATATGTTTAATTGCACTGAAGGGTTATATGCCTGGCGAAATGGAAATTTCATGGCGCAACGGAGATAATTTGGAAAATCGGCACAACGTATGTACTAATATATGAAATTAATTAACACCAATGTTATTTGAATCAATAAATAAAAAAAAAAATTAAAAAAAACCGTTATCGTATAAGCTGCAATGTTGATGTTGTAAAGGATTGTGTGGCCGGCGAAATGGACATTTTGTCTGCGCAACGGAGATTTTTTTTTTTTTTTTTTTTTTTTTTTTTTTTTTGGCGCAGTAAGAATTTAAAATGGCCTAATTAAGTAGTAATATGACGAAGTAAATCATTAAAGATATTAACTGAATTACTGAAGTGGTGTAATAAAAGTCTGTTTTATTAATTTAAAAATGGAATTAAATACGTTTTTATCGTTATGGCTGACACTGGAAGACAAATATGGATTTTACAATCTGTTTCATTTTTTCCCGTTCAATTCGTTATTTTTACAAAAAGTACTGTAATAGCTTTTCTATACATAATTTTTAATTGAATTTGCATTAGTATATACTAAATAAACTCATATGTTGATATTACAGAATCAATGTTCAGTATTTTTTTATTATAAACATTTATTGTATTGTTGTTATACCTTTCATAAACTCCGTTGCGCCGATTGATTATTGAGAAACGGAGATTTTATTTTCAAAACTGTGTACTGTTTTTTTTATGTCTAAAACATAAAATAATCATATAAGTTGGTATTGTTGATATTTCATACATATTTTTTACATATACTGTATAAGTTTGATTTTATTAGGTAGAATACTGAATATATCAGATTCTAAATGGACGGCGAAATGGACATAATTTCGGCGCAACGGAAAATGAAGATTTTCATAACGGGTAGATCTTATGTTTGAACATAACTTAAGAATTTGAGAATAATAAGTGACACTCTTTTAAAAATGATCTACTTTCCTTTATTTTAGAAAATGTTGAAAATAGGATATTGTAAAAGATATTTAAATTACGGCAAAATGGAATATTTCGGCGCAACGGGGATTATCATAACAGTTTTATCATATCATATTATTTTATTAATTTATTATCTTTCATTAATCATTGTGTACTTTTTCAATAATTGTTTGTTGCGTATACATTGTATATTTCATCAAAAGCAATCCAAATATTTCATTATTATGATATTGACAATTTTAAATTTTTAAGGTAATCAATTATGCGAGAATTGTTAGCAATTAGCAACATATCGTGCACGTGTATGGCACGGGTGTTGTTAATAATGTTTTTAACACTTGTAATAGAAAACTTGACCGTCATCAGTGGCGGATTCAGACTCCAAAATGTTTTATTACGTCTCACATTATATATACACATTGTTTTCTCATAGTTTGGTTATAAGCTTCAAAAGCAATATTTTCGACAATAACAAGTTATAAAAAATATTTAATACCTTAAAGTCAATACACGTTCCTCTTACATTATTTAAATGGTGTGAAAACGCGTGTCCAATAAACATCAACCACGTGTCATTGGTAATTTAATTATCGGTACTTAACACCCGTGATAAACATTCTTCAAATCACCAAATTGCTGTTGTATCGCTAAATAAACAGTAGCTGCATTTGATTTTAACGGGGTTTTCTGATTGGTAAGTAACGTTCAATTTAATTATTTTATGTGTTTTCACTGTTTTAAAATGGAAATAGAAAGAACATCAAATTCTACATGCATGACATTTTACTATTTTAATAATTTCATCAAACAATTAATATTTTGTATAGTTACTATTTTTAATTTTAAAAATGCATAAAATATATCAATCATTATTAGCAAATTGCTTGCTACTGGTCATGCTTTTAACAAATAAAGTGCAGCAGTAAAGCCATTAAGCAGCTTTTTGTTGAAATTTGGTAATTTATTGTTAAGATTACATTAAAAAGTCCACAGCGTATGCATTACGGACTTTTCGTATTTTTCAAGTAAAATTCTGAAAATTATGTATAGAAAAGCTATTACAGTACTTTTCGTAAACATAACTGTTTGAACGGGAAAAAATGAAACAGATTGTAAATATCCATACTTGTCTTTCAGTGTCAGCCATAACGATAAAAACGTATTTAATTCCATTTTTAAATTAATATTACACCACTTTAGTAATTCAGTTAATATCTTTAATGATTTACTTCTTCATATTACTACTTAATTAGGACAAACATTGTTTTCTTTTTAAATTCCGTTGCGCCAAAAAAAAATCTCCGTTGCGCAGACAAAATGACCATTTCACCGGCATACAATCCTTTACAACATCATCATTGCAGCTATTTGATTATTTGATATACGATTAAGGTTTTTTAACTTTTTTTTTTAAATTTATTTATTCAAATAACATTGACCAGTGTTAATTAATTTCATATATATGTACATACGTTGTGCCGATTTTCCAAAATTATCTCCGTTGCGCCATGAAATTTCCATTTCGCCAGGCATATAACCCTTCAGTGCAATTAAACATATACAATTTATGAAACATTTTAAAACATACTTACTTAATAGTGCTAAACAATCATTTTGGATGCTCAAATACAGCATATTGACTTTAAAAAAGGCGTTGTGTCGTTTTTTTTTCTAAAAGAATATCTCCGTTGCGCCATGAAATTTCCATTTCGCCAGGCATATAACCCTTCAGTGCAATTAAACATATACAATTTATGAAACATTTTAAAACATACTTACTTCATAGTGCTAAACAATCATTTTAGATGCTTAAATATAGCACATTGACTTTAAAAAAGGCGTTGTGCCGGTTTTTCTAAAAAAAATATCTCCGTTGCGTCCGTTGCGCCAAAAAATCTCCGTTGCGTATTTTAGTGGTACCCATGTAGACCTAATTAACAGTTAACTTGTCGATTTGAACAGTTTGACGTTCCAGCTTTACAGGTAGAGGAATACCTCAGGTGCCCTTCTGTGCATTATTTCAGGCTAGAACGGGCACCTGACCTGAGTAGAACCATCGACATTCCGTAAGCTAGCCTGATAGCTTCCTCACATGAAAGAATTCAAATTCCCTTTCGGGATTCGAACCCACAGCGGTGAGGGCAGTGATTTTTCTCACTTAATTGGGAAGAGGCATGAGCCTCTTGATTTTGGGAAAAATTATCGCTAAAATTGCTAATTTGGGAAGTAAAAAAGCTGGTTTAAGTTCAGATTTTTGGGAAAATTGCATGATTTTAAAGAAAATTTCAAATGGGAAGAGGCCTCCTTTCGGAGTCTGTTATATAAGTAGGAAAATCACTGGAGGGGCAAGTGGTTTATAGTCAATGACCTGAACCACTCGGCCACGGACGCCCCCCCTTAAAATATGAAATAGACATTGCACCTGTTTTTAAGTTTTAATATGAAAATAGTCTATAAACAGGGAAGTCAAATTTATATAAAGATAGAATTCCCTTTTTTTCGATTAAAATGTGTAATATGATATTTTATGCATTGCTTCGGTTTGAATCAGAACACCTCTACAAATATTCTTAAGCAGAAAAGTTGATTTACATTAAAAAGTGGTGGTGCCAATCTAGAAATGACACTGAAATTTCAATGATAGGTATAGAAATCTATATATTTTTAATTGTTTTGTTTTTTATGTGTAGTCTGTAGCCAGGTAAGCCAAAGCCTGGGCCTGCTTTGTGGACCTGACCGTTGACTTTCCCATATTATATATAGAAAATTTATCAGTTGATTATAAATGGCCTATTATCTTTTTTTTGGCATTGCTGTACGGGCCCCTATTGCTAACCAGAAGTTAAAGTCGTTAATATGAGTTTTATTAAGTAGATTTTGTGGATTGTGCAAACTGTTTAATCATGAGCAAATGGAGGCTTTCAACAATTAGTTGTTCTTTTGGGTTTTTGTTGGGTTTTTGTTGGGTTTTACGGATTATCAACATAGTTTATGTCATATGGGCATTTTCCAGCTCAGGTTCCCATCCATGCATTACTTCAGGCAGGAAAGAACCTGATGTTTTGTAAGCTAATTGGATAGCTTCCTCACATGTAGGACTCCAAAGTTCCTACCCGGCTTTGAATTACCCACATCAGTGAGGACTGAGGGGCAAGTGGTTTAAAGACATATCTACCTTAACCACTCTGCCAATGACGCCCAACAATTAACAATTAGTGAAAGCAATTTTCTTCAATGGCCACTACTTGCTTTAAAAGTGTTTCAGATAGAATTTCCTCTCTTATGATTAATACATATTTTCCATAGAAATAATTATTTTAATATGTTAGAATTTAACACATTAGTGTTTTCATAAAAACTCTTGACGATAATGTCAATCATGGCTTTCATTGAAAATTAAAGTTTTCTTTACATTTCTATAGAGGTTCTTCTAGAAACACAAGTTTGCATGTTCATTATGTTGTTGTTGATTTTTTTGTTGTTAAATATAAAAGTGCTTTATGGCTAGCCTTAACAGTATGTATAGGCTAGCATTAAGTGACTTGCATATGGCTAGAATGTACAGCTTTTTGACATTTAATTACAGAAAGCATCAATAAAAACATTAATTTATTACTAATTTCATAAAAAAAATTTTTTGTTGAACTTCATACATCAAAATTATGATTTATTATTTTATGTACTCAGTTCACCACAAACTTGAATACTTAATGATACCATATTTATTGTAAATCTGTTTATATTTTATAGAATCCAAAAGAAAGGGTGATGAGGAAATTGAGAACCCAGTATCAACAAAAATGAAGAAAATTGAAACACAAAGGCCCAGTGACCTAATTGTACTTGGTTTGCCGTGGAAAAGCACTGAGGATGATATGCAGGAGTATTTTAAACAGTTTGGTGAACTTATTTTAGTGCAGGTACTACACTGTTTAATCTAGTATGCTTATATTAAAACATATACTGATCATTAAGACAAGTAATATGTAAGTTAAGACAGTAATATGTAAGCAGGGCCAGCAAAATCAGTTGTCCGTATTGCCCAGGTTGTCCCACAGGACAAGTGAAAAATTTTAAGAATAAACTATGTAAATATCATACAGACAAGTTAAAAAATGCTTCACGTATAAACAGACAAGTAAGTCAAAATCAGATTTTGCCGGCCCTGATGTAAGTAAATGATAGGATTTGTCTGCTTGACAAAATCAATTTATACCAGCTCAGCATCTACTTTTCTCGAGGAATTTCAACCAAATTTTTACAGAATAATTGTCAACAAATTTCTGAAGTGAATGAGAAAAGGAACTTGTAATTTGATCATTTTTTGCAAAAGATATGGACCTTTAAATCTTTTCCACATATGTAAGTTATATCGTGGAAAACTTGCCTTTCTGACAATATCCTGTCACTCATTTAATCTGTAAAATTTCTTAAAACCTCAAAGTTTTGTGTAATTCATGCCATTCAAGCTAGTCTAAAAATAATCAAATCAGTGTCATGCATGTAATTAAGATGTCCAATATGGGTGATTATTTAAAGTCGTTATAAAGATGCCGACTTCAAATTTTAAAGATGCTGACTTCAAATATATAACGCTTTGTCATTACAAGTACGAGTTTTTTAACTTTTAAAAATTCTTTTAAGGACTTATAAGCCTTGCTGGATACAAAAATCTTGGTTTATCTTCTCCAGTGCCTTAATGGTGCCAAAACCTATGAATGGTAGTAAAGACAGTAATTTAACCCTTAACCTACTGAATTTATGTAATTGAACAGTCGTGGTTTGAATTTGAAATATTCTAATCTGTTCCAAGGTTAAAGGAGTTCAATTATCAAAATACTTGATGTACAAGATTGAGTTACCAACAGACTACCACTTACTTTACAAGTGTAGATAAGCATTTCCATTATGTAAATTCAGATTCTTGACCTTGCTGCTGCATTCCAAATACATGTACTTGTATATAAAGGATAAGAAACAATGAATTTTCAAAAAAAAAAATCATCATTTGCATAAAGTATGACACAAAGCAAATAATCGTGTTTTAATATTTTAAATTTTCAGGTTAAAAGAGATCCTAGATCTGGGCAGTCTAAAGGATTTGGGTTTGTGCGATTCAAAGATTATGAATCCCAATTAAGATGTCTTGCTGCACGGCACAGGATTGACGGGCGATGGTGTGAGGTCAACTTGCCAAACTCACATGTAAGTTAATGCATCACTATATATTTGATGGTATTTAATATGATTGTATCCTGATGATCACAAAGATATCGTTGTGTAGTTTTTTAGCTCACCTGTCACAAAGTGACAGGGTGAGCTTTTGTGATCGCTTTTCGTCCGTCCGTCATCCGTCCGTCCGTAAACTTTTACTTTAAATGACATCTCCTCATAAACCACTAAGCCAATTTCATCCAAACTTCACAGGAATGTTCCTTTGGTGGTCACCTTTAAAAATTGTTCAAAGAATTTAATTCCATGCAGAACTCTGGTTGCCATGGCAACCGAAAGAAAAAACTTTAAATATCTTCTTTTAAAAAACCATAAGAGCTAGAGCTTAGATATTTGGCATGAAACATTTTCTAGTGAGTGTCTATCAAGTTTGTTTAAATAAAAAGCCCTGGGGTCAAAATTGGCCCCGCCCCAGGGGGTCATTGATTTTCCCTATATGCATATAGTAAAAACTTAAAAAATCTTCTTTTAAAGAACCAAAAGAGTTAGAGCTAAGATATTTAGCATGAAACATGTTCTTATAAGTGTCTACCAAGTTTGTTCAAATAAAAGCCCTGGGGTCAAATTGGCCCCGCCCAGGGGGGTCATTGATTTTCCCTATATGCATATAGTAAAAACTTAAAAAATCTTCTTTTAAAGAACCCAAAGAGCTAGAGCTAAGATATTTAGCATCAAACATGTTCTAATAGGTGTCTACCAAGTTTGTTCAAATAAAAGCCCTGGGGTCAAAATTGGCCCCGCCCCGGGGGGTCATTGATTTTCCCTATATGCATATAGTAAAAACTTAAAAAATCTTCTTTTAAAGAACTCAAAGAGCTATGGCTAAGATATTGAGCATCAAACATGTTCTAATGGGTCTCTACCAAGTTTGTTCAAATAAAAGCCCTGGGGTCAAAATTGGCCCCGCCCCGGGGGTCATTGATTTTCCCTATATGCATATAGTAAAAACTTAAAAAATCTTCTTTTAAAGAACCAAAAGAGTTAGAGCTAAAATATTTAGCATAAAACATGTTCTTATAAGTGTCTACCAAGTTTGTTCAAATAAAAGCCCTGGGGTCAAAATTGGCCCCGCCCCGGGGGGTCATTGATTTTCCCTATATGCATATTGTAAAAACTTAAAAAATCTTCTTTTAAAGAACTCAAATAGCTAGAGTTAAGATATTTAGCATCAAACATGTTCTAATATGTGTCTACCAAGTTTGTTCAAATAAAAGCCCTGGGGTCAAAATTTGCACCGCCCCGGGGGGTCATTGATTTTCCTTATATGTGTATAGCAAAAACTTAAAAAATCTTCTTTGAAAAAACCCAAATAGCTAGAGTTAAGATATTAAGCATGAAACATCTTTTAGTGAGTGTCTACAAAGTTTGTTCAAATAAAAGACCTTGGGTCAAAATTGGCCCCGCCCCGGGGGTCATTGATTTTCTTTATATGTGTATAGCAAAACTTAAAATCTTCTTTGAAAAAACCCAAATAGCTAGAGTTTAGATATTAAGCAAGAAACATCTTCTAGTAAGTGTCTACAAAGTTTGTTCAAATAAAAGCCCTGGGGTCAAAACTGGCCCGGCCCCAGGGGTGTCATTGTTTTTAACTATATGTGTATAGTAAAAACTTTAAAAAAATCTTCTTTTAAAAAGCCCAATGAGCTAGAGCTTAGATGTTTAGCATGAAACATCTTCTTATGGGTGTCTACCAAGTTTGTGCAAATAAAAGCCCTTGGGTTAAATTGGCCCTGAAACGTTGGGGGTTGGGGTGGTGGTTGGGGGGCCTATATACAGGTGAGCGACCTCAGGGCCATCATGGCCCTCTTGTTTTATCATCCAATACTTGTTGGATATGTTAATGTATTTATATATATGTATTTGTAATTTAAAAGTTATGCAAGATTTAATATGAGGTTGTAAAAAAAGTAGGGCTGTCATTGAAGGAAAATTTTGTATTGATATATAGAGAGACTAATATCCATGATATATCGATATTTGACTTTTACAGTAGAAACAATGAAAAACACTTAAATATGTGTTATAAATTGGGATCAAATTGGTGTAATGCATGCTTGTATTAGACATTACAAATACTACAAACCAACATAAAGTTGATTTTTTTCTGTTATCTTTGTCTCTGACATTTGAAAACATAGTTGAAAGATCAAGTTTAAACATTTAGAAAACTTGCTAAAGTGACTTCTCTTATTAGGCAAAATAGAAAGGTATATTCACAAACAGAAATAATTTTTTAGCTTGTATCAATATTTGAAAGTGTGTATCAATATTGTATTTGATGATAAATATGGATGATATAATGATATTGCAATATTCAATGACAGTCCTAAAAAAACGAATTATTATAACGATAGTTCTGAAATGTCTCTGTAGTAATAAAAAAACTTTGAATGTCTAAGGTTTGCATGTTGCTAACATACAGGTAGCTTAAACATATACTTTCAGAATGAGAATAGTAATGTGTCTACAAACAGGAAGATATTTGTTGCCAGATGCACAGAGGATATAACTAATGAAGATCTGAAAGAGTACTTTGAGGAGTTTGGGGAGGTTGTCGATACATTTATTCCAAAACCCTTCAGGGCATTTGCGTTTGTCACATTTGCTGACCCGGCTATAGCACAGAAAATGTGTGGAGAAGACCACATTATCAAAGGGGCAAGTGTCCATATAAGTAGCGCTGAGCCCAAGGGTAAAGATAGTAGTAACTTTCAAGGGGATAGGCACATGGGTGGTAGAGGGGGTAAACAGAGAATGAGGGAGGAGCCAGGTGGTAATTGGGGTCAACCAAGTCCCCGACAGCCAGAAAATATGGCTGTTGAACCAAATATTAACAACATAGGTATGAACATGTTAAGCTCTGCAATGCTGGCAGCTGCTCAAGCTGTTTTTCAAGGGGCATCTAATCCCAATGCATCTGAAAGCTACCAATTAGGGCCGGGGTTCGGGGGCACTCGGGATAGTCGCAGCAGTGGGGGATATTCATCAGGTAATTCGTGGGGCAGTGGGGATAACGCACAAGGCAGTCAGTCAAGTTACTCCTCATGGGGTAATAGGTCAGGCGGTGGTGGGGGATATTCAAGCAGTTCTCCATCACAGTGGGGGGCTCAAGGATCATCCAGGGGATCATGGAATTAAAGATTTTGGGTTGGGTTTCTATTTATATTTTACAATTTTATTTTTTTAAATGGACAGATGTAACTTTTAAGAATACCTTCTACTTAAAACAATCTTTAAAAATTCATTTGATGTATTTTTCAGACGGAATAAGATAAAAATTGAAATCTACAGGAAGGGAAAGTGATGGGTTTGGGCAAAATATTTTAAGGGGGGTTTAAATATTTGGCATACAAGATTAAATGAGAGTCACAGTAATCAATTTATTTAGAGTCTGCACAGATTTTAGATGTTTACAATTGTTAGCGATCTTTTATAAAGCCATCTTTTATAACTGATCTGTTTTGTATCAAAACACTTTATACCATTTATTTGGTGTTAGATGCCGGACAAAGTTTCTTAAATCTTTTACATGTGACTTATCTGGCATAAGATTTTTGTTGGATGAATTTCTAATTATGATTATATTATTCGTATGGTTTGATTGGACTTTTGAAAAAGACATAGGTAGTAGAAAAGAGGTAGCAAAGAATGAGACAAGGGCAAATAGGGGGGAAGATGGGTGCTAAGTAGCAGGGTGGTTGGTAGTTTGGAAACAGTAACCATAGAGAAAGGGTCTGAGAGAATATTACATAGAGGGATATGGGAGTGAATACCCAATAGGCTATGAGATGACAAAAAAAAAGAATGCAAATTAAGAGTGACTGCACTACAGATAGATGTTTGTTTATGCAAGAGAACATATCTGAGTGAGAAAGAAATACTAACTGCTCAAAAAATATCTCATAAATTGGAGGTAAACTTTTGAAAAAAACTGATGATGATATGATATAGGAAAACAATAGACAGATTGGAGTTTTGTGTGTAAATAAAGAAAATAACTGAATGTGAAGTTATCAACACGCTGTGTTTATTATATCCGAGTGTTAGAGCACGAACATGAAAGATAAATGCTGAAAACTGGTTAGAACGAATGTATAGGATGATTTAGTTGATTGGTGAATGTTGTTTAGAGAAAGTTATAGTTTGATGTTTTTACTGAGAGTTTTCTGAATGTTGAGTTGTTGACATTGTTTGAAGTTGAGAAGTTGTTTGAAAAAGAGAGTTCTTAAATTTAATTTTAGATTTTCATTGAAATAACCCTATTTTACTTGTATGTATTTTGTTAAAATTATCTGTTATGATTGGACGGTTATGTTTTAACAAAGTTGAATTTCAAAAGACACAGGGGTACATTTTTGTATATACATGTATTGGGGAATTAGGGGATTTAAAATGAAGTTTATTGAAGTAGGGTTATTTCAGGAAATCATGTTTTAATCATGACTAAGTCGAATCCACATCTTTGTCATATTGTTAAGTAACATTGTTTTGTATTTTGTTGTTAATCATGATGTAATATGTAAATGGGAGAAAATAAAAAAAAAATTAAGTGTGAAAGATCAGTGACTTTGTGATAGATGTGCAAAAATATTGAGCAATGAAAAATATTACTAGTATATAAAAATAGTGGGCCATACAGTCAAACTATTATCAGAACAAAAGAAATAATTGACCACAATCTGTCACAAAAAATATTAGGCCTAGAACCCCTGTACAATAAGCTGATGTTCGCCCATATGGTCTCCTTGTGGCGAGGGTAAACAATCTCAAACACACACAAGTACAACAAAGAAAAATGACAAAAAAAAATAGCTCTTTAGTCCATTTTAAGTGGCATGTCAGTACATTTAAGTAGCATGTCTGTACATTTAAGTGGCATGTCTGTACATTTAAGTTAAATGAGGCATGTTGGGCCCATTTAAGTGGCATGTAAGTCCATTTTAGTGGCATGCCTGTTTTAGTGTCTAGAAAAAATGATCATGATTTAACGACTGTGTTATTATACAGATTTTTTATATTTCACACTTGTATTGTTCCATGGACTCTTGAGAATATAACTTTAACACAATCTAATTGAGCAATACAACCTATCAGCATCTTTAATATATAAAAGAGAAACATGACATGCACAAAATATTAGCTACAAAATTCTTATTTGAATTAAATATTTGAAACTAAAAATCTCTAAAATGTGAAAACTTGCGATGACATGAATATGGAGAACCTTTGAACAGGAGAGAGAATTGGAAGGACTGGAGATGAGAGAGTTTGAAGGACTGGGTGATACATGTATGGTGTAGAACTAGAAGACTCGATGTGCATCAAATGTGGAGTGAGAACTTTGTCTGAAAGAATGATCTACGTTTGTACTAGTGGCTTGTGATGTCAGAGATCAGCTTGTGCTATGATGTCAGATTGCTGGGCAAGATGTTGAGGATGGTTGGACAAAAGGGAAGATACATTTTGTTACTGGAAGATTAGATAAATGTGAAGTTCTGTGCTAGATTACCGTATGAATGAAACAGATCCATTTCAGAGATGAGCACTGAAAGAGAATCGAACAGGTTGAGGTTGAATGGTGAGGAAAATGGGAGGAATGTTTACCGCTGCGAAATGTGTGGAATGTATATATGTGTGATCATTAGCACTAAACCTGCATAATTTATGTAATGAATTGGACCAGCTTTGTATTTGCGACAGTTTTTTTGAAAAATTCAGGGCTTTCAATATCGAAATACAATAATCCTAGTTCCATCAGCATAGAGCCTGGACAGACTGCAGGGATGTGCAGGTTCGTCTGGCTCTATACTGGTGGCAAAGGCATTTGGTTCCAGCAGGTAAAGGGTACATGTATGTCATGTGTGTGGAAATCTTTAAACAAAAAAAAAAAGAATTATAAAAATGATGTCTAACTTTTCAGCAGATTAACTATGATATATAAAAATCATTGCAGATTATGTAAATGGATTAAGCAGGTATGTATAGTAGAAGGTAAGTACATTATTTATTTCTTGATAAAAATAAAGTTGTATTGAAGTTAGTAATAAAAATTTTTATAATGCCAGGTTTGGCACAAGCTTATTTTTGTTGGTGGGCTTGCTGGCTGCAAAAGGCTGGCCCCCCTAGTATTGTACTTGTCTTTTCATTGATTAATCAACAAATGAGAATACAAAAGAAAAACTGGCATTTTTAAAATTGACCGATCTAAATAAAAAAACTTCATAATGAAGCCTAGATTAGCATTGAATTGCCTAATCGTCTCGGATGATAAAGGACTGAATATATTCATTTTTATGCTCCCTTAAAGAAGTGCATTGCCTGTAACTCTTCTGGACCTCTACAAAACAATTGCATAAATCATACCCCTTAGGTAAAAAATGGCTCCCCCTTTATTGTGCCCTCACTTTAGTGGAGGGCATTTAGATTTACCCTTGTCCGTCCCTCCTTCTGTCCGTTCTCTTTTGTGTCGCACGTAACTCAAAAAGTATTTGACCTAGAGTCATGAAACTTTACAGGAATGTTGATCAGCATGTGTAGTTGTGCACCTGGGTATTTTCGTCTGGATATTTTTAGAGTTATTGCCCTTGACTTAGTAAAATTTTGCAATTTTCAACTTGTGTCTCATGTAACTCAAAAAGGATTTGACATAGTCATGAAACTTTACAGGAATGTTGATCAGCATGTGCAGTTGTGCACCTGGGTATTTTCGTGTGGATTTATTTAGTATTTTTAGAGTTATTGCCCTTGACTTAAATTTTTTTTGCAATTTTCAAGTTGTGTCGCATGTAACTCAAAAAGGATTTGACATAGAGTCATTAAACCTTACGGGAAGGTTGCTCAGCATATTTAGTTTTGCACCTAGGGTTTCGCTAGTGGATTTATCTAGTATTTGTAGTTATTTCCCTTGACTTAGTAAAAACAGTTTCGTTATGTTGTTATTTGTTCCTTGAGTGCTTGAGCTAGAAATCATAAACTTTACAGGAATAATGATCAACATCACTAAATTACAGGAATAATGATTTTCATGACTGTGAAGCTATGCACCTGGGACTTTGCATGTGGATTTTTTTCAGTTTTGTTAGAGTTATTGCCTTTGACTTACAGTAGTATAAATTTGCAATTTTCAACTTTTATTAAGTTCTGGGAAACTTAATGCCCAGAATTAAGTAATTTAGTATCTCCTTCTGGTCCTCTGCAAAAGTTACAAAAAATTGTGTCCCTGTGATCAAAATTTGTCTCCTTACCTTGGTTCACTTCATTTATATTATTAGTTATAAAGGTTTTTGACAGTTTTTATGGTTCTATATAATTTATAAACCGTTGTTTGGAAATAAACAACAGTTAGGTGTTTATAATACAGCGAACTTCCTTTTATTTTAAAAAAGTGTGATTTCTTTATATATTGACACAGCTGTGTATATAAAACTTTATAATGCTGCATGATTGTAACATTGCTTTTCTTTGGATAATTGTGACATTTATATAGTTTTATATACAAGGCTGTTGTCGATTTATGAAGAAATCTCACAATATTTTCTTATGAAAAAGTTTTGCATCACATTTTTTTATTCTCTTAAAAAGGTCCACTGCCTAGCTAGTCATTTTGCCCAGTTGTTAAGTCAATAATGATATACATTGTCTTAAAATATTATTCTCTTCATAGTCAATGTAGCCTCATTGAATATTAAATGAAGATAAAAAAATATTTTTTAAACAAAATGTAATTATTGTAGGTACAAATGAGCCACATGTGTTCTGCTGTAGGCCTGCAGATAAATATGTACTATTTAAAATGCCTCCTATGTCGTGGAATAGCTTGTTTTATCATTTGATATTTTAATGAAAATTTAAGACTAATTATGCAGGCTTTTACTTGTCCAAATATCTAGATCTAGTCAACTTAAGTTTTACTGGTCCTTTAAATTAAGTTGTCTCCGACTGATGGACCAGCCTCATCAAACAGTTATAAGATGCAGCGTATTGTAGAGAACAAAGGTACTGGGTTGCGTTTCATGGAAAGTCCTTAGTCTAAATCAGTCTTAAGACCAAAAATTGAGAAAGTTTTGTGTCCTAACTTACGACTCCTTTATGAATACTTGTTCATTTTCTTAATAGCTATACATGTATAGATAAGCATGAACAGATGTCGTATCCTGGGAGAATAAAAATTAATTAGTCTTTGACTACACATAATTTTTTTTATTGAAATGATCTTAAGTTAGTCATATAGTTGGTCATTAGTCCTAGGACTTAAGATACACTTTTGACTTCCTATGAAATGCAGCCCAGGTATTTAAAAATTTTGCAGCATGAATAACTAGAAAAAAACATATGTTTTGGTCAAATCAGTGTGACAAGCACTGTTGGCTAAGAGAACAGGTATAATTTCAGCTTGCACCATTTACACTTGTACAAGGAATTTAATACAGGGATTTAATCTGTGATATTAATTTTGTTGAATATAATTATGTGTGTATTATAAATTTATGCAGTAATTTGGAATATATTATATACATGTATTCATATACTTCTTGCTTTGGTAGAAAATTATTGTTTTTTACATGAATAAATCTATGACAAAAATGTATTTTGGTTTTGTAGTTTATTGCTTGTATGAACAAGTACTGTGGCAAAGTATGAGATTATAAACAGAATATAGCAAGTACAGTGTTGGAAAATTTCAAGAAAAAAATAACAAATCTCAATACACATTCTTGCAAGTTACATTGGTGAAAATTATAAATTTTATTTTTTTCTTGCAAAAATTTGTTCAAGAAGATAAATTTTACATGTATTTAGAGGCAGATTTGAATTGCTTTGTTAGTTTTAATCAAAAACTGTACTTTTTGAACCATCTTTATATGGCATTTGGTATTTTTTATTGAAGATTTTCAAAGTCCTCCATATAATAGAGGAAAAAAGACCCCACTGGTGATGTTTTTTTTAAAAAATCAAACAGGTTTTTTTGCTCACACTAGAGAAGACAGAGGTGAGCTTTTGTGTTTGGAAGTTGTAAAATGTCCGTCTTTGTCTATCTTTTTCTAAACCACAAGGTGGATTTTGACCAAACATAACAGGAAATATCCTTTGGCAGCCCGCAAAAAAAGTTTCATAAATAGTTGTATTTTGATGCAGAAGTAGGTCACAAGAGCTAAAAAGAACCAACTGAAGCGGGGCAATGTTTGACATTTTTATATTTCCTATTAAACACCCATTGGAGGATGCAAAAGTGGAAGAAGCAAAGTGTAATGAGGGTTATGCAGGGAAATATTACTTGAAATTTTGTGGAACTTTCCTAGACATATCCTGTCATAAATGCTGTATTTTCAAAGAAAAAACAAAAACTACTGCACAAAATTTAGCGTCCTGTAGCCATAGTCTAGGTCACACAAAGAGGATTAAAATCAGATGAAAATATGTGTGCATGCCTGTAAGACATCATGAATTTACAGATATAGTCACATATGTACACCATCACAAGACTGTGACATGCTCGGCCTATGTATGTATGATAAAAATCACTATAGTAATAGGATGAAATGTCCAGATTTTATCCCGAGCATATTGTCAAAGGGATATAAATATTACTTGATAAAATGTTCACCATTATGAGACAAACTGTTACACACAGGATCCAGACATCTTTGAGTTCAGGAGAAAAGGCTTGTCCAGATCAACATTTCTAAATGCATCGAGTTTATTTTAACTATAACTTATCATAAAGATAATGTTCACCATTGTGAGATATAATGCATGTGCATCCAGGTCTCTTTATAAAGGTCAATGTCACACATAGAGGTCAAAGGCTAGATAATAAGTATGAAAATGTGTTACTGTAAGGGCCATTTCATCATCACAAATAAATTGATTATAACACAAACACCATTATAAAGACTATGCATCACAAAGGTAATCTAGATCAATATATTTATGATGAATGTTACAGATGATGATGAAATGTCTAGATTTTGTCTTGGGCATATCTACGTGCATAGCAGGATTTCAGTATTAAAATGTACTTATTGCATCATCATGAGATGTATATCATACACATATAAACTAGGTCATTATGTAAAAGGTCACACATATAGGTCAGAGGAAAGAATTGTCCATATTACATTAGTGCCATGTAGTCTGTGGAATATTCAGGACCCTGTAACTGTTGTGACAGACATTTTTTTATGACAATGGCACCTTATGTAAATCATTAAATTTCTTTTAAGCAAACAACTTTAAAATGTGAGCTTTAAATTAACTATATGGGGTGTTAACATATTTTATATAGCCAGTCTATACCAACTTGAACATTTTTTTAAACCATGCATGTCCAGACATTGAAATGTATTTGCTTTCTAAGAAAAACTTATGGACAAATAATAATATAAATTATTATATTTTTCATATTAGTACATCATACAATAAAACTGTGCTCAGAGCATGCTCTTTGCACCATGATTATTCCAGTAAGTCAAAATTATGTCTTACAAATAAAATATAATCAAATAGTGAACATGCATCATAGGACCTTTTTTGGGCCACATTTCAAATTGTGATTTTTTTTTGATAACATTATCATTGCTGCAATTCAATTTTATTTTTATTTTTTAAAAATTCAAGGCATCCTTTTCTGAAATAACCTGATATTCACTAGGTATAATCCTTTGACACACCAATTTTGTTTTCTACTATCTTGGCTTTATTTTACCGTAGATCATGCATCTTTGCATACTCTGATTTTCTTCTTTCCAGTTGAATAGACACTAAGTAAATTAAAATTGCAAAACAATTAAGAACTGGAGGACCACATCACTCCAGACAAATATGTACACAGTATCACAGGAGATTCAGTCAGATAAGTCTGTAGTCATTCAGAATGTCTTTAGCTGGTCCAGGGCCAAATCTGTTAGGTGTCTGCAAACTTTTAAAACATTCTCTGGAGTCCTAGAGTATATCTGAAAGTATAAATGAAATGTGCCGCGTCACAATAAAACCAACATAGTGCTTTTGCGACCAGCATGGATCCAGACCAGCCTGCGCAGATGCGCAGGCTGGTCTGGATCCATGCTGTTCGCTTACAGGCCCTTTAACAAGTAAAACTGACAGCGAACAGCATGGATTCTGATCAGACTGCGCGGTCTGGATCCATGCTGGTCGCAAACCCATTTTGTTGGATTTGTCATGATGCAGCTCATTTATGTGCTATTTATTTAGTAATTCCAGTAACATTACTGGCTAACCAGATGTCACACTGAATCACCAACGTTAGAAAATTAAATAATGACTTTACTATGATACAATGTAACTCTATTTAGTTGGACAAAAAGTAACATTTGCCTCGATTAAGCAATGCCGTCATAATTTTAGTATCTTTAGTATTAAAAGTTAATTGGAAAATAATCAAGTAGAGTATACCTTTAATTTTCCATCTCTTCCAACAAATGCCACTGATGTTCCAATAGTCAACAATGGCATCGCCTGCATAAAAAAAGAACAATGTAAATAAAATTAACAGATATAATAGAATTTCACAAACAATGGACTATCTTTAAAGCCAGCTTGTCAATTTTACACTTTTACAAGTCCTGAGTTTATAACCTCATTAATTTAAAATCATTAATTTCATAAATGCTAAGATCTTATTCATAGAGATGACAGATACTGTATAGTGTATTTAAAAATTGTATTGATGTAACAGATTTCAGAATCTGTAGAACAAAGAAAGTGACATTTCCAAATTTGCTGTCTATTCTTGGCTTTTATAATATTAACCGAAGTATAGTATGTAAAAACGAATAAAATTTTTTTATTTTTTTGTGGTATTTCCAAAATGATTAATAAATTAGGTTGTTTAGTAACACAAAATGCCTCCAACTTATCCTTAAATAACAGCCCTCGGGGAAATTTTCTGATATGCACAATAAGGTATGATACTGATCTCTCCTTTGAAGTTTTATTAAAATCCCACCAGCAGTTTGACCTGTGAAAGCGGGACAATATTTTTCTATTTATAGCTTTGGCAGCCATTTTGTGTAGCAAAGCAGCATGTGCTGGCAATATGCACAACAAGGTATGGTACTGATCACTCCTGTGAAGTTTCATTAAAATTTTCTGAACTTTAAAAGTCTTGACTACATGATATCAAGGTAAATTTTTTATAGGTTTTAAGACACATTTTTAGTGTAGAAGTCCTATGGCAACCATAACCAGCTTTATTGGTAAAGAAAGACTTTTGGTGTCGCTAATTGTATTATGTCAAGCTGGTATCTGAGAAGAACCATCAACATTGCAAATTTGCGAAAGGTATCTCTCTGCTACAAACAGTTGAGGGGCAAATAATTCAAGTAGGTGGCCTTACTTACATACAGGTATGTAATGCCAAAGTATGAAAGTCCTTAGCTTAAAGATGTTATGGTCAAGGTGAGAACTGTCCAAAGAAGGACAATCTAATAAACAATATTTTGAAATCATCTTAGTCTGCATAGGGCAATTTTTTTACATATATTGTGGTGGTGTTGGTAGTTTTCACTCCGGATCACGGCAGTAAGCCACATTGATTTTACCAAAGCAGTTCAGCCACTGCATCGTTTTTGGGCAGGCCGTCAAGCAGTTTACCAGTACTAGTTGCCTTCACTTTCGCAAGGAACTGATTACTTCTGTACATGCAGGAGCAGAGGTACAGCGCGAATGACCACAGAAAGGTTAATATGATCAATCACAACGAAAATGAACTGCGCCATTCTGGAATCAAACCCTGGTCACTCGATTCACAGTCCAATGCTCTACCTATTGAGCTAACAAGACGGCTTACATATATTTTGTATTTTGCCCTCCGGTTATCTATTCATGCAAGGACCTTACAAAAAGCCTCATCACTAATACTTACATTTAGTTTAACATGAAATATGTCATAAAAATGTCCCTCTAATCCAGACATAAACATCTGAGCTTCTTCTGATGTAAAACTGTCACTTTCTGACATGTGTATTCTACAACAAAAAAAGAATTGATTGAAAGTTATTTAATCAACATGTTACAAAGAAAAAAACAGCTTTTTTTCTCTTTCCATTGCAAGAGTCATTCATAGGCATTTTTCCCTTAGAAAAAATCTTTAAAATCATGCATTTTTTTCCTGAAGTTTTTCTTCTTCCTCTTTTGAAAAAAAAAAATGTTAAATTAAAAGGAAAGTCCTTTCCACTACCTGTTCAAAAAAAACTCTAGAATTTTAACAAAATGGGCTTAACTCAACCTCTTGATCCAATATTGTACACAATAAAAACTTTTAATTACATACAGTTATGCATTATTGAAGAATCATGAAAGTTAAAACTGAGAAAGAAAAGAAGTCATCAGTTTCAGTGACTTGAGTAATACAGTCTAGGTCTTTAAACTACTTAATGCTGCTTGATTTAAGACAATATTACCACTGAGAACCAGTACATTTTATCACATATAACAATACTGAATAAATAGATTTTTCTTTAGAAAACAACGAAAACACAAATTAACAAGCATCACATTCAGCACAGTGACCATAATGTGAAATGATCATCAATTTTAAAGCATATAGCACGCATGTTCATACTATGCGCATAAAAATTCTAGAATTCCGTTAGGCATGTAGAATTTGGTTTATACAGAATTTATTTTAGATTGATTGTGTAGGAAGCTATAAGCTTATACACACACTCTAACAGAAACATTGCAACACTCTAGAATGACAAAATAAGTTCAGAGCTGTCTTACTAAATTCATATACTAGTATATGAAATTTTAAAACAAGTCACTGTTGGAATGTAAGATTTGACATACTTGTTCCATAACCTAAGACAGTCCTCGGCCTTGGTAGAGTAATCTATGTTAGAAAGTCCTTCTACTTCTGTAGGTATACCATACACCAACTCACAAGGCTTGTGTACTGAAAATTCAATATAAATTTGCATCGATCTAATGAAAATTCTCCAAAAACCTTGCCATTTTGGTTAATATTTTCTTTCTAAATTCAATATTTATTTACCAAGTCACATGAAAATAAGGCCATCCTTAAAAAAATGTTTGTTTGCAGTAACGCGACCGACTCACAAAATTTGCTCCTACTCAAATTTTTTTTCATGGTCTGGATAAACAAATTTTTTTTTTTTGAATCAGAAAATTATGCCTTGTGCTTTGTTTTTGTTCTTTTAAAGGTTAATAGAAGAAATAAAATGTAGTTCTTATTAAATTAGAATTCAGTTATCAATTTATTAATTGTTACCAGATTATCAAAGCATATATTGTCCAGCATTTTGAAATTCCATGTTTATTTGGGTTCAATAAAAAAAAAAATAAAAAAAATAAAAAAAAATCGACCTACCTACCCACCTTGAAAATTCTGGGTCGGGTTACTGCAAACAAACATTTTTTTAAGGATGGCCTAAAGTTATGAAAAATTGGGTGTACCATTCATGAATGGGATCACCGTAGGGAACGTGTTACAGTATCGCGTTTTTGGGTTACAGTATAGAATTTTAAAGATGGAGGATTATTTGTTGGGAGGACAGGTAGGTGATTTTTATTCCGGTCCATACTACAAGTAGTTTAGTTTCTAAAAGACGTTTGTGTGCTTTGCTTGTAAGGAACAGAATGCGGTATCTAGTCATATATTTCTTCAGACTCTGCACCGCAGATTTATCGCTATATTGTCTCATAAATATGCAGATTTGACAGTTTGAAAATTTGAATCGAGAGACCAACGCATTTTTCTCCAATTTCGACATTATTTATGCATGCCTAGAAAAAGTAAATCTGCAAAACGTTAGTCCTTTATGTTAGGAAACGTTTATAAAAGTAAATGACCAGTTGAACCTATTTTCCTGTTCATTAAATGCGTTTGAAAAAATAAACAATGTTACAGTATAGAGCGAGGTGATTTGTGCAGGGTTACAGCATAGACCTAGCGATTTTTATCCGATTTTGTTACAGTTTATACCCATATTTCAGTTACAGTTTAGACTTCGATATTTTCTATATATACTAGGTAAAATGTATGAATGTTACATAGACTTTTAAATCTCTTGTGAGCTTATTGGCCCGATGGCTATTAGTCCGTCTGTCGTACACATGTATGTGCAATTTCATCCGCTCAGTATAGCAACTTGACTAAATATGATGAAATTTACATGACTTTCTACCTAAGTTGTTCAAATGGTTTTGGTTGTAATCGGGGATACGAAAACTCAAAACATAGATTTTGAAAAAAGGCAATGTTTGAAGACCCTTCTCATCTCGAACCAAAAGCATTCAAATCAAATCATGATCATGGCGTCATTTCGAATGCTTCTTTGTTGAAGTTACGATTATTTTGTCATTATTAAATTAAAAGTCGTTTTTTTTTTATTTCAGACATCCTGTATAGCAGTTTTCATGTTTCTGAAAAAGAAAATAATATTGAAAGTTATAGAGTATAAATTAAGGTCAGACAATTACAATATCTTCTCTAGTGAGCCTGATGGAGGTACATAATAGTATAGTGGCAGAGTCGGGATAAGGCCGTCGACTTCAAATCATCTTTCATTTACTGCTGTAGTTGAAATCCAATCATGACTTTGGATTCTTTGTATGTGAGGAATCTATCAAGCTAATTTACGGAAGGTCGGTGGTTCTAGTCAGGTGCCCGCTTGTGTCTGAAATGTTTCACAAAGGGTATCTGGGGTATTTCTTTACACTAAAGCAGGAATGTTTTCACATGACCTCAGTGTCGTTGAAACTTAAAATCCAAGAAAGCCAAACGTAACAAACCCTTTTAAATACTTACAAAATACATTATGGTAGATGGAAATTCCAACTTAAAATAAAATTTAAGATTGCAGTATTGCTCACTCAAATACTGTTTAATCATTCTTAGGGTATTGCCTACTTGTTAATTGTGTCTTTTGACAGCTTATCTATGGTATGCAGGCTTCATAACCTCCGATCCCCTCTCAAAATTTCATTTTATTTAGTTTCACTCATTGTATTCTCGTTTAGGGCACACGCAATTTTTAACCTGGTGGTAATATGCCGCTTTTCATAGAATGGCAATAACGTGTCACATTGAAGGTTCCATGATAACCGACATATGAACACATCCACAGATGTTAAAAAATCTAAAGTGTACTAGTTCATGTTTAATGTGAATTCTGCTGAAGCCCATGCTAGGAGGCGTGGACGGTAGCTTGCAGTTACCACTACCGTCCATAAACAGGTTTAATCAAACTGAGTCTGCAACATTTTCATGTTTTCCGTGTTGGACTTCTGTTAAGGATTCTTTTTTCTCTATTTAATTACTAATAGGCATTATTATAATGTGTAATGAAATCAAGCAATAATCTTTCCTCTCTCAATACAATTCGATAAAAGTTACTGTTGTTGTCGTGAAAACAGTCCTTACTTAGGACATTACTTATTCTGCAAAAAGTCTCAATCTGAAACTTAAAGTAAGAAAAATAGCAAACTATAACTTTTCTGCTGAAAAAAAGTAATACAACCTTTCAAGAATGTATTAAATAGAAAGGTATGAGTTATTTCATTAAAATAATGGATACACAAACTTTGTTTGAAATTTGGCAAGTATCTAAACTGTAACCGAACTCTGGGTATAAACTGTAACATAATTGGATCAAAGTCGCTAGGTCTATGCTGTAACCCTTCAAAATTAACCTCGCTCTATACTGTAACATTGTTTATTTTTTCAAACGCATTTTACCAACAGGAAAATAGGTTCTACTGGTCATTTACTTTTATAAACTTTTCTAAACACAAAGGACTAACGTTTTGTAGATTTACTTTTTCTAGGCATGCTTTAATAATGTCGGAATGGGAGAAAAATGCGCTGGTCTCTCGATTCAAATTTTTAGACTGTCAAATCTGCACGTTTATGAGACAATATAGAGATAAATCTGCGGTGCAGGGTCTGAAGAAATATATGACTAGATACCGGATTCTGTTCCTTACAAGCAAAGCACAAAAACATATTTTAGAAACTAAACTACTAGTAGTATGGACCTGAGTAAAAATCACCTACCTCTCTTCCCATAAATAATCCTCCATCTTGAAAATTCTATACTGTAACACAAAAACGCGATACTGTAACACGTTCCCTACGGTGGGGATGTTGACAAGCAAATTTTTTTCTAAATAATTTTTTGTTACTGCAAAAATTATGACCATATTTCCTTGTAAGCATAAAGCTATCAGCACTAGTACACCAGAGAAGCTGATTTGAGATTGATAAAAAGTTCAGAGCTTACTAAATTTTATATGTATGAAATTCTAAAACAATTCACTGTTGGAAATTTGAAACTATTTCTTAACTTATGCAACTCCTAATACCAGACACAATACATGTATGTAGACCAAACTCTTACATAGACAAGACAATATGAATAACATATTTTCTATTTCAGTAAAACAACATGGAATAATCAACTAATATTATACCTTCATTAAATCCTGTAAACATGGCTGCCATGAAAGACAACTCATGTGAGGTGAACGTCTGTAGGACAACTTTACAGTCGAACTGAACCTAAAAGCAATAAGAAAGTTCTATTATTTAACCATTTCTTTCAAATTTTCTACTACCATTCATAGAAGTATACTGTTCAAAATCTACTGAACAAAATAGTGCAATATGATATATTCTAACACGACCCGCATTTTTCCCTATTGAACATAGAAGAACCGAAAGTGTGTATTATTATGCTATAAAATCACTGTTTGACGTTCTATATTTAGATATGTGACGTAATCGTTATACACGTGACGTAACCACTAAAAATGTGACGCGCTGAAAATAAGTACGGAAACAAATCAGGCGCAGTTTATCTAATTATCATGTACGGCAGCATTTATTTGTTGATGTCGTGTTAGAATCGAAATAATATATCCAAATCGGTGATTTTATTGCTTGATAACATCACTGTTTGTCGTTCGGATGCGCATCATTATATCACTCGGGCTACGCCCTCGTGATATAATTCCCCGCATCCGAACTCCAAACAGTGATGTTATTGAGCAATAAAATCACAGTTTGGGATATATTATTTCTTAAGTAAAACAAGAGACTGGATAATGTATGATTTTCTGATTTCAAATGGGGCAATCATTATGTCAAAATTCATGAAAGAGTTATGGGTCTTTATAGTTACCACCTATTATGCTCTTAAATAAGTGTGTGAAGTTTAAACTCATTTCTTTTAGTAGTTTGGAGATACCAATATGCACACAAAAAACCTTAACCAAAGAGTGATGCTGACACCGACACAAGGTTAAGCACAATAGCTCTCACTATTCTTTGAAAATAGTCAAGCTAAGAACTGAAATCTTGGCTACTTAAAAACAATAATTTAACAACAAAGAAAGCGTAGTTTCTACTTCAAATTTCATATAGGTATATAATAATATATAATATATCCTTCTACAACAATTTCCAAACATCCAATAATATGTTAAACATGTACTGCAAATGTTTATACGCATTATAAGTAATCATTAAAATATATGCTTTCATTTCTCATTGAAACATTTGGCTTAGATTTTATCGAAAATAAATTTCTAATTACCTCTCTTTATTTATATGAAATGTAAATTTGTTAATATCTTTACAAATAATGCTTTTTGGAACTTATAATATTGACAAGTCATCATTTGTACATCATATACTGTATTCCTAGAATAGATTTCGCACATTTTAAGTTAGCGGTTTTCGCGGTAGGCATGATTCCGCGAATTTTTATAGCCGCGAATATGTCACTTATAACAAATCCGCGAACATTTCTAGCTTCAACCAAATATAACATAAAAAGTGCAGAATATTTATTATTATCTACTTACACAAAACAACATATAAACACAGGTTTTAGAGAAATGTGTAAAGAATTATTTATGTATGTTTTTGATACTAGTGTTCACGTTGAAAAAGAAAATATCAATTATTAGTAATTAACATGCTTATTGACATTATTTGCTAGTCACGGCGTTGACAAACACATTTACAGTTTGCGAACATTGAATGACTTGGATTTCATTTGCTTGAAGTAGGTGTAATCCTTTGTTAAAAGTACAATAGCGATCAAGTGCTACATTGATAAACAGCTGTTATGTTGTTAAATGAAAGCGATGTACAGTCCGATAATGTGTAAACTAGAACTCCGCGAGTCAGATGTGTCGCCTTGTGAACAATGTAGTTTAGGAGAAATGGCCAGGAAAAAAATGAAATATGAAAAATAACAAAGGGCAATAACTAAAAGAAATAATAAGTGCAGAGCAGCAGTTTCTGTGCATTGCACTTCTTATCAATAAGATCTATCATTGTATGATGTTTAAAGTCCATAGCTTTCATACTTGAGGAGAAATGACCAGGACAAAAATAAAGTAAGAAAATCAACAAAGGGCAATAACTCAAAAAATAAGAAATGCAGAGTATCAGTTCTTATGCACTGCACTTTTTCTTAATGAGATCTATCATTCTATGAAGTCCATAGCTTTCATACTTGAGGAGAAATGACCAGGACAAAAATAAAGTGAGAAAATCAACAAAGGGCAATAACTCAAAAAATAAGAAATGCAGAGTATCAGTTCTTATGCACTGCACTTTTTCTTAATGAGATCTATCATCCTATGAAGTTTCAAGTCCATAACTTTTATACTTTCCGAGAAGTGGCTTGGACAAAAATTAAGTATGAAAATTAACAAAGGGCCATAACTCAAAAATTAAGAAATGCAGAGTACCTATTCTTGTGCACTGCACTTCTTCTTAATGAGATCTATCATCCTATGAAGTTTCAAGTCCATAGCTTTTATACTTAAGGAGAAATGGACCGGACAAAATTAAAGTATGAAAATAAACAAAGGGCAATAACTCAAAAAATAAGAAATGCATAGTACCTGTTCTTGTGCACTGCACTTCTTCTTAATGAGACCTATCATCCTATGAAGATTCAAGTCCATGGCTTTTATACATTAGGAGAAATGGCTCGGACAAAAATGAAGTATGAAAATTAACAAAGGGCAATAACTCAAAAGATAAGAAGTGCAGAGTACCAGTTCTTGTGCACTGCACTTCTTCTTAATGAGATCTATCATCCTATGAAGTTTCAAGTCCATAGCTTTTTTAGTTGAAGAGAAATGGCCCGGACAAAATTAAAGTATGAAAATTAACAAAGGGCAATAACTCAAAAAATAAGAACTGCAGAGTACTGGTCCTTGTGCACTGCACTTCGGGTTATTGAAAGAAACATGCATACCAAGTTTGAAGTCAATCAGACTTATAGTGACTGAGTTATGCTCCGGACAAGCTTTAGGGGACGCCGACACCACCGACACAGACGACACCGCCGACAAAAGTAATCCCTATATGTCACCTTTTCAAGGCGACACAAAAAATACGTATCTACATTTTGGAGATAGAGTCAGTGATTATTCAAATGACAATAAAAGCTAACTGGTCTGATTAAATCTTACTTAATAACATAATGAAAAAGGTAAGGAAATATGAAAGTGTTGACGGAACAACCGTCCTTGTTTGAGTAGTCAATAGATGAAAATGTATCGAGTAACGTTGCGCTTTAGGGGTGACTTGAAATAAAATAATTAAAGCACCCACCAGGCAAGGTCATGCATCAAAAACGTAACCTTCAAAAACTGTAATTTAGGCCGTAGTGACTTAACATTCGCGGAATTCGCGGTTAGTACATATCCGCGAAAGTTTGTCTCCGCGAAAATGCCGACGTTGTGAAAAACGCGAAATATTGTATCCGCGAACATTTCTAGGAATACAGTATATGATATGCAACCATAAAAAATTGATCTTTAAGACTGATTAATACTAATACAATGTGCAGTTATCAATATATGATAGATAGGTTATTGGTAATTTATTTGATGCTTTTGATGCAAACAAACAAGATATTACCATTTGTGACATCTAACTGAAAGAAATGCTTTTTAAACTGAAAAAGTACAACAAAAAATGGCGTTTAATACCATACCTCCATCCAGTTCTGTACGGTCTGTGACAATGTTTCTGGTCCACGAACCAACATGTTAGAGAAGTATGTGAAATGAGACTGTAGTGAAGGTTTCAGTGGATTATACTCGAGGTCGGTGCAAAACAATACTGCCTGACTTATCACTTTCTCTACTTCTTCTGTAAAATAAATTCAACATATTCTTAAAATCTTAATATCTCAGTATTTGTAATTCATCAAAGGCTATGACACATGGCTAAGTGTTGTAAAAAGATATATGTATATATAAAAGGGTAACGCTTGACTATAATTGTTCACTTGAATACAACCACCCCAAAAAACAAGGCTACATAAATATTCTTACAATATAAGTACAGACACATTAGTATCTAAATTTATCAAAATTTGCCTTGCAGATGAGATGTCATTTACATAATTTCCTCTTCATTGTACTCATAAGACATTGGGGCCCACAAAAACAAAACAAAAACTGATTTAAAATAAAAAACAAATTGAATTTGAAATATGGTAATGGAAAACTAATTAATGGAAAAAAACAAGAACTAAAAAAACTAATTGCATGAAAATTATCTGAAACTCTGTTGTGAGTAAGCAAAATACAGCTAAAATAAAACAACAATAAAATCGAAGCTCTAGCTCATTGGGTTTTTTAAAAGAAGATTTTTTAAGTTTTTCCTGTACACATATAGTTAGGGTTTCTTAATCGGAAAAAAATCATAATCGATCATCGAAAATAATTGAACAACCTTTTTCGATCAATCATCGATTATATAATCGAAACATTTACGATAACAAAGTAAATATGTACAATGCACATACAATGTATCATGCTTTAATATTTATAAGAATTCCATTAAAAATCTATATTTTGTGTAACTACCACTTAAGATTAAAATAAACTAGTTACTCATGCTTATGTTCATCCTTGAGTAAAATATTTTAATCAAATAAATTCATTATATCTATGAAATTATTATGTCTCAATTCCAATAAACGAATGAATAAGCTATGTATGAGAACAAGAGAAGTTGGTCATTAACAAAAATTCCAGGTTTTTTTAGTGACACTATATATTGATATTGTTACCATCTTCAGTGTGTAGAATAATTTTATACATATCTTCTTTGTTTGAAGTCAAAACATGTTTATTTCATATTTACAAATAGACTGTGTAGACATTTTCTAATTTTAAATTTGAGCATAGTATGTTTTTAAACTAGAATGCCTCACTGTCAACTATTAATCTCATGGTCACCAGTATGCTTTCTCATTCATTTTAATGAAAGTTATTGGGTACACCAAAGCTGGCTTTAATTTAAAGTGTTGTTATAATACAGCGAGTCACTTAAGTAAGAGCAAGAAGATAAATAACCGATGATCGATTATTGAACTTTGTATTTGATCATCGCTAATCGGTCCTATAAACGATCAATTATCGATTATACTCGATCATCGTTTAATCCCTACATATAGTTAAAAACAATGACACCCCTGGGGCGGGACCAGTTTTGACCCCAGGGCTTTAATTTAAACAAACTTTGTAGACACTTACAAGAAGATATTTCATGCTTAATATCTAAACTCTAGCTATTTGGGTTTTTTCAAAGAAGATTTTTAAGTTTTTGCTATACACATATAAGGAAAATCAATGACCCCCTGGGGCGGGGCCAATTTGACCCCAGGGCTTTTATTTGAACAAACTTAGTAGACACCCATAAGAACATGTTTCATGCTAAATATCTTAGCTCTAGCTCTTTTGAGTTCTTTAAAAGAAGATTTTTTAAGTTTTTACTATATGCATATAGGGAAAATCAATGACCTCCTGGGGCGGGGCCAATTTTGACCCCAGGGCTGTTATTTGAACAACCTTGGAAGACACTCATTAGAAGATGTTTCATGCTAAATATCTTAGCTCTAGCTCTTTGGGTTCTTTAAAAGAAGATTTTTTAAGTTTTTACTATATGCATATAGGGAAAATCAATGACCCCCTTGGGCGGGGCCAATTTTGACCCCAGGGCTTTTATATCAACAAACTTGGTAGACACTCACTAGAAGATGTTTCATGCCAAATATCTAGCTCTTTGGGTTTTTTAAAAGAAGATATTTAAAAAAAATTCTTTCAGTTGCCATGGCAACCAGAGTTCTGCATGGAATTAAATTCTTTGTACAATTTTTAAAGGTGACCACCAAAGGAACATTCCTGTGAAGTTTGGATGAAATTGGCCTAGTTGTTTATGAGGAGATGTCATTAAAAGTAAAAGTTTACGGACAGACGGCGGCCAGACGCCGGACGAAAAGCGATCACAAAAGCTCACCCTGTCACTTTGTGACAGGTGAGCTAAAAACTTACTATTCCTAGCTTTTCCTTTAATTTCTATAAGAACAGCCTTGTGATCCTCTGAAACAATAATTCTGGTAATGTATACAGAAATAAAACATATTTAAGAGTTCTCCCTATAAGAAGAGTAAAACTAGCATCTGGTTAGAGTATTAACTCTATACCATACATTATATCTTAAATGGACTTGTCCATTTTTCAATCTGGACAAGACCAATCATTATTTTTTTGGGGAAAAAATTCAAAATATGAACCAATTGAACAGCTAGGCACAATTGAGGTGTTTGACTGTGATTTAAAAATCAAATAGTCCACACCGGACTAAGATTCACCTCCGGGAAAAAAGCCTCAAAGTGCAAGTCCTAAATAAACTATGTGTAAATAATTTACGTAACTAGTGCACATATTGAATTCTGAGTAATTCACCCAAATGATTTCCAGGATCCATCTTCCTTAACAAATTTTACAGTAAATAATATGCATAATTGTACTAACTGACTACAACATTGAAAATTACACCTTCATTACCAGTTACAAAAACTGGTAATGAAGATTTCTAACTTATTACATATTACAATGTAATTTGTTTTAATGACCACTCTGCAATACCAACAAACAGCATCTGCAAAGTTTTTTTGGAAGAAAACCTACATACAGTATATTTAATGTCACAAACCATCACCTGTGTAAACAACTGATACTTCCATAGTGTTTATGAGAAGTAAATGATGGATAATTATTTTTGTTTGTTTTGGGTTTTACGTTACATCGACACAGTATAGGTCATATGGCGACGTTCCAGCTTTATTGGTGGAGGAAGACCTCAGGTACCCTTCCGTGCATTATTTCAGGCATGAACGGGCACCTGAGTAGAACCACCGACTTTCCGTAAGCTAGCTGGATAGCTTCCTCACATGAAAGAATCCAAAGTCCCTGTCGGGATTCGAACCCACAGCGGTGACGGGCAAGTGGTTTGAAGTCAACGACCTTAACCACTCGGCCACGGACGCCCCAAATGATGGATAAGATATGACAACCAGGAGTAGATAATGCAAAGCAGTTTTAATTTGAACAAAACTAAGTCTAGTCATGCTAAGCCTAGTATTGCACAAGTTTTTAAGTTTTTAGAAAACAAAACTGCTAAAATTGACAAACCTATCCCAACATCGAGTCCTGAAAACATGCCCACAGTAGCATCTCCAGGTTCACTTGTGTCTATAAATGTTCCACGTTTACTCTCCTGTAATGTATAAATGACACAATGTTCAAAGAATTATTAATGAATACACAATTTTGAAACAGAATTTCTGAAAACTTCAAACATGTTACTTGTTCATGATATAGGAAAACCATCTGTTCAATGGCAAAGGCTTAAAGTATACATTATTAAAATCTGGATGAAGGAATTATGAGATCCACATGTTACGTTACTTTTATGGTTATAAAAGAATTATCTCAGCTCAAACTTTAATATGATTGGTCAGAAACTGGCATACACTGACCAATAAAAATTCTGAGAAAGAGCTCAGAGACAAGTTTCATAACACTGAGATTACAGCACAAATTCCCAGAGCTTTAAGAAAATAGATAATTAAGCCGTGCCATGACAAAACCAACATAGTGCGTTTGTGACCAGCATGGATCCAGACCAGCCTGTGCATCCGTGCAGTCTGGTCAGATCCATGCTGTTCACTATTTGTTTCTTTACTTGTTATAGGGTTTGTAAGCAAACAGCATGGATCCTGATCAGACTGTGCACAGACTGGTCTGGATCCATGCTGGTCACGTACGCATTACGTTGGTTTTGTCATGGCGTGGCTCATATTATTATTTCATTCATTATCTAAATGACTTGTGCTGTACAACTTGTGAAAACAGATAAATATTCAATCATGATTTTAAGTGCATTAGTTAAACTAAATGTAACTGCTTGACAATTTATGTTTGAAACATTGCTGATAGCAGTCAAAAGCATCTACTATGTTAACCTTCCCTATCCAAAACATATTCTGCATACAGTAAATAACTAATTTTAATTTCATATATACATACTTTGCTATCTGTTGTCTAAGGACAGGGAGCATTTTACAGGTATAAAAGCAAAACTTATCACTGTTTGTTTTATTATTTTATTATCTTTTTATTTCTGAGCCACACTAACATTTTATAAATTTCGCATAGAGACTTCCCAGCTTTACTAGTGGAATGAACCACAGACCATGGTACAGTTTTTAACATTTTTTCAGGCACAAATATATGTATAATCTTGCATTTTGTTAGTTTGTTTTGTTGGGCTTTATATCACACAAATACTGGAAAGGGCATATATATATGCCAGACATACAGTTTCTTTTCAACTTGAATGCTTAAGGATGACCTCAGGTGGCCCATAAAGTATTTGAGAAACATGCGGGCATCCAAGTACAACCGCTGACCTTCTGCTAGCTGGTAATTGTATTTTGCTGTAGTGAAAGTTTCTTATGAATCACAAGCCAGTGATTTTTTTCCAGTATTTTAAAGCCGAATAAAGGCTGTTTCCCCTAGCTCAAAATATGTATATTTTCCCCTAAAAAAAGCTAATATTTTCCCCTGAAATGTCCTGTGCATTTCTTTTTTCCAGAACAATTACTTTACAGCATCTGACTTATTATATCAGCTAGAAGACAGAAAGCTGTCTCTATAGCCTTTGCTATGTACCATGCATGTTAAATTGAATTGAAATTGAAAATTTTATAAAATGTGTGGGTAAATTCCATTCTAAGTTGTTGGAATTTGATTTTCCCATTTTCTGACTTATCGCCCTATATTGACCCCTTCAGAAAGCCACAGGTTGTTTTGAAAATTGAAAAAAAAATCTCTGTTCAAGCAGAAGTTTGATATAAATAAAAGTAGAAAGAGGATATGCTTACTGCTGCTACATGTGAAGATAAACTTTTAGAATAATGCTGCAGATCTGACTTCTTCTCACAGAAATTGTGAAGTGGTGTCAAGCGGAACACCCTCCATACCTTCTTTGTCAGTTCTGAAACAAACAATTTTGTCTCAATAGCTTGTCAAGAAAGTGGAAATGTACAAATACAGATATTCTTTAATGTTATTATTTTCTTACAAATTTTACAATTTCATTAAGCAAAGATGGAAATGCATCAGGAAATATTCCAACAATTCAAACTCGCCACTGGCCTACAAGCAAATAAAGACAATGCCAGGGACATTTTCCAGGATTTTGGAAACATGACTCATACCCATAGAATTGGGAATTTCAGCGGTGTTTTGTTAAAAATTTGGAAAAAATGCATGATTGAAACTTTACAGTGATTAAATGGATTCTAGGATGGCATCTTCAAACATTTAAGCACTATTACAGTGAAGAAGCCCTTATTTTCAAAGATTTTAGAATTTTTATTCATTATTTTTATTTTGTAACTTTCAATTGGGAATTTTTTCCTGTGGATTGGGAAAATAATATACTATTTTCAATAGGGAATATGACGCAATAACAGCTATAAAATAAGCCAAAAAAATCCCTACATGCTAACACAATCAGAGGTTGTTTTCATAGTAATCACCTCCAGTGTGCATTCAAAAGTAGGATTAAGAAAGTCTTCATTAATGATGATGAAAAATGAGGTAATTGATCAGGTAGTGTACCTATTAAAGGAGATTTAGCATCTATTTCCATCTAAGCATTGATAATTATAGCAAAATTACTGTTAAATTATTAAATACATTTTGTACAGAATGGCAAGTACACTCATCCTAACATTCTGGATTCCAGCAGCTTGCTATTCATTCTCATTGATGGCCATAAAATTCACGTACATTTTGTGCCATCATATATAAAATTTAACAATGAGCATCGTGGTAATTCATTTCTTCTACAATGATCGCATACTTAAAGTATATATTGATGTATCAGTTAACGAGTTTGGAGCAATTGCATCAATTATTTAGACATTAGTACTGTTGATATTATGACTCTCTTCAAATTACCCATGATATTGTTCTCTTCCAATTCAGTTCTTTGGGTTACTTCCTGAATTTCTGGCACTCTTGCTGTACGGCTCACTGGTGTACTTGTACTTGATTGCCCATCTAACCTGGTTCTAGGTGTGCGCCATGATGTGCCTGATGAGAATAAAACATGTTTTTGTAACATTTTTTTATAAATCATTTAAAATCTTTTTCATCATATTATTCATATGTTTAGCTTTCTACATTTAGGTTATAATTATACAAGAATTTATCTTCTTTTTTTTCCTGGTAAAGTCTGAGAAAGATTACATTATGTATATTGTATAACTGATAAATACTGAGAAGACTACATGTATATATAGTATTATAAAAATTATGGGAAATTATTAAACTAACATGTCAGGATATGCATGTAGGTATTGAAGTCTATAATATTCTATATAAAAAAAAATTAATTGGTATAAATGTAAAGACTTAATAAATTTCATAATAAATTTTATGTCATACCTAGGGGTCCAAATCTTCGTCTGTCCGGAGTCCTGAAAGGTGTACCAGTTTGAGCTGTTCTAAGAATACTGTTGCGACGTTTAGTTGACCATGCCCCTATTACAGGAGTATGTGATGCTGTCTCCGTCATTATGATCACCTGAAACATTCATTATCATACGGAAATAAATAAATTTATAATAAGTCTATTTAACAAGAGGGTCATAATGTCCCTGAAATCACTCACCTGTATATAGGACCCCAGGGCGGGGCCAATTTTAACCCAAGGACTTTTATTTGAACAGACTTAGAAGACACCCATTAGAAGATGTTTCATGATAAATATCTAAGCTCTAGCTCTTTGGGGGTTTTTAAAAGAAGATTTTTTAACTGTACACATATAGGGAAAAACGATGACCCCACCCCCCCTCCCCCGGGCGGGCCAATTTTGATCCCAGGGCTTCTATTTGAACAAACTTGGTAGACACTCACTAGAAGATGTTTCATGCTTAGTATCTAAACTCTAGCTCTTTGGGGTTCAGCGTTTTTTTTCTCTACTTTGGGAATGGTGCCGGTACCAGACTGATTGGGAAAAAATGCGTTATTTTGACTTATATTGGGAATATTTTTTAATGCATTTTTTCAGCTATAAATAAGATTAATCATCATGAATAAAGATAGCTAACAGCTTCCACTGTCAAGGTAGAACTATGAAGTGGTGATTTATATGAATATGTTGGATTTAAATGATATCAGATAAATTTCTTAGCCTTGTGGGAATTTTGAACAGCCATTTTGGGAATTTAAACATTGGAAATTGGGAATTTTAATGTCTATTTTCTATTGGGAACAGTACCGTTTTAGGGTAGTAGTTATATAAAGAAAAAAAAACACTGGGTTTTTTTAAGAAGAATTCTTAAGTTTTTACTATACACATAAAAGAACAAGAGCTGTCCGTAAGACAGCGCGCTCGACTTTTTTAGTGCTTGCCTATAATACAAAACATTGACAGTTAAGGGCCATAATTCAAATAAAATCTTTGACAGAATTACCTTCTCCTGGACATGTTTGGGAATCATGATTGTAAACAAGTATTCCAACTTTCAAATTAATATCTCAAACAGTTCAGTCAAAAAGTGGACTGGTACTAAAAACTTAACCAAGATTCTAAGTCGATAAAAGGCCTTAATTTTTAAAACAAATCCTTGACAGAGTTACCTTCTCTTGCGTACAGATGGGGGTAATGATGTGAAATAGCATTAAAAGTTTCAAAGCAATATCTCAAAGGGTTAAGGCAATAAGTGGATTTTACCCATATTCAATGTATTTTTCTAAGTCAAAAAGGGCATAATTCTGTCAAAAACCTTGACAGAGTTATGTCCTCTTGTCTGTTGATGAAGGTCGTGATGGTAAACAAGTATGGTCAGTTTCAAAGCAATACCTCCAATGGTTTTGAAATAAAGTGAGGTGGTACAAAAAACTTAACCAAGATTCTAAGTCGATAAAAGGCCTTATTTTTTTAAAACAAATCCTTGACAGAGTTACCTTCTCTTGCGTACAGATGGGGGTAATGATGTGAAATAGCATTAAAAGTTTCAAAGCAATATCTCAAAGGGTTAAGGCAATAAGTGGATTTTTACCCATATTCAATGTATTTTCTAAGTCAAAAAAGGGGCATAATTCTGTCAAAACCTTGACAGAGTTATGTCCTCTTGTCTGTTGATGAAGGTCGTGATGGTAAACAAGTATGGTCAGTTTCAAAGCAATACCTCCAATGGTTTTTGAAATAAAGTGAGGTGGTACAAAAAACTTAACCAAGCTCAATACACTTTCTAAGTCAAAAAAAGGGCCATAATTCTGTCAAAAACCTTGACAGAGTTATGTACTCTTGTCTGTAGATGGAGGTTATGATGGTAACAAGTATGGTAAGTTTCAAAGCCATACTTGTAATACTTCTGAAATAAAGTGGGGTGGTACAAAAAAACTTAACCAAGGTGTGACGCCAACGCTAACGCTAACGCTAACGCCGACGCCGACGCCGGGCGAGTAGGATAGCTCCCCTTTTCATAGAAAAAGTCGAGCTAATTTTAACCCTAGGGCTCTTATTTGAACAAACTTGGTAAATATCTTAGCTCTAGCTCTTTGGGTTTTTTAAAAGAAGAATTTTTAAGTTTTTACTATATACATTAAGGGAAAAACAATGACCCCAAGGTCAGGGCCAATTTTGACCCCAAGGCTTTTACTTTAACAAAGTTGGTAGACACCCACTAGAAGATGTTACATGCTATATATCTAAGCTCTAGCTTTTTGGGTTTTTTAAAAGAAGATTTTTTAAGTTTTTACTATATACAAATAAGAAATATGAATGACTCCCGGGGCGGGGCCAATTTTGACCTCAGGGCTTTTATTTGAACAAACTTGGTAGTCACTGACTAGATGATGTTTCATGCCAAATATTTAAGCTCTTGCTCTTTTGTTGTTTTTAATTTAAAGGAAGATTTTTTAAGTTTTTTCTTTCGGTTGCCATGGCAACCAGAGTTCTGCATGGCACTATTGTTATTTTGTGTCTTTAAATGGGTATTTTAACCAAGAACCCACATTTGTCCATGTATGTTTACTTTAATAATGATGCTTCGCCATTTTGTAAAAAAAAATACAATGGAAATACACGCCTTGTCATCTTGATAAGTGTCAAAGTGACATGACGCATTCTTCAAAGTACATAAATTTGTTGTACATGTGTATTCAAAGTTATATTTATGATTAAATGATAAATATTTTTAAGTTATAACATCGTTATTTTTATGCTTATCATTTGTTGTTTTATTTGTACGAGATGAATTATTAAATTATTTATTTGTTAAGCACATGGAATAAATAATCATATAACGGCCAAAAAAGCTGGGGTTTTTCAAATTAATGTCAGTAAAATAATTGAGGCAATTATCAGTGTCCGACAACAAATATTTTCTGTGCTGTTTTTCATTTTAATGGTGTTGAAAATTAAACTTGTTGAAACAAAAAAGGATAATTTTTATAATTAGTTTATGTAAACGATTTCATTTGATGTTAATTAATCAACTTCAACTAGACGCTCTTTTCTTCTTGTTGTCTGCCCAGACTGGATATGACAAATGTCGAGATTAATACTTTCTTTACTGTGGCCAACATGGCGATTCACCTCTAAAACGTAAACAAACAAAGACAATACAGTCGTTTAGGGTGTTCTGGATCGCTAACAACAATTATATTTGTCACTTATCTGAAAGTAGCATTATTGGAATTTTATTTGTTTCAAGAGAAAGATAAATTCTTCCTCTCTTTAACCAACATAAGTTTTTGCAAAAAGCTGTTAGCTTTCATTCTTGATTGTACCTTCGAGCAGCATGACCTTTTCGGTTATTTCCGGTTCAGTTTAGGCAGTTTCGGACCATATTGAAGATCTTCTCAAAACATTTTCAAAAACCTTCCCAATGGGTTACTAATCAGTAATTGTGATGTGTTTCAGAAATATTCTTTGTTTGTAAGAGCCATTGGCATTAATTATCAGAAGAACAGACAAAAATGCCATTTAACACATGGGTCAATTTAAGACAATAATGATTAAACTATTATTATTCAGAATTATTTATTAAACAAGATGGTAACAATTGACACAGTAGCTAACAAGATTATAAAGCATGTAAACACTGATTGAGATCATAATCTTAAATAATTGGTTTAACATGGTTATCACAGTTAATCAAAGAATAATCAAATAGACAACATACAAAATGACTAGATTTTAAAGCATGTAAACACTGATTGAGATCATGATCTTAAATAATTGGTTGAACAGGGCAATCACAGTTAATCAAAGAATAATCAAATAGACAACATACAAAATGACTAGAAAAGTACACATTATATAATTATAATGTTCAGATCAATGTCACAGAGTGTGCTCAAAACTGATATATCTACATGTACCTTCTGCCATTTTTTCCAAAGTAGAGTTCAACAAGGAAAGGTTATATTCGAATTTGCTTGGTGTACTTGTAATATAATAGGAGCAAGGGATAACTGCTCCACCACCTTTGTCCCCAGGTGCTGGCCAGGGAGGAAAGCTCTGACAGGGTTCACCAGTAGCAACAGCATACACACTGCCATCTTCGTCTAAATTGAAATTGTTTTTAATTTCACCATAAAACAGGAAATAAAAAATGAAACACATAAATATATTTTGCATGAATAACTCTGTCAGTCTGTTAAATAAAGTTGTAATTTAAATACATTCAGATAACATTCTAACAAAAAATCACATTTCAAACAAATAAATCCTCAATAAATCAGCTATAATTCAGGAAAAATATCCCAATTAACAAAACAGTAACACATTTTAATTTACAACATTATTAAACATCAATTGTGACTTGAAATCAGCTGTTTTGACAGTCCAAAGTGCTTTTGAGAACACCCCCAGTATGGAGGTCACGTGATCCGAAACTAGCCGAACGACTGCTTTCATTTCATGGCATGTGACTATTGTCAAGAACAGGTGATGGTATTTTCGCTTATTTTGATTGACAGAGGACATGTTTGTGAACATTTTGGTATATAAACATGATGTATTGGTTCAATATTTACCAATTCACGAGGCCCTGTTCACAGAATCGCCATTTTTTTCCCGTACGTTTTCTGGAGTAAATGTGAAGGTCACTTGTCATCAGGTAAAAAATCATATCATGAAAATCGCTTTTGGTAAATAAATAACCGACAATTTCTCCAGAAAAGACCATTCTTTCAAAATCAAACAACCATTTCAAGAAATATTTACCACATGTTTCACAATTTTATTAGTTTACTGACAGTTGTCCGGAACTAACTAAGATCCGGAACACCCTAAACGACTGTACTGTACTTGTTTCTTGGTTAAAATCCTTGTTTAAGACATAAGATATGCATTTTCAAAATACATATTATTTTGAAAAGTGCTGTATGGCTAGACAATTCAGTGAGTCTTGGTTAGCCATACGTGACTCACGTACGGCTAAAACTTTTGGCTAGCCACTTCCACCTACAATTATTATGGTCTTGTGATCAAATTATCAATCAACTACATTCACTTGTTTATATAGCTATATTGTAAACAATTCATGTGTTTATATAGCTAGCAAACAGGTATACTAAAGTGTGTTCTGGTATGTCATAAAATTGGGAGGAACCATCTGCAAATAGTGCTAAAATGTCAAAATAGTCTAACCACCCCATCTCCTCGCAAAAAAAGAATTACCGTGAAACACGAAGAATTTCTTCAAATTTGGTTTAATTTGTTTACATGTCAATCATTTCAAACAAAGAAAGACATGAGTTACACATGAAAAGCATAAATCGTGAAAGAATTATATATTTAACATATTTTCAGTTTTCATTTGTTTACATTTCGCGCCGGAAATGATTTGACTGAAGAACGATTGTGATTGGACAATATCGTGGATATCTATTTACACGTACTACGGAGCACACGTACAATGGTGAGAAAACAGGTTGAATAACACTATTCAAAACACTCCCAATACTTTGAAAGAACTTTTAGAAATAATGCTATGCAAGTATGGAATAATTTACATATGAGAGTCTTCGTCTCTATATTCTTTTAAAAGAAATAAAAAAATATTTACTTGACATACAATTTAAATGAATCTGATGTATACACGTGTCTGTCGATTTGAATGGTTGCTGTCTATGTTTTTGATATGTGTGTACATATTTGTGATTTTCTTTATCTTGTTTAATTGAAGGCCATATTGTAAATAAGATATGTATTTCTTAATATGTTACCTTCATGAAATAAAGTGTTTATTATTATTATCATCATCATTATTATTATTATTATTATTATTATTATTATTATTATTATTATCATTATTATTATTATTATCATTATTATTATTATAGTGCAGTATAGCTATACTGTATTTTATGAATTTTTTTTATGAAATTAGATCTACTGTAAAAAAAAGTTAATTATTAGAAATGCGTTCTCTGCTTAAGCCGGTGTTAAAAGATATGGAAAGAAGCTTTTGATTTCCACTATCGTCGATGAACAGGCTCAATCAAACCGAGCCTGCAACATTTATCTTTTTTCTTTTCAGTGTTTTATATACACTTAATACCCTAACCCTAACCCTAACCCTAAGTGCTTAATGTTAAATGTTTATTGACAATATTTTAGTTTATATACCATTAACTTGTTAAAATCGTTTTTAAGATTCTGATGTTGTTTGCTAACTTTGCTGCTTGATGCTCTAGGCTTTACTCTGTGAGTAAATATACTTTTCTAGTTTCTAGTTTTTCTAGAGTTCTTTCTTTCCATTTATTTGAAAATTTGTGTCTGTGTCCCGTTGTACTGGTGGCCTATCTGATTTGCAATATTTCATTTTCTATGATATTCAAGATTTGGCCTGGTCACATACATGATTAAATTTGTAAAGCTGTACTAACATTTCTTTGTTCCTAAAAGTAAAAAGTTTAACCATGAGTCCTTGGTTCCTATTAGCCTTATTGATTTTTTAAAAATACTACTTGTTTACTACATGTCATTTTGCAGCAATGATCACGACAAGGTCTTTTTCCCTTGAGTCTTTCATAAAAAAAGTCACAGGTACATTTTGCCCAAAGTGCATAGTTTTGCATTTATTTTTGTTGTTGTTTATTTTATTTATTTTTTGTTTATTTTTTTAAGACAACATGCCATTTCCTTGACCAGTGGCATGCTACAAAAATGTTGTCACGAAGTCTGATTTCGGGTCAATTTCATTGTGATTAATCATGAAATCCTTTCCACGGCCATTTGCACTGTACCTTTGCTTTTGTACATGTATATACAGAAGTAATCAGTTCCTTGCGAAAGTGAAGGCAACTAGTAATGGTAATCTGCTTGACAGCCTGCCCAGGTGAACTTTGCAATGGTAAATTCAAGTTGGCTTTCTGTCGTGAGCCGGAGTGAAAAATACCACCACCACCGCCACCACCACCATTCTGATTATATATCATTGTGCCCATTTATGACAAATATTGAATTAGTGTCGTCTACAAATTGTTTAGCTTTACAGAGAGGTCGTCATGTTACTGACTCAAGCTAAAAATACGACTGTCTTTAGACAAATAACTAGGCAAGATACAAGAAACTTAATTTTAAGTCGGTTTACATATTACAAGAAACATTAGCTAATAAGCTATTTACCGACAATAACAAAGGCATAAAACATATTTACTTAGTTTACTAAGGCAATATTTATACAAATTGTTAAATGGTTAATGAAATTACAGTAAACAACAATGCATAATTACTACACAATATGTATTTTGTTAACACTTGTTTGTTACATTTTAAATATGTTTCACTCGAACGAAAATATTTAATGGTGGTGTTCAACCTCATTGCGGATGTTAAAAGGCCCGGTGTATGTTACGATAGTGGAGCGCCAATTTAAGCTCAAAATGGCAGCGCCCACAAATACATTTTCAGTTTTTGCGCAAAATGATATGAAAATAACAAAAATGAAGCTTAAGAAAGGACAGAAAGTGTCAAAAGGAACTTTAGTTTGCTTGTATACTTCTGGAACAGATGTCATTCAAAAATTGAAATCGAGTGATAGTGGAATCGTAGCCGAAGTAGTGGCCAAGGAAGGTGGGGAGATTAAAAAAGGGTATGAGTAACCACAGGAACTTGAAATTTTATCAATAATCGCCCTAAAGTCCAATGAAAAAAAAATCCATACCTATAATATGAAAATAGGCAAAGCCTATGAGCGGGGAAGTCATTAAAAATTCCTTTCATTCTTTCCGTTTAAGCGTTTTAAAGGTGTCATTCGGTATTATATGCATCGCTTCACTCGGAACACTCGACCATTATCATTTATCCGAAAAGATGAGATTTGTTCCGTTATCGGAATACCCCGCCTATTATCATTGCATTACATTGTAAGTGGCGGCGCCTGACTAGAACTGACACTGAAAATTTCATTGATAGGTATAGAATTCTATATATTTTTTAATTGTTTTTTATTTCATTTTTTTTTAAATATACACATGTAGTCTATAGCCGGGCAAGCCAAAGTCCGGACCCGCTTCGCGAGCGCGTTCTTTGACTTCCCCGTATAATATGAAAAAGGCAAAGCCTCAAAGCGAGCTTGATTTACTTTTACCTTGAAATAGTATTAAATAATCGCTTTTTAGTGAGACTGAATAATCGTTCATTTTTATTTTACATTTTCCGTTTTAAAATTGTCATTTGGTATTTTATACACTGCTTCCGTTTATTGTGGTTGCCTGTTTTATTATGGTTCCCATATAATTGCGCAGGACACCAGTCTACGCTTGCGTTTTCAATTAGAACACAGATTTTATTGTTATCTTGTAATTCGAAAAGTTGCAATGTGTCAGTTTGGTACATCGGATGAAAGTTTTCAAAACCATCATAGCTAGCAGGTATTCGCGTTACCGTAAAGCTCCCTTTGCAAGCAGGCCCTTACGGTCAGCTCTTCAAGCTCTCTGTAAAAAAAAAAAACACGTTTTTTTATATATAGGTATGGATTTTGTTTTTAATGAGACTTTAGGGCGATTATTGATAGAATTTCAAGTTCCTATGGAGTAACTATGACAATAGGAAAAGCTAAACGTATCTGCGTTGTTGTCCCGTCTGTCCGCAGCACTTGTCTGGATAATAACTGTAGAAGTAAATTGATTAATACTCGCTTAGTAGACTAACAGGGGTAGGGTTTCACGAGTTGTATTATTCAGTGTCTATTCTAGGAGGGGGGATGGGGGGATTCACCCATATTTTTGAGAATTCCCCCCTATTTTTTCAGAGGCAGGGGGAAAATTTTACATAGAGAAAGAAGCAAAAAAAATCAACAAATGTAATGAATTATCAGTTTTTGATAAAAATCCCCTGTTTTTCATATCCTAGAATAGACACTGTTATTATACATTTTTATTGGGTTATTTGAAATGTAGGATTTAATAGGTGAGTAAGAGTGCATTGAAGGTAATAATTAATGCATAGTTGTCTTGAAACTCCCATATGTCAAATCGACTTGTGCAGATTTTATCATGTATCATACATTGTATGTGTGCATTTCTTGAATTTTGCGAGACAACTCAGATAACAGTGTCAATGGAGTTTGAGGAAGCGCTGTGTCCAAGAACCTTAATTTATCCTTACATAATATTTTAATTGTCTCCCAGCTATTTGTTTATAGTAAGCATCTGTCAACACAGCAGCCATATTTATAGGACACCATTTTAATTAATATAAAGCAGACCAATACAATGTGCGACATATTAGGTGAAATTAGTTCATATGTTTAGAATTTCAGTCAGTTTGGTACAGGAATATAATTTTTGTTTTCTAGGGCAGTGTTGTTTACAGTACAGGAATGCAACCATCCCACCGTGATGAAAGATATGTGTGCAGATTGTGGAGCTGACCTTAGAATGTATGTTTTTGTTGAATTTTATAAGTGTAAATATAAAAAAGTCTAGAAAACACTTCTATGAGAAAATTGAAAAAATATTACCGGTAATTGCAGTGTAAATCTTAATTTGAATTTATTAGGACTGTCATTATCATAAGCCCCAAAACTGCTATTATTTTCACTGCTCAAAAAACTGTCTTGTTAATAATTTCTGAAAAGTGCTGATTGACCATACAGTGGACTATCTTTTCGAGTATATTTCTTGAATATCTTTTGAATATCTATTTGATTTAAGTGCCCCAGTTGATCTATGTGAGACACTCAAATTTATGTTTATAGGCTTTTGAACCTCAGTGGAGTTCCTTTAAGGTTTTCTGATAGCTACAAATAAATATATGACGCTGATTGTACTTGTCAGATTATGGAACTGGTTCATATAAGACAAGAGAAGACAATTTGTTTATTTAAGTCTCACTTTTGTACATACATTAACAAAATATAACAAAGTTAACTTATAAAAGAAAAATGTGTACAAAACCATTCTAAAAGAGTTATGAGAGACTAAGAACATGATCGTAAATAAAAAAACAAAAAACAAAAAAAAACATTTAAAACAATATTAAAATATTGTTAAATGCTGAAATATATAATGCCATGCATTCATTCATGTAGGGTATTAAATATTAAAGTGGGTAAATATGACATTTATGACAACATCCCAAACATTGCATATCTCTCGGATGTGCTGTTACTTTTTCACAACAGGAAGTTTTGTATTATAATATTTCAATTTACATGAATGATTGACTTTGATAAAGTGATTGTTGGTTATTACTTTGAATAGTATCATGCTGTGTTGAACTGCTGTAAGAGGATATCTGTGTCTTACATATAGACAGTTAGTATAGAACTGAAGCCAGAGAAATAATTCTAACACAGAATCTTGTCCAGCATCCAGCCCCCTATTTTTGCCTTTCAAAGACTGTCAAGAATATGTATGAAGAATAACACCTAAATTTTAATAGGGCATGTTTTGATGAATATTGGTCTTTTTTTTTGAGGTTATTTTTTTTTCTATTTCATAGCTCACAATTGTCAAAAGGTTATTTATATGGGTATATTAAAAGTTATTAATATATAGGTCAGCACACACTGTGAGAGGAAATTTATTTCATTATAATACAAGTGTGTTCTACTAGTGTTATGACCAATAAGTTATTGAACATGCTAGCTTAATGGTGTGAAAATTGATAACAAATTCTTGCTTTTATTTCCCCCTCAATTTTTTATTTTCCTTTTATGATTTTTTTTCCATATTGACCTGTTATGACATTATCATTATTTTGATAAGCAGTGTAGTTTTAAATAGAGAGTAATTTATTTTTCATTTTTATATAGTGAGAACTCAACTGCTGGAAACAGGAAGGAGGAAGTGAGTGCCTCTGTTGCCATGGTTCATAGTATTCCAGAACTTATAGTTAGTGAACAGGTATGTAAGTTTACTTTGATTTGAGTGTAGGACAAAAGCCCCCCCCCCCCCCCCGGACGAAAGTCCCCCCCCCCCCCCCGTCTAAAAAATGACAAGGTGGACAAAAGCCCCCCCCCCCCCCCCCCCCATGAAATTTACACATAGGACAATAGCCCCCCCATCAAAAATACAGGTAGGACTAAAGCCCCCCCATCTTTTTTCCCATGCACAGGTGCTCAAATTCATCAAATTTCACACAAAGTTCTAAATAAAAATGAAAATAATTTGTTTTAATGTTTATTTATGATGTATTTATTTGTTTATTTATAATGTATATATTGAAGTGATAAAAAAGTATATGATAACAGATGAAATAATGCATGCATGCGATACTGAATTCATAGCTTTTCATATACACAACAAGGGTCAGAAGAGTAGTAATGTTTAATCACTTTTGTAAATTTGTAAGGGGATCAAATTAATATCCTTAGCTTTATGTCACCTACATGTGATGTCCATACATATCTTTTAAACACATAAAAAACACAACTTTAATACACTATATGTAAATTTGATTGACCATGGGGGGGGGGGGGGCTTTTGTCCTACCTTTACTTTTTTATGGGGGGGCTTTTGTCCTGTGTAAATTTCATGGGGGGGGCTTTTGTCCACCTTGTCATTTTTAGACGCGGTGGGTGGGGGGCTCTTTAACCCCATAAACTGCTGAATTTCATAAATGGACTTGCTTCCAATTTTGGAACTGTCTGTTATCATTTTAGGGATTATGTAGGATGTATGCTCTGTCTGCTTAGCTATGATTTTTTTGTTGAAATCTTAAAGATTTGCATGCTATTTATTCACTGTTGATTCAAAGAGATTTTTGAACGAGGTTTTCTCTTCTTAATTTGTTTATACAGACAAAGTGTGATTTTCTTAAAATTGTTAAGCTTTGATGTAGAAGTTTGCTTTAGTTTGCAGAGCAATGGATATTACTGGTACTAAATGGAGGATTTCTAGAATAATAGAGAAAAACGCTGCAAACTTTATAAGAATTATCTACTGTATAACTGATACATGATGCGTAATTGATATAAACTGGTGTTTTCACAATAAAACTTCTGATATCATGTCACTATATTTTGATAATTCAGCTAGCACAAGAGTTGGGGAAAGCAGATGAGGAAAGACTGATAAAGACCAGGAAACTCGTGCTGTTAGTGGACCTTGATCAAACGCTTATACACACAACAAATGATAACATACCTGCTAATTTAAAGGTAAGTACAAGAGAATTGGGAGATAAAAAGTTACTAGTAATGGTTATTTCACACCTTATAAAATATAACTGCATTTTCAGTGTTTTGTGCCAAGTGATGTACTAATAGAAATTATCGGATCCAATCTTATCAATTTAGCCTTGTGTTCATTTCGAGTGTAACAAATCTACGTCACACTCCTTACAGCCTAATTTTCATTTCCATAGTTTGTATAGTGTTGTATTTATTTCCAGAGTCAAAAGTTTTGATTCAAATCCATATTGGACCTCATCAACCCTTGTTTTTATTTTTTTGAGAGTCCAAATTCCATATCAAATTCTTATTGTAATCAAGGTAACAAAGTTCTGTGAAAGAAATGGTGGTGTGAAATTAAGAAGTCATGAAACATGGTTTAGAACAATACTGGTTCTATTGGACTCGTACCAGCAGAAAAACTAGCGCCTGGTCAAATACAGTTATGACAGCTGTGTACTCATCCAATAGAATTCAGTATTGTACTCCACAATTTATGATAACCTCATATTATGTCATTTCTTTTGATGTCAGCTCTATTGATATCACTTTCAGAATTGATATTTTTAGAGAAGAATAAAAAAAGGTTTTTGACCTCTGATTGCTCTCAAGTAGTTAAATGTATGACTCTAAAAATGTGAATTTTGATAATTTTGTGTTCATGTTTAACATGAATGGCTGTTATCTATAAAGGAAGAAATCTATCAATGTGTACTTAGACATTTTGGTTCCTTAAAGTTGTTTCATATATCTTAAATTTTTAAATTCTGTAAACTGTATAACTATAGTAGTATCTGTAACTTGAAACGAACAAAAACCAGGGAAAAGGGAAAAAAAGTAATGTCTTTGATAATCAAATTGTTTAATTTTGATGAATTTATTGAGAGCTTGAAAATATTTTCTGTTCATTTTTGAATCTTTTTAAGGATGTTCATCATTATCAGTTATGGCATGGAAATCAGTTACTGTGGTACCATACAAGACTCCGCCCACAAACAGAGACTTTTCTGAAGAATATCTCACAACTCTTCGAGCTTCATATTTGTACCTTTGGTTCTAGAATATATGCTCATACAATAGCGAAGATCTTGGATCCAGAGGGAAAATATTTTTCACATAGGATTCTATCTAGAGATGAGTGTTTCAATGCTCAGTCAAAAACAGCCAATTTAAAGTAAGTTTATTACTCAAAACATCTAAATTGAAAATTCTGTGATTTTTTCACTATACCAAACATTTGTTTGAGCATGCTTAAAGCTGCATGCCTCAAGATGAGCCAAAATATTTCAAAAGCTTTAGAAAATGTACTAAGAATTTAATAAAAGTAAAAAGATTCAAGATTAAAGTAATAATTTTCATGGTATGTGCAAGTAATGAATGATTTTGCAGTATTTATCAGCATATGTGTAAGGATTTTTTTGTGTGCATTATGCAGCATATTTTGACCTTGTTTTGCTAATTTACATAGATCTATTGTAAATGACATTTACAATGTATAAGTTATTCATTTGTTCACTTCAAAATATTTTACTTTTAAATACATTTTGAAAATAAGCATGAATCTGGAGGCATGCTGCTATAAGGCCAATGACTTAAGCTAGGTGCCTCTCTCTGTCTTAAATGATAATGTTCAAAGAGACAGGTGGGGTTTTCCTTCACTAATAATGGTAGAATGTTTCAACACAACCATGTCAATGTGGCTAAATGCCAAGCAAACAAACAAAACTAGTATAGATGATGCAGAGATGCCTTTTTAAATTCTTCAATAATTTTTAAGGCCACAGTTTTGGCAGGGCATATAGATTTGCTCTTTTCCTACGTCTGCCCCGTTGTCAGTAGATTGACAAAACTGTGGACCATACAGGCATTTGTATCCTACATCCTCATACATTTCTAGTTTGTTTTTGTCATTCAATTTATGTATAATAGATTTAAAATATAGGGGCATATATTTTTATTTTTCTGTCCCGGTGATGAAGAATAAATATATGAATTAAGATACCAAATACTAGATATACAAAGTTTACACTCAAGATCTCACAATAACAAGACTGATTGAAATGACATGTATGTTAATGGCTAGTTGTTAAAATACCATATTTCGAATATTTTAGGGCTTTATTTCCATGTGGAGATGCTATGGTGTGTATTATAGATGACAGAGAAGACGTCTGGCATTTCTCACCAAATCTTGTTCATGTTAAGCCATACAGATTCTTTCAAGGTACAGCTGATATAAACGCACCACCTGGTCTTACCAAAACAGAGCATGATAGTGAGGCTTTAGTTCACAGAGTGAGAAAAATATCACAGTCTAGCACAGGTAGTAATGATGAAAAATCAGATGAAGCTCAGTCTAAAACAGGAAGTTGTAGTGAAAAAACAGTTGCACAGTCTAATAAAAAAAGTAATAATGAAAAGACAGCAGAAGATTCTCAAAGTGCGATGAACCCAAATGATGGGAATGAACCTGAAGAAGTAAAAAATGAAAAAGAGACAAAATGTGATATTGATGAGGCAAAGATAGAAACAGGTGATGAAACTAAAACAGAAAATGTGAGTGAAAAGAACACTGATAACACTACAGCTAAAGTAGATGAAGACTCTAGTGAAACTAAAACAGAAAATGTGAGTGAAAAGAATACTGATAATGCTACAGCTAAAGTAGATCAGGACTCTGGTGAAACTAAAACAGAAAATGTGAGTGAAAAGAACACTGATGATGCTACAGCTAAAGTAGATCAAGACTCTGGTAATGAATCTGACAGTGAAAAAATCAATAAAAGCATTGAGACAGAGAAGAAAGTAAGCAACATGGAGACAAATGATTCTGTGGATGCTGAAACTGATAAAAGTGATAAAAAATCAAAACCTGATGAAACAAAAATGAAAGAAGGTGGTACTGGGAACAAGGAAAGTGGGGATTTAGAAACTGATAATAAAGATGAAATAGAATTGATAGAATGGGATGATGAAGATGATTATTTATTTTACTTGGAGGAAATCTTAAAAACAATTCATTCAGCTTTCTATAAATTCTATGATCAGATAAAAGATAAAGGATCTGAAGAGAAGGAAACTCAGGAAAAAGAAGAAAAGCCAAGCTTAAAAAGTCTCATTCCATATATTAAGAAAAAAGTACTCAAAGGCTGCAATATTGTTTTCAGTGGTGTCATTCCAACAAACATGCCACCTGAAAAAAGCAGAGCGTACATTGTAGCTAAAGCTTTAGGTGCCAATATTCACACAGATTTTAAGTCAAAACATAATGAAGACAATCCTGAAGAGTTTACAACGCATCTTGTTGCTGCCAGACCAGGTACAAGTAAAGTACGAACTGCAATGAAGTATAAACATGTGAAAAAAGTAAACCCTGATTGGTTGTGGTCTTGTTCAGAGCGCTGGGAGAAGGTAGAGGAAAGTTTGTTTCCAATACCAGCAGCTTCAGACACAGATGAACAAGGTAGAGACAGTCCTGATATTTCCAAGCTTCAGAAAGATTCAAAACGAAAGAGGCAGCAGGAAACAGAAGAAACTAGTGAAAAAGACTCGAAACGAATGAAGAAAGTCGATTCATCGGATAGTCTTAAAAAGGATTTCGATGAAACTGAAGTTTTTGACAATGATGATGAAAATGAACAACCAAATGGCTCAGGTGATAATGAGAAGAAACGTAATTTTTCTATGTCATACAATCCAATGTTAGCATTCTCAGATGATGATCTTGCATACATGGATAAAGAAGTTGAAGATGAAATGGATGATGATAATGATGAAAGTTCTGAAGATGAAGAATTACGAGAGTCTCGTTTCAGAAAACAAGTGCTTAAAAAGAAAGATAATTTAGATGACTCGAGCAGTGAAGATAGCTTGACTGGCAATACACCAAGAGGTTGGGGTCTGAAAAAGAAAATGTCGCCCAAATCTTCTTCAGATGATGAACTGAAGGTCTCAAGCTCACCTGATCATGACGTAGGACCAGAGTATGAAAGTGAAACTGACCAAGATAAATTTGATAAAATAATGGATGCGTTTGGACCTGAAACAGAAAATTCAGAGGATGAATATCAAGAATCCATTGGCTCGGTTGATGAAGAAATTGCAGATGCTGTGATGAAAGAATTTTTGTCATAGGAATAAATGTTTATGTTGACATGGTTAAAACTAAGACAAATTTTAATATGGCAGTCAATTTATTAACCTGTGTAGAGATAAATAAGAGTAATGTAAGAAAATTATTCGCGAGTTTTTTATAAATAACCAACTAAAAGGTTTTTAACTAAGAAAGACGTTATCTGAAGATTTCATGGGTGAAAGTTTTTCTGATTGTTGACCTGAACCAGGGTTTCCAAAACCGAAAAACACTTGTATTTCTCTACAGTTCTTGAAAAATAATTGTTAAGTTTCAGAATTTTTATCCTTGAAACTTTTACCCATAAAATTCATGTGCCTGGTACCAATTAACTCCCTTTTCTCAAGTAATTCTGAAAAAATAAGTATTGAATTAGATAATCCTTTTAGATAGAAAATGCTACTGAATTTTCTCTCTTACACTTTACATGAAAAAGGAAATTCATGATTAAGTTTGAACCAATGTTTATATATGTAATCTGCTGAGTCATTGTGTCACACCAAATTAATAATTGTGATAGTTATTCCATTTCATAATGGATAATAAAAACATTTCTATGTTAAGTAACATTTCATTGTTTAGTAACATTTATGTTTCAAGTGCTATTTGATTTGTGGAATTACAATAAGTATTGCCATTTTGTTTGTGAGTGAGTAAGCAAATAAATACATGTATTTGACATGAATATATGTTGTGGTATTTATGTTCCCTTTTGCAGCATGCTCTCAGTCTGTTCCACATAATTTCTATTCAATATGATAAACTTCATAGGTGTATTAGATGACCTCTATTTTTTACTGTCAAGGGCTCTTAAGATAAGGGTCAAATTGACGTATGTCAAAACAGTGTCTGACACTTAAGACTTCAACCAAGGGCCCTCAAACATTAAAGGAGCATTGGTCTTGGGCAGTAGCTGACCCCCTTTGATTGTAGGTTGCAGACTCAAAGGTCAAGGTCACAATGAGGGCTTTTAAGCCAATAACTCCACAGCCCATTGGCCCTTCATATGTGTGTTTGTTTTGAGCTGTAGATGACCCCTATTTTGGGTCAAAGGTCAAGGTCACATCAAACTTGTATGCTAAATCAGTTTCTGACCAAAAACTTGATAATTTATGGGCCATCCGTGCATTGGTCTTCGCTAAAACATGACCTCTGTTGGTTATTGAGTATTTGACCTAGAGTAGGAATATTTGTCAGCATATGTAGTAGTGCACCTAGGTGTTTGCATGTGGATTTAATCAGTATTTGTAGAGTTATTGCCCTTGACTTAGTAAAACTTTGCAATTTTAACTTGTGTAAAAGTATCTGACTTAGGGTCATGAAACTTTACAGGAATGTTGCTCAGCATGTGAAGTTGTGCACCTGGGGTTTTGCTTGTGGCAGAATATTGCCCTTGACTTAGTAAAAATTTCAATTTGTGTCGCATGTAATTTAAAAAATATTTGACAGAGTCATGTAACTTTATAGGAATGTTGCTCAGCATGTGAAGTTGTGCACCTAGGATTTTTCGTGTGGATTTAACACATTCCTATAAAGTGCTGGTGTTTTGCTTGTGGATAAATTTTGTTTGGTCAGAGTATTGCCCATGACTTTAAAAATATTTGTGTCACATGTGACTCAAAAAGTATTTGACAGTCATAAAACTTGATAGGAATGTTGGTCAACATGTGTAAATGTGCCCCAGGCCCTGTGTTTACAAAGATTTCAGGATCAGGATCAAATTTAAAAAACTTTAATATTCTTCATTGTTTAGCCTCAATAGATTAAATATCTAATCTTAGTTTGATAAAATTGGACTTGCAATAGCAAGTTTATGAAATTATGTCTCCCAAAATATTTTGGAGACATATTGTTTTTGCCTTCTGTCTGTCTGTCCGGTTGTTCTTCCATCTGCATTAAGCTTGTCCGGCCTTCACAGGTCAAATTTCTAGTGGAATTTCAACCATACTTTACAGGAGTGATCAATGCCATCCTAAGTTGTGCACATCACTGGCATGTTCTGCTTTGCTGCACAAAATGGCCACCAGAGCTAAAAATTGAAAAATCTATTCTGGCCTTCACAGGTCAAACTACTGGTGGGATTTCAGCCAAACTTTGCAGGAGTGATCGGTACCATCCCTTGTTGTGCACATCATCAGAACGTTCTGCGTCGCTGCACAAAATAGCCGCCAGAGTTAAAAATAGTAAAAATCTTGGCTGCCCTTCACAGGTCAAACTAATGATGGGATTTCAACCAAACTGAAGAGGAGTGATCAGTACCATCCCTAGTTGTGCACATCACTGGCATGTTCCGCTTCGCTTCAAAAAATGGCAGCCAGCGCAAAAAAAAAAAAAAGTCTTGTCCTGTCTTCACAGGTCAAACAACTGTTGGGATTCCAACCAAACTGAAGAGGAGTGATCAGTACCATCCCTAGTTGTGCACAATACTGGCACATTCCTCTTCGCTGCACAAAATGGCCGCCAGAGCTAAAAATTTAAAAATCTTGTCTGGCCTTCACAGGTCAAACTACTGGTGGGACTTCAACCAAACATTACAGGAATGATCAGTACCATCACTAGTTGTGGTAATACCGACATGTTCCGCTTTGCTGCACAAAATGGCTGCCAGAGCTAAAAATAGAAAAATCTTGTCCAGTCTTCACAGGTTAAACAAGTGTAGGGATTCCAACCAAACTGAAAAGGAGTGATCAGTACCATCCCTAGTTGTGCACATCACTGGCGCGCTCCGCTTGCTGCACAAAATGGCCGCCAGAGCTAAAAATGGAAAAATCTTGTCCGGCCTTCACAGGTCAAACTACTGGTGGGATTTCAACCAAACTTTACAGGAGTGATCAGTACCATCCCTAGTTGTGCACGATACCGGCATGTTCCACTTTGCTGCACATAATGGCCACCAGAGCTAAAATTAGAAAAATCCTGTCCAGCCTTCACAGGTCAAACTACTGGTGGGATTTCAGCCAAACTTTATTTGACCTGTAGTCCTGAAAGTCTACAAGAATTTTGGTCAGCATGTGTAGTTATGCACCTTTGGGTTTGCATGTGGATTTACTTGGTATTTGTAGAGTTTTTGCCCTTGACTTAAAAGATTCTCAGTTTTCAACTTGTGTCATGTGTAGCCCAAAAAATATTTGACCTAGTTTTTTTTTAACAGTAAGCTTCAACATAACTTTGAAACAACAATATTTAAAATAAAATACAAAAGATGATTAATTTTGCTAATGCAGAGTTTATTCATATGATTTGACATTGACTTTAACAAACATTTTTTCTGATCATACAATAAAATTGCCAAGAAGAATCTAAATCTATCATTATATTCCCCTCAAAAACAATATAGTAAAGTTCAAGGAACTATTTAAAAGGGGATTTTCAGTCAGTTGCCAGCTGGCCTTTTCATTTTTTTATAAGTTTGAGATGTAATAATTAATTTAGTTCTGTCATTTTGTAAAAAAAACATGTAATCAGGATACATGTATACACCTCAATTTACTAACAACTTGTCCTGATTCTTACAAACAGTTTATTTTGACATTATTCAAAAACAAAGAGATTTCTTCACAAATTAAATTGAGTCACTAAATTTTATAAAACATTTGATGTAGTGAAAACAACATTTGAGATGAGAAAAATAACTCGGATATTTCTCTTAAGTAATCCTAAAGAATGGCATTTTTCTATTTCACCTTTTTTATATTCACCGTCTCAGGACACTTAATGTCATTAATTTCTCTCCCAAATTACAATTTACTGAATAATTCAGAGATGATCACATGTTATGTTTCTTTAATTAAAATTCAAGTTTCACATCACATTATAATGTACAAAATGATGTATTGATTTCTGATCACCAAGTTCTAGAGGTGTCTTCACAGTATCTCTGAACATGTTATGATATTTCGGGATGATATTTAGCCCCGGTCATATTTTATCAAGTATATAATCGTATAGTGGCATCGGCCCCTGCGGAGAAGATCCAGGGTTGTAAAGGATGGAACACGCAGTCTAATATTCCCACATCTTTCTCCGACGTGTGACCTCTCAATACTTTAACTGGTACTATGAGAGGATTCTGCAGTAAGTCACTGAAAAATAGGAAATTGTTAATATTAGACAACATGGGTCATCAATAGTTCAACCAATGAGCTAACATTGTGAAAGAGATTTGATATATGGCATAAAAACATGCTAAAATACGCCACATATTATTATAATAATGCAAATAAAATTCTCAAATTTAGATTGGCTAACACGCTTTGCATACTGTACCGTATATACTGTGAAGAACCGAAGTGTACAAATGCACATTTATCCATCTTTCTTAATTGGTAAGTAATAAGCACCCAGTTTTTAATGTTGTTTTTTTTCTCGGTTGGTTGTACTGCACAACAACACTGTATATGTCATATGGTGGCTTTACTGGTGATGGGAGATCTATGCCCTGGTATCCATTATTTCAGGCACAATTATGGGCACCTGAGAGTGAGTAAAACCACAAACGTCCCGTAAGCTAGCTGGATAACTTTCACACATGAGAATCTGAAGATGCTGGCCCAGCCCGTACCTACAGTTCTTTATGTAAATAAGTATACTTACTTGTAAACCATTCCATGACAGACAATAACCGAGCAATCATCACTTGCCGAGGCAAACAACGGATATCTTTTATGATAACAAACTTGTCTTATAGCTTTCTTGTGATGTCTGAAACAAAACACATAATTTGTTATTAAAAATAATCTTGCAAAATTTTGTGCACAAAATTAATCATATTTTTCCAACATTAACCCTAAGACTGCTCGAATCTGCATTTGTACAAGGTCTAGCTCATTGATGCAGCAGTCTGAACGGGTTCTATAAAGCTGGCTGGATCAATTTCCAAATTATACTGATAACCCTTAAGTCAATAATAGACTGCTCCACACAGGAAGTACCTCAATTTAACTCATTCAACCCTGTACACTGTCTACCACTTAAACCCTACTGATAACTGATAAGCCAACTCCTAGGTACCTTATTGATTTTATCTAAACTGTCTCCCTGAGGGATATTGCACTGTTTTATTGACAGGTCATAAATAATAGGGGGTGCATTATGTAATTTGCCTCTGGCAATCTCATTTTTAATCCAATCAAGCTGAAATGACACATAAATGTTGGCAATAAAATTACCTAATCAGTGGTGTTACTTCCATCACTATGGCAACATGTTGGACTGATTTATTATCAATAAAATAAAGAAGATTTTCAACATAAAATCAGTTTATTTGTAATAAAAGAACTTTATTTATTGTATAAATTTCTATTAAAACATTCTTCTCCATAATATAATAATTTAAAAAATATATTGAGAAATTAACTGCTAATTAACAAATTAGAAATGAATACTTTGGAAGCATTATGCAAATAAATAAGTATAGTAATGACTAATGAGCAAATGTAAGTATTATGTTATGGAGCTCATAAAAACAGACAAGAAATGTAACATTTATGGTGCAGAGGTGTATATACATCAGAAATTCCTATTCATTAAAAAAAACTTTTATTTTCCTGTTGTTTTTTTTTTAAAGAAAATTTCAAAGAAAACAATAAATAATTTATCTTTACTACTGTGTCTAAAAAGTAAGAAAATATTAGCCGGAAAAAATAATCCAAATATGAATGAAAATTGTTATGTGTGGATTAATTTTAGATAATTTCGAAATTATATATAATAATAATATAAAAATAGTTACAAAATAAATACAAAAACTGTAAGGTATTTACATTTTTGTATTTCTTACATTAGAACAGTTACTCTTATTTTCTAGCGCTTTCAATTATGTTACTTTTCTTGATAAAAAGGAATGAAAAAAAGGTATAAAGGTAGACTAAATATTTTTGTAAACAAAATCAAAATTACTGTCTACAAAGTAGCTCAATCAGAAACACAGAAAAGAACAGTTCAAAGAAATCAAATTCATTTGAATCCGAATCAAGATCTGGATTTGGGCCTGTGAATGGTCTCTTAGGCAATTCTGACCGATCGTTTGTCTTCCACTTAGTCTGAGAATATTTCACATTTTCGTCCGCACTTTCATTTTCACTTTGATTGTCACTCGATCTATCAGATTGATTCTATCTCACTTTCACTATCGAGACTAATGTCACAATCCGAATTTGCGCCATTTTCCGTGTCCGTATCAAACATAATGTCAAATAAATTCTTCCGATTTTCCATTTTTTTAACGCATTATAACTTTTTTTCAGATAGAGATATTTCGATAAAATTTTCACTTTCGTATAGTTAAACCTTTATACTATACATATAACGCGTTTCCTGATTGGTCAAAATACCTCAAATCTAAATATAACCCGTCGAAACAACCAATGAAATGCGCCGACATTACTCGTCACGCGGTATACAGTAGTAGTTCAATACGCGACGACTACTCTCGTCATGCGGGATAGCCGATAAATTTTATACGACGACTATACTCGGCGCGCGGTACACGATAACAGATAAAGACGACGACTATACTCGGCGTACGGGTCGAATGAGTTAAGGGTCCTTACAAAACTTACAAAACATAACTGGATGAGGAAAATTACCCTGTGCCGCTCTTGTGTCATTCAATGTACAAACACATTTCTGAACTTGAGCATACCTTCTGTCACATAAAAAAACATGGAGCGGAGCAACTGTGTTCAAAATAATGCTGCAATATTAATAAACTCTAAATAATTTCTTTTTCTGAATGCTAGACATTATACTCCATAGAAATTTCACTATTGAGACTGTGAGAGTAAAAACTGTCTTGGGAGTCAAACGTCTGTCCACCTCTTTTTCTTTACCTTTGACTTCTGGTTGTAATGTAACTTACAGGAAGTTAAATATTTTATCTATTAAGCTGGGACAATTGGTTAAATAAAGCATCATTTGACTTACTTGAGAGTTTGATAAGGTTTTGTTGAGAGGTCAAGGTCAAACCAACTCATCCGGCTGTCGTAACCACCTATAATCACATTGTCTCCTGAAATGTATTGATGAAATATTTGTAATATTATATTCTCATTTTCACATGATTCTGTATCACTTAAAGGCCCATTATGACCCAGAAATGCTTTCATTTTTATTCCTCAAAATCTTTTTTATTTTTGGTATTCTTTTATTGTTTCCAACAAGTTACTCATTGGCCAATTACCTGAACTTCTGTTGTTTTTGGTAATTAATAGATTTATAGCAATTAAATATAGTGTTGTCCCGATTGTCTCTGAAAATCGATAACTAATCGGACCACCCCAAAATCGGCAACAATCGATAGTCCTTTTTAAAAATGGATTATCTTAATGTTCTACCACCGCGCTGAATTGCCTAGGGCTTAACTTTTTACATGCAGTCAAAAAGAAGTTTCCCGACCGAGTAGTGTGTAATAACATAGCATTATAAAGTTATATATCTACAGAAGTTAAATTAGTGATCTAGAATACTACTCATTAATATTTTGACATGTTGACTTAGTACTAATATTGACTGCCAAAAAGTTGTATTTTACAAAAATTGACTGTCACAAAAAAGTATTAGTATTTTGTGTTGTTTGTTTTGAATTCAAAGAGCAAATCATACTTTAACCTTGGAGACAAGAGTTTATTTATTCTCAAAATGTGGTCACTGCTGTATAAAAATACATACAAGGATTAGTACCTTAAAAGAAAAAGGGCCATAATAAATGCGAAACTCGATTATACTATCGGAAGACAATCGATTGTGGTGGTCCGATTATCGATAGTGATTTTTGAGTCCGATACCCAACACTAATTAAATAATTTGTATGGTAGTCAAAGTACTACCTAGTTTACATTTTGCTACTTCTATGACATATTATTTTACATTTACTACTATTTTCTTCAGTTAACAAGCATATACCATTCTCTTAAACCATTATTTAAACATTTTAAAGCTCATGTTTGACCTTTCTAAAGAATTAAATATTTATTCATTTCTGTAGCATAATGTGCCTTTAAAGAATCATAATCTAACTAAAGAAACAACTAGAAATGCGTACAAAAGACACAAATACCCTTGCATTCAACTGTTCTGTCAGACTATACAGCATAACAGACAATAGGAGCAAGAGCAAATTAATATACACAATCCCCAAGTAGTAGAGGCATAAAAATTACTCGTATCACAAACTTCTCAAATGCAGAAAAGGTTATACTAAACAGTAAAATTACAATTACTACACATATGACCAGAAAAATGTTCTCTGGAGCCACTTGAGTTAAGTAGCTGCAGAAAAATGATGATGCAAGACAAGATGCCAAATCAAATCATAGTCAGAGCTGAAGTAATTCACTTCAGTGAATAACTCCAAACAAACTCATATCCAACTCAATTTCATATATAGAAATATTACTTCAATTAAACTGCCTTGATGAGTTAACAAAATCCTAAAATATCATATTTTGCAAAATGTGACATAAATGACTGTTCTTATCCCCAGATTACTACTTTATTACTTAATTAGGGCCAAGTTTGACAATTACAGCCGTGTACAGAGTAAATAACTTTCTGAACACTACACTACAATAATTAACAAATTAAAATAAATCGTGAAGATTCATATAAATCATGAGATATGCTACTCTAAGGTAAATCTAACCTTCTGGATGCACCGCCATGCTGGAGACCCATTTACAATTTGTCACAAGTTTCTTACTCATCTCTTGTTTTAATAAGTTATATACACGAATATATCTTTGTGTCTGAAAATAAATCAACAATTGTTAGAAATATAGTTCAAAATCATACAAGTTAATCCATTGAAAATCATTAACAAAATCATTATATTAACTATATCACAAATATAGAACAAGGCCAGCTGCCAAATCAATTTTAGATAGAGAAATGCTGTCAATTAGCGCAGTAACGTGTTAACTCATACAATTGAACAGGAGTTAACCAGTTACTGCACTAAGGTGACAATTCATATTTCTACATTCCTTGTAAATTTAAAATCAACTATTTTTATATTTGTATTTGAAATACAACATATAGAAAATCTATTCCTACACAAATTTATTGATGAAAGGGTTTAATTTGCTTAAACCATACTTGATATTATAGTGTTAATATTATCAAGAATTTCTGTTAAAACAAGATATGTGTCTATTGGATATGAACGCCCCTTTATTCAACTGTTTGTCAGTCTATGGACGGACAGACAAGTGCAAATCTATATGTCTATAGGGCATGAACGCCCCTTCATTCAACTGTTTGTCAGTCTATGGACCGATGGACAAGTGCAAATCTATATGTCTATAGGGCATGAACGCCCCTTCATTCAACTGTTTGTCAGTCTATGGACCGATGGACAAGTGCAAATCTACATGTCTATAGGGCATGAACGCCCCTTCATTCAACTGTTTGTCAGTCTATGGACCGATGGACAAGTGCAAATCTACATGTCTATAGGGCATGAACGCCCCTTCATTCAACTGTTTGTCAGTCTATGGACCGATGGACAAGTGCAAATCTACATGTCTATAGGACATTACGCCCCTTCATTCAACTGTTTGTCAGTCTATGGACCGATGGACAAGTGCAAACCTACATGTCTATAAGACATGAATGCCCCTTCATTCAACTATTTGTCAATCTATGGACGGACAGACAAGTGCAAATCTTTATGTCTATAGGACATAAACGCCCCTTCATTCAACTATTTGTCAGTCTATGGACCGATGGACAAGTGCAAATCTATATGTCTATAGGACATGAATGCCCCTTTATTCAACTGTTTGTCGCTATATGCCATCCCTTAAGATAAATTCTTCATTTGAAATGAATTTGCTGCTTGAGAGATATCAGTTATATGTAAGAACAAATTATGCAATTTATGTATGATTCAGTAAATTAATATAAATAATGAGGAGATTTCTAATTTTCTCATGAGAGGTTTTTTTCAACAAGCATTGTACTAAATATGAAAATGACATCACAGAAAAGAATGCATATAAGCATCCTTATTAATCAATACTATATATGATTTGATAATAATTCTTACAGCAACAAAGAGAAATGGTCTGACTGGGTGAAATCTAACACACTGTACTATGCCTTTAGACTTTGAGAATGGATTCTGTGAGCGTCGACGTGACAACTGATGTATCAACACGGACTTCGACTGTCCATTAGGCATCACTGTAGCGAAGTAATCTCCCTTTCCATGCCAGGTCACCTGTGACACTTCCTGTGATGAGATGATTGCGGAAATAAGATTTCAAAAGTGATATTTAAAATATATTGTTTACTTTGACAAACTGTGTCAAAATTTCTATACATGCATATACTAGGTGAATATTAACAATGTTGTTATCTAAGATTTATATTATTTTGCACACTAATTTCTTTTGCTTTGAAAAATAAAAAATAAATATTTATCCTTACATAGCTAAATATCTTAAATGGATTTGCCTACCTTTCAATCTAGACAAAACCATTATCATTATTCATTATTATCATTATTAGGGAAAAATTCAAAATATCTTCTGACTGAATAGCTAACACTCTGGACTGGTCACATGATTAATCTAGATTTTGTTTGAATGTCAGAGAACCTATTCTAAAGCTGACCTACATTGGGACCAAAACACAGTAACAACAAATTATCTATAGTGATGACAGACTACTCACAAAACCATGTGGAAGTTTTAGTCTATACCCATCATCATATTCCTTTCCTTCATAAACACTCCAGCTAACAGGTACCCTAGAATCTGAAACAAAACAAAAACTTATGATCTTTACTTAAATCTAAACTTTACTTTAATCTAATAAGGTATTTGTGGCTAAGCCTGGCTAAGCGTTTAAGGTAACCATATTCAAATCACTTGACCTTCGCTGATATGGGACTTTGGATTCTTTCTTTTGAAGAACCTATCCAGCTAAACTATGGAAGGTCAGTGACTACTCAGGTGATCGGTAGTGCCTGAAATAATGCACAAAAGGTGCACCTGAGGTCTTCGTCCACCAGTAAAGATGGAAAGTCACCATATGACCTTTACAGAACCAGTATGGCTAAATATTCAAATGAAAAAACAAACATGTGAACTTTAATATACCAATAACACTTAAAAATATTTTCTGATGTTGCTTTGACAAAATAAAAAAAAAAGTATTTATGCAACCATTTTGTGATATGTGCAGGCAAAATGAAACAAATGAAGAAGACACATGTTTGTACACTGTTTCGCTTTACAAAATAATTACTGATTTTTTTTCCCCAAGATATCCCAATTCTTTGTTTCATTATTTCTTTAAAACGAGCAAGCTTTACACCTGATCTCATAAAAAAAATCTTGAAATGTTACAAAAATTAACATGTATGAAAGTAAATATTGCCTTCATCGTCTTTTGTATTGGTTTTCAGCCCCATGTAGATCACAAATAGTCACAGATGGTTTAACCAAATTGATGTTTTACATCAGCAACAGCATTTCTGATTACACTTGTATATAATCAGGATTATCTTTTTCATAGGGTCATATACATGCATCAAATATATAACAAAGCATTTACAAGAATATAAAAGTAATTACCCTGTGTCTCCTCTTGTTTTATATAAGAGTTCAACATGTTATCTGTATTGCTTAGTTGTAACTTGTCTCCCATTCCAGGATTGAATATCATCACAGTTTTATCTCTGAAGAGAAAAACCAAATTCAACAAATAATTGATTAATTCCATAACAAAAGATGAAAAAATAAATAAGAAAACGTGCCTTCTTTCTCACAGAACTAACATGTTTACTATGATTTTAGTTTTGTTTTTTTTCAATTCATTCATTATCATTTGCTATGTTAATAAATCTCCGTGTAGTCCCTTTAAATTTAAAAATATAGATTCTTAACATTTTAAGATTATACTTTCTAAATAATTTTATTTTTTAAAGTAAACTTTGAGCCAGTTTCTTAGTTGTGTTTTTTCTCTTTCACAAATACTTACATTGCACAAGCAACAAGACAAACAGCTGGATTAGGGTTCCATGTGAGTGATGATATCCTGCCTTCAACATGTAACGTTTTCATACATCTACCTGACGCTACCTCCCAAATCTTGATAGTACCATCATCAGAGCCTGATACCAACCACTGACCACTAGGGTCCACAGATATACTCCGTACCAGACCAGTATGACCTTTGTAAATCTAAAAATAGTAATTTAATCATAGTGCTAAGAACATATCAATGATATATCAAATATAAAATTCAAAGTTGAGTCTGACATGTTTGCACATTCCTGTGTTACCATTAAAATCATTCAATTTCCCATGTACTAAGATTATCATTATATGTGTCACAGGGTATTAAAAATTCGCATTCTGTCGGGAACTAGAACCTGGGACCATCAGAATACTGTTACACAGTTCAACAACTGTACTTTCCTGCTACTTTTACTAATTTAACCAGTTCTTTATTGTGACATACTCCCCTTCTCTACTGAAATTTGTCCTCATATTTCTATTTGGAACAGAGCAATGGGAAATGATACAGAACTTTATACAGTCACAGACCCCAGTGGCACCACAATTGTCACAGCATGGGAACTTTGTCGCAATACTCACCTGATAACCTATAACAAATTTAAATTGAGGTAGCCAAGGAGTCAAACCTGTAACCTAAGAGACAGTTTAACTATGGACCAGATATCACATGTCCACTCTAGATTTAACGTCAAAATCCATTCTCCTTTCATATGTAAACAAGCTTCTGTCTAACTAAGGTCATATATTGTATAAATGTAAACTTACAATGGACTGTGTAGTTGGGAACGGCTGAAGGTCTTTTGGTTTGGGCAATTTTGGTATCAGATCCTCTGGATCAACATTCATCTGAAAAATAAAATAAATTTAAAATTATTCAATAAAACATTTTATCATTTTTAAAATTCCCTTCATTTATATACATGAATTAGTAAGTAAACTCGTAGATCATTCATTAACATATTGAGAATTATTTTTTTTGTTGAATTCCATATCTTACACTATTAATTGACTGGCTGATTTTTGATTTTCTATCATAGATTTTCAAAAAAATCCCATTTGTACCTCTGTGCATTGTACATCCTTCCAGACACAAGCCCTTCTTAAAGATCAATTCATTTAGAAGTCTGGAAAAAATATTTTAAGAGTGCCACCCACATGTATAGTCAAAAATAGGATATATCTGAGTCTCGTGAAGATCTCATCCAAAATAACTGTTACTTACTCGTACTTTCCTTTGTCTGGGGCACAGGTACAAATCAAGGCATCTTTCAAACCTCTCATTGATGAATCTTCTATAAGATGGGACACTTCGTAAAGAAGAAAACTTCTTAGGCATAAAATTAATACGCCTCTCTTCAGGCTCTTGTTCTTTCCACTTCTCTGCCTAGTAACATAAAACATGATATAATGTTAAATTATCAATCAAGCAATTATTCTACTATTCACTTCCCTTTGTGTATAAAATATTTGGAAAAAATTCTTATGTATAATGTTTAGGTTTTAAGTGAAATCCATCTTGCTTAGGTAATGACCACATTTGAAAATGTTAAGTTATCTGGAGAAAATCATTTAGCATGCTCTAAATACATTATTAAAACAGTATAAAACACATGTTTGTCCTTTCTAGGGAATAAAATAATGAACCCATTTCTGAGGCATTATGTGCATATAACAAATAAGTAAATACTAATAAAAGAATGCATCTTAAACTGGATCCTGGTTCGATTCTCAAATGGTGCAGGTCACTTTCGTGATCATGAAATCCTTCCTACTGTTATTCACACTGTACCTCTTCTCTGGCATGTGCAAAAGTTATCATTTCCTTGTGAAAATGAAGGCAACTAGTACGGGTAAACTGCCTGACAGCCTGCCCAGGAACGATGCTATGTCTGAACTGTGCTCTGGTAAATGCAATGTGGCTAACTGCCGGGATCCGGAGTGAAAACTACCGAACCACACCAAAGATAACATCTTTAACTGACAGAGCTCTCTCTAAAAATCATACATCCTTAAGTCTAGCAAGATTATTATTATTCTCTTACCTCTTCCTTTGTAAATATATACTCTGGCGGAGGATTATAACTCTCAGCATGACCAGGCAGCGAGAGTTTCGGTGCTGGTATATGCTGCCTGTACCTCTTACTTATTTCTGTCTGAAAAAAAAAAACCAAACACAAAATATCATCACTTTCACAATAAAATATATCTTGACATACGATAATACCAAGTTTTTTTACATATGTAAACATGTGCCAAGATAAAGGACCCATACATGCAAGTTCAAAGAATCTTGTAAGCTTTATATTTGTTTAAAGGTTCCTGACCTAAATAACCTTACATACAGAATCTTTGGTGACCATAAACATACATAACTCAAGTTCTTTTACCTTTACTCTCTATATGTAAAAGGGAAGTTTAACGTATATCTGTAAATCATTTTAGAGCCATGACAGAGTTATCTCTATTTCTTACAGAACTTTATCCAGAGGGCTTCTTAATTTCATTACATGTACATTTGTATTTCTAATGAGGACAAAAAATAAAATGCTAAGCTAATGGGCTGTCTTGCAGGAGTCAGTGACTGACAAACCATACACAGAAACTTTCTTATTACTATATACAGAAACCCTGGGTTTTCTGTAAGTACCAAACTGTCCATTCAAAATAATTCGGCTGCATCAAGTAACCACTCATTTTTTCAACTGACAAGTATTGATAGCTATTCACCACTATTGGAGTATTGACGGGCCTGTTTTCATTGGTTTAACCCAGGGATAGGTTTATATGCCTATGAATTTGCTTACCTCATCTTCATCTTTCCAGATCATATAAAAGTTGGGTTCATCTTCTTCTTCTTCCTCCTTGTCTTTCTCCTCGTCCGTCTTTGATGGTTTCATCCAACCCATCTTTAATGCATGAACCATCTGACCTACCTACAGTAGAAAAAAAAGTTAACATAAGCTTAAACTTCATAGATGGTAAAACAATTCATGCACTAGGTGACCTAGTGCAATTGCCAAAAAATCATTAAAGACTCAGTCATCAGACTTGTTTTTCCTAGATAGCAAAAAACTGTAAAAAAGTATATGACCTACTTTTGTAGTAAAATTTACAATACCTGTCTGACCTACTTTGAATCCAAAAACAATCTACTGTAAATTTGTGAGTTTTTAATAATATATATAACATGAGTTTTTAATAATATATATAACTAAAAATAAGCCAGTTAAAGCCAACTTTAAGATCAATGTTTTGTTTTATTGTGAATATCTGTATCATAATTTATTCTTCAATACTGCTTGTGCACTCTGAGATATGTACGCAAAAACACAAAATCCACAGTTTACATCTGTTAAATAACAAAGATATGATATGAATCTTGCTTTAAAATCTTCCCTAAAATGATGAACAGTTTTGTTTAAACTGACAGTTGGGCAAAGTCCATTTATTATATTAAGCATAAAAAAGGCTAACTTGTTAATATGCTACAAAATGAACCAATATGAAAACACCTACTTTCAATCTCTCCCATTTTGAAGGTATAAAACTCCTCTTATGTTCTGGCTGGTTAGACAATGGATGAATCATCACTTCGCTAGAAAACCAGTCAACCCAGGCCTGTAAAAATGAAGAACAATATTGTACTTGCAAGTACAGAATGAAATCAGAAAAATGACAATCTATTCATGTAAATCAATACAGGTACTAGTTATTCATGTAAATCAGTATATGGTAATTGACTAATTATTTATGGAAATTAGTAGCACTAATTATTAATGTAAACCAATACAAAGACTAATAATTCAAGTAAAACATGATAAGACTAATCATTCTGCAATATCTGTATCAATCACCCCTAGCAGAGATCGAAAATTTCACTTGTCGTCTTGTAATTACAAGTAGAATTTAAGAGAATTTGATGCAGGACAAGTAGAAAAATGTTGCCTGCACATTGGATTTAGAAACAACTCGTCCTGCAGTACAAGTGACTCTGAAAATATTTTTTGATGCCTGCCTAGTGACCTTGACCTTGCCAGGGGTGTTCCAAATTATGACATGTCCCGTTTTTTCAAACAGGCATATAAAAACGATGCAACTTCATACATGAATCTACAGTTTATATCATTACTTCTCCCAGGCTAATATTCTTAAAACACTGAACTGTCACTGCAAGAATTTATGAGATACCTGCTTTAATTTTTCTGATAAAAGGTCATACAAAGAAGCCCAATCTGGCACATACCTGATATTGTTCATCTGTAGATTCTGTTGGATGTTGTTTCTTCTGTATGTTCTGTATCAACTGTATATCCTCCTTACTCAGCACTATTTTCTGTCCAGTTAACTTGTTATGTACAGTACGCCTAACAATAAATAACAGTTATTGTGTACAGTTTGAATAGGGAAATGAAAAAAATTGCTGCACTCTGATATTAGTTTACATGCTCTTAATCTGTAATCAGTTAAAATGTTTATTTCTTTGTGAAAAAGTTCTGTAAATTATGCATTCAGGATTTTCTTGTAAAAGTGTCTTATATGGAAACAATACATGTATTGTGACCTCAGAACGGCTAAGACGCATAGTCACTCGAATGAGAGACAAAAACTTTCAAAATTAGGCCAACTCCTCCATATTCTTACATATATAAAATTCTACATTTAATAAGAAAATACTTAAGAGTTCTTTATTACTCCCAAGAAATGATTTGTTATGCTATTTTATTCCATACTTTGAACTACAAAGGAGTATAAAATTGTTTAACTGTGAAAATGACTCAAAACAACTGACACAATTTTCATTTTTTTTCACAATAAACATTTTGTATAAAATGAAAGCAAATTACAATGATTTCAAATGTAATGGTTAAAACAAGAGTTAATGGCAATAAAGAGTGTGGACAAACTGATGAATAACCTTAGCATAGAGCTACAAATCGAGGATTAATAGCAAAACTGCAGTAACTTACATGAAATAAAGGACTTGCAACAGTTTTGCAGTGAACCCTTGAAATATACTCATAATTTTATCATATTTGTGTGTCAAAAATTTACTTTATACCACATACCAGTAATTAAAACTGCAGTTACTTATATAAAATAATCAAGAGGGACATGATGGCCCTGAAATCGCTCACCTGTATACAGGCCCTTGCGCCAATGCCAATTTTAAACCAGGGGCTTTTAGTTGAACAAACTTGGTAGACAGCAATTAGATGTTTCATGATAAATATCTAAGCCCTAACTCTTTGGGGGTTTATAAGAAGATTTTTTAAGTTTTTACTATATACATATAGGGAAAAACAATGACCCCCTGGGGCAGAGCCAATTTTTACCCCAGGGCTTTTATTTGAACAAATTTCGTAGACACCCACTAGAAGACGTTTGATGCTTTATATCTAAGCTCTAGCTATTTTGGTATTTTTAAGTTTTTACTATATACAAAATAATGAAAATCAATGACCCCTCTGGGCGGGCGGGCCAATTTTGACCCAAGGGCATTTATTTGAACAAACTTGGTAGACACTGACTAGGTGATGTTTCATGCCAAATATTTAAGCTCTAGCTCTTGTGGTTTTCTAAAAGAAGATATTTAAAGTTTTTTCTTTTACTTGCCATGGCAACTAGAGTTCTGCTTGGAATTAAATTCTTTGAACAATTTTTAAAGTTGACAACCAAAGGAACATTCTTGTGAAGTTTGGATGAAATTGGCTAAGTAGTTTATGAGGAGATGTCGTTTAAAGTAAAAGTTTACGGACGGACAACCAACTGACGCCTGACGAAAAGCGATCACGAAAGCTCACCATGTCACTTTGTGACAGGTGAGCTAAGAAGGACTTACAACAGTTTTGCAGTCAACCCTTGAAATAAAACTCATAATCTTATCATATTTGTGTGTCAAAAATAACTTTATATCACATACCAGTAATTAAAACTTCAGTAGCTTATATAAAATTATGAAGGACTTGCCACAGTTTTGCAGTCAACCCTTGAAATAAACTCATAATCTTATCATATTTGTGTGTCAAAAATATCTTTATACCACATACCAGTAATTGGGGTCATCTGCTTTGTCGAGGAACTCGTCCAGCTGGTCACCCTGCTGCGGCTTCACAAGTTTACGACCTTCTACGTCATAGCCAATATGCTTATAATTCTTGTACCATTCCATTGGTATATTACCCACAGTGTTACGTATATCCTGATCAACAGAAAGAGCAAAGTAATATTACCTTGGAAAATCAAAATTATATCTTTTCATTTTACAGTGAATTGCTTTGTTGGGCTTATTCTAAGATAGAACAGTTACTAACAGTAACAGTAACACATATTTCTCCAATAAATTCACTAGTTCTATGTTATTTTTCTTCCAGGTTCTCAAACTTTTGTCGTTACTCTTTTGTTCTTTTATTGCTCTCCTAGCCACATGAAGGAAAAAGGAGTCACATAAGAACTTCCGTAGTCAAATAAGAGCACTCAATGAATAGCATCAAAGGAAATTGGCTGTTACCATAGCCACCTTAAAAGTATTTCATATGATTGTAGGGACAAAAAGGCAGCGACTTTCCAGGGTAGACAGAAAAGTCAGCTAAATTTACCACAAGACATAACAATATTGCAACTTTAAAACAAGTACAAGGGAAAGTTTATATAACATGAACATGACCGAGATGGTTTAACCCTTAGCCTGATGGTGGCAACTAGGGCTGGGGCGAGTATCCGAGTACTCGGATAATCACGAATCAAAGTGAAAAATCGAGTTTGAATATTCGTAAGCCCAGAGATCGTGGATCGCGATCTATTTTTGTTTATATACATTCACTGTTTCTCACACTCTTAAAATCGAGAAAAATACGATTTGAGTATAAATTATATGAAGTTTACCTAAAAACAATTTGCCGGTTAAAGACCATGTACCATGATGCTGAGCTAGGAAGTAATTGGTTTCAAAAAACAAAACAAAAATACTCATCCAAAGAATAAAAACATAAACAAAGTTTATATTTTATATATTAAATGTTTAGTATTGTTGCTGTTTTTTTTAAAATAAACATGTTTTTATAACTATTGTACATGTTTTTATGGGTGTCTTGATAATAAAAGATTTGTGGTTCGATTTGTGAATCGTAAGTGCTGAATCGTGGTTCGGATCGGATCGTCACTTATCCGACGATCCACACCCCTAGTGGCAACACATAGGTTCCATGCAATCAGTGCAGACCAAAATCAATTAATTGACACATTGATTCAATGCTGCCAGATCATGGTCTGCCTACTTTGCTATTTTGTCAAATCAGTATTTATTTTAAATTTTTTACCAAAAATTATGAAAGGTTTTGTCCAGTATAAAAGATGAACAAGGCCATTTAAGATATCAAACAAGGTAAGACATTTAATAGTTACAAACCTCTTCATCTGATGAATCTTCTTTATATTCATCAGTTTCTTTAACATTGTCTTCCTCTTCTTTATCTTTCACCTTTATTTCTTGATCAACCTCAATTTTCGTCTCTTTTACAGGCTTTTGCAATTTCTGTGATTTGTTTTTTGTCTTTGTGTTATTTTTCTTATTCACTAAGTCATTAGATAAATCTTTATGTGTTTTTTCTTTGCCTGTCTTTCTACCTTCTTCATCAGATTCATTTTCAAGGTCACTGCCTTCAAGGTCACTGCTTTCAAGGTTGCTGCCTTCAAGGTCACTGCCTTCATCTATTTCTTCATCTGAATCCTAAATGAATTGCCAACAAGAGAAATAAAGTAACCATTTTATCTCATATTGTTTTACATGCTACGAAAAGGAAAATGCACTACACAGTCAACATTCATGATGTATAACAAGATAAACAAGAGGGCCATGATGGCCCTGAGGTCGCTCACCTGTATATAGGCCCCCCACCCCCGGGCCAATTTTTACCCAAGGGCTTTTATTTGTTTATTTGAACAGACTTGGTACACACCCATAAGAAGATGTTTCATGCTAAACATCTAAGTTCTAGCTCATTGGCTTTTTTAAAAGAAGATTTTTAAAGTTTTTACTATACACATATAGTTTAAAACAATGTCACCCCTGGGGCAGGGCCAGTTTTGACCCCCGGGCGTTTATTTTAACAAACTTTGTAGATATTTACTTAAAGATGTTTCATGCTTAATATCTAAACTCTAGCTATTTGGGTTTTTCCAAAGAAGATTTTTAAGTTTTTGCTATACACATATAAGGAAAATCAATGACACCCCCCCCCCCCCGGGCGGGGCCAGTTTTGACCCCAGGGCTTTTATTTGAACATACTTGGTAGACACCCATTAGAACATGTTTCATGCTTAATATCTTAGCTCTAGCTCTTTGAGTTCTTTAAAAGAAATTTTTTTAAGTTTTTACTATATGCATATAGGGAAAATCAATGACCCCCTGGGGCGGGGCCAATTTTGACCCCAGAGGTTTTATTTGAACAAACTTGGTAGACACTCATTAGAAGATGTTTCATGCTAAATATCTTAGCTCTAGCTCTTTGGGTTCTTTAAAAGAAGATTTTTTAAGTTTTTACTATATGCATATAGGGAAAATCTATGACCCCCTGGGGCAGGGTCAATTTTGACCCCAGGGCTTTTATTTGAACAAACTTGGTAGACATTCACTAGAAGATGTTTCATGCCAAATATCTAAGCTCTAGCTCTTATGGTTCTTTAAAAGAAGATTTTTTAAGTTTTTACCATATGCATATAGGGAAAATCAATGATCCCCGGGGCGGGGCCAATTTTGACCTTTGACCCCAGGGCTTTAATTTGAACAAACTTGGTAGACACTCACTAGAAGATGTTTCATGTCAAATATCTTAGCTCTAGCTCTTTGGGTTCTTTAAAAGAAAATTTTTTTAAGTTTTTACTATATGCATATAGGGAAAATCAATGACCCCCGGGGCGGGGCCAATTTTGACCCCAGGGCTTTAATTTGAACAAACTTGGTAGACACTCACTAGAAGATGTTTCATGCTTAATATCTTAGCTCTAGCTCTTTGGGTTCTTTAAAAGAAGATTTTTTAAGTTTTTACTATATGCATATAGGGAAAATCAATGACCCCCTGGGTCGGGGCCAATTTTGACCCCAGGGCTTTTATTTGAACAAACTTGGTAGACATTCACTAGAAGATGTTTCATGCCAAATATCTAAGCTCTAGCTCTTACGGTTCTTTAAAAGAAGATTTTTTAAGTTTTTACTATATGTATATAGGGAAAATCAATGACCCCCAGGGGCGGGGCCAATTTTGACCCCAGGGCTTTTATTTGAACAAACTTGATAGACATTCACTAGAAGATGTTTCATGCCAAATATCTAAGCTCTAGCTCTTATGGTTTTTTAAAAGAAGATATTTTAAAAAAATTCTTTGGTTGCCATGGCAACCAGAGTTCTGCATGGAATTAAATTCTTTGAACAATTTTTAAAGGTGACCACCAAAGGAACATTCCTCTGAAGTTTGGATGAAATTGGCTCAGTGGTTTATGAGGAGATGTCATTTAAAGCAAAAGTTTACGGACGGACGGACGACGGACGGACGCCGGACGAAAAGCGATCACAAAAAGCTCACCCTGTCACTTTGTGACAGGTGAGCTAAAAATCTATGTAAATATAAAAGATTAAGAATATGGAAAATTAAATTCATGGAAATATCTAAACCACTGAGCTTTAAGCTGCATAAAGTTCAAGTAAATTTAGTTTAGAGAAATGCTACTTTAAAGACAAATGTCATAACCCAGGATTTTCATTTTTATCTGAGGAAACAGACGTGTCAATGAAAACAATCAATTTGGCCAAGGGTCAAGAGGATATTTAAAGTACAGGCTGAAAGTACAACTCATTTTAATAGCATTTGTATTGATGATATGAATCGTTAATCTGTTCATAATGAAAACCCTGCATGACCCTTACACCTTCTTTGGAAACTCATCACAATTTTGTTAGTAATACAAAACACAATTAATCATATCTTAATGTACTAAAAATGCAATAAAATTTACAAAACTCTTAAAAGTGTCAAATATAATTTCTGAAATCACATACAGAAGAATCTTCTTCGTCCTCTCCGAGACCAGAGTACACGCTAGAGTCTGAATCACTGGAGTCTGTTGTGTCATCATTGTCTAGATCAGACTCACTATCATCTGCAGGTTCATCCACAAACAAATCAGTCTGTAAATATATCAAATCCTTCAATCATAATGATTATGATCACAGAGTTTCATAGCTAATATAAGCAGGTTTGACTTATTTATCGTTGTTACCTAATGCATAACAAGGGTGGGCATAATATAGCTATTGTGTGTGCTTTCAATAGGTTTTTTTTAGTATCCTTGCTGCTCAGTTCCCACAACAGGCTTGAACATAATCATTGTTTTCAGTTCAGCTATGCGCCTGCTTTTTTTTTTTACCTATGTCATTGAAACCTCAGTATTGCTTGCAGTCTTTGAGATACACAATATTATATAATGCCCTTATCATCATTTAAAGTTAGTAACTACATGTATGTTTTAACCAAAAAGGATGTTTGAATTGGCTGAGGATACTGTGCTTATCAGATCATCAGGTTTGAGACTCTGATATGCCCCATTAATAAATTAGTAAATGCAAGTAAGGGATATTTGTCAGGCAGGACTTTTTTTTCACAGGTAGAAGAGAGCCTTGCATTAATTTGGGGAAAATAGCATGCTAGTTTTGTAATTTAACTTTTAAGTGGAAGAAAATACTTGACATAAATTGAATTTAAAGGGAATTTAAATGCTTGGTGTTAAAGAAAAATTCCTGTTAGGAATCACCCCCTAAATGGCCCCTGTTATACATGTAGAAAGGAAAAAAGCCATGCCTTTGCAATGTCCATTTTCTTTACTGGTGCTTAGTCCAACATATTAGTGTTTGAGTATCTTGTTTCTAAAATTTACATAGTGGCATACAACCTGAATTGTAATTTTATTTCAGGTGTACTTGTTCCTAACTTATGATGGATTTAGATATGCAATGATGAACCCCAACCTTTGCCCTCTAGTCTGTCATCCCTATATACCCGGTAGTAATAGAATGCAAAATGGACTCCATTTCGCAAAATGAACTTTTCAACTACGAAATGGACATTTGTTTCTTAAATTTTGGTTTACGTGTACCATTTAATATCATTTTTAATAATGAACAAGTGATATATGACATAAAATTATTATTTAAACAATTTTGGTAGATCTAATATTGTTTTCATTATTTATGCTTGTACATTTGAAAATAACATAGTTCAGTGTTTAAACAGTTTAATACATAAGGTCTTTCAAATAGAAAGATTCTAGCTGTTTAATATCATATGTTTAACCTGGGACAAAAATATTTTTGTCGTCCCAGATAAAACGTAAGTGAATAGAAAAGATACTCTTTGTGACATGTCAGTTACACCATAATTTGTAAAGCAAATGTCCATTCCGCAAGCGAAAACTCCATTTCGTGGCTGAAAACTCCATTTCCAGGGGCGTAGCTTGAAAGAGACCAATGTGTAGGCACTTGTGTTAGGGGGGTCCGGGGGCATGCTCCCCCGAAAATTTTTGAAAATCTACATTGCCGTAGCTGCATTCTAGGGTATGTTAAGGCATGTTCTGAAGGAAGAGTATTCATAATTTTGCTGCATTTTCGATACATCAATATAAAGATGACAATTATATCACTAACTCAACGCAAAGCCACTGTGACATTTTGGCAAAAAGAGCTTTTTTCCGTAAATACCTTTGGGTAATACGAATCCAGAACTATACATTTAAAAAGAACAAATTTATGCAAATTTTGAAGCAAATATCAAAATTTAAAAATTCAAAATAAGGTTGTCTAAATATATAATTAGAAAATAATAAAACAATGATCAAGAAGATCGAATGCCAAAGCACCCCTAATAACACATTGCTACACCGGACAATCGGTATTTAAATACCAATTGATGATGAAATATCTAATGTCACACAAACAGCATCGAATACATTTTCTCAATAAGATTTTATGCTCCCATAATTCATAAATGAAAGTCTCTTTTTATTGTTTATGGTGAAACATATATAGAACATAGAATATGACTGTTTACGTGAGTAAAACATATAAAGAAAGTAAGGCAAAGCAAACTTACACCTCCAGTAATTCAATAAGTACGTTACCAACAGTAATGAAAGAAAATTTAAAGAATTCCGAAGAACTTTTATTATCAAAGATTTTTGTAATTTGAATGAAGTATTTCGAGCGAAGTAGTTTCAGCATGTTCAAACATCTATTTCACAACTGTAAGAATTACTATCAGTGTAAATGAAGTTGGCATGTCAGAACGCTCATATTCATTTACATGTTTATTTTAAGAACTAAAAAATCATGTTTTTCCTTACATGCTTCATTTCTTCTAATATTTCTCCATAAGTTACCTAAGTCCCTCTATAGTGATAATTCAACAACCAATTTTTCTCTTATTTTTAATTGTACTTTCATCAAACCGAGCCTGCAACATTTTCAATTTTGCCGTGTTGGGCTTTCTTTAGGGAGTCTTATTTTCTCTATTTCAAAGAGCTTACATCTATCCGCAACATTTTTGTATCTACTTTAGCTGGAGAGGTATTGTTTTACTTGTCTGGATTACATTGTTGAGAAATATTTGTAAATGTTACTTAATGTGCAATTTAATGAATAAATAAAGTTTCAACTAAGTATAAATTAAAAAAAAAAATCACATCTCTAGCTTTAAAAGCAAACTCTCCACCACTACGCTAATTAATGCAGAATTTGATGTGTATTCGAACACATAACTTGTATATATCATTAAAATACATTTTAAAAAACTTATCGTAACACAGATTATGTTTCACGTTTACTTCAAAGCGACTTTATGAACTTGCCAGGTTTCAATTCTACTTTGTGTTTTGTGCTCAAGATTTGACGGAGATGCAGTTTGAACAGAATAACGTACACATAATTAAATCATGAATATCTTAAGAATGGAAGAGAATATAAAAGACAAGATGTCAAGGCTTCATTCGAAAGATATCACTTAGTTTCCTCATCAGTTGTATAAAGCTAGCACTACCGATATCTAGATATGGAATATCCTGGTCGTGCATACTTGTAATATTTATATTTTGAATCGAAGCGCTCTAAAACTTTTATATTGTTAAAAACTTTATCCGTGGCGTCTCTGATAGGTTTTATCACATAACAACTTTATAGCACGGCAACACTTTCGTTATGAAATAAAACTCGATATATTTTCAAATAAGGTGACAGTTCTTTTTCTAAAATTAGGACCTACACATCTATCGCCCTTACCCTTAAATTATTATTGCATTTTTGTAATCATTTCATTTTTCATTTCTGCGGAAAAAGTGTAGGCACGTGCCTACAGTGCCTAAAGGAAGCTACGCCACTGATTTCGTAGAGGCCAGATTATTTTCAGAAATATGACTATAAAATAGGAAAATAGTTATATTCATTGATTCAATCTGTAGTTTTATGTCATATGTTAAACATAAATTAATAAAAATAATATTTCTCATCACGGTTAAACAAACAAATGTCCATTTCGTAGGCGGTAAGTTCATTTCGCGAAATGGAGTCCATTTCGCATTCTATTACAACCCCTATATACCTGAATGTTTAGGAAGTCAGGAAAAAATTCAGTAGTTGATATTTCAGGTTTTAGCCATGTTTCAGTACAGCAAATAATGTCAGGTTTGACTTGGGATATTACCTGTTGTAAATCTGTTATTATATTTTTAACAGAGCGGCAATTTATGTTAAAGACGCACAACTTTCACACTATTTAAGTTTTTTGCTGTTTTTTTGAAGATTTTTTTTTTATCTAATTTCCCTGTTCTGTGTTCATAATTGACATACGTATAGGATTTGCCTGAATCCTACTTTCATAATTTATTAGACTAATGCCGTATGTGTAGCATATTAATGTATAAAATAAATAAGTTTTTACTCTAAATAAATAATTTGTCATTCTAATATCTTGGATTGGGATATCAGTTACTAAAAACTCTGCTTAAACGTCGCGAAATCATATGTCATTTTGGAATACATAAGTTTTATAAATAATTTGCAGACAATTATTGAATAAACATATTACCCCGTTATCAACTGTAAGTTGACTGAAAGTCTCAGTGTTTGATTTCCGTTTTAATGACATTTTATTAACCCAAAATATTATTAAAAGTAAAAAACGTGACAGCTTCCATTCAACGAGTATGTAAGGGCGACAACTATGTCAACATTAAGGTAATATACCACTAATAATAAGCTGTTTACACTACTAAATCTTTTTAATGCATCATGCCATGTATTTAATAAAGTTTCCTTTTAAAAGGAAAGGCTTGCACAGTGTTGTGCCTTCATCCCAACCCTTTAAAATTGTTTTTTTTTTTTTTTTTTTTCAATTTATTATCACAATTTTTTTTGAATTACGGTATTTGTGTATCAAATAGGGTTTACATGTGTATTTATTTATTTATTTATTTTTTTTTTTGAAAAACGAATATTTTTTGTCAAAACGATTTGAAATCTATTCTCTATTGTATAAAACTAACAAGTGTGCACATTTCATTTCCCCTTTTTCGCAGAGAAATCATTCGTTTGCTTTATAGACAAGTAAATGCACTAAAATACTTCGTTACGTGGTACCAATTAATAAGCTTGTATCAACTACATATGAACTATATGTTACACGATCACAAATACGTATATCAGCACGAGGCAAGGTTAATGATATGCATGGGCTATTTTTAGATTACCTCACCAAAAAGTTGAATTGCGTTCAGTAGATCTAAATATAACTCGATCATGCGTGATTTGTAAACTAATACAGACAAAAAAAACAATAATAAAAGAAACTAACTTTTGCGTCTTGAAAAACAATTGAAACGGAACAATTTCGTTTATAATTTATTACGGTTTAAACCGATAAATCGAGTAAAAATAGAAATCCTATTTATATAAGCAAACTGGGATTACCGAAGTAACTAAAATAGCTTAGATTTCCGTAATATTACTTCGTCTGATTCCACAGTATGATGGAATCGCCCGAATTGTCACGATTGCAATCGGAACTACATCGGCTATTATCATTAATCCGAAGAGTGACGGAAAAGGCCGAAAAGTTGCGATTGGCACGATTGCATCTGGTTTCCCGTTCAATCATGCACCAACAGATGTAAGCAGGAAACCACCTAACCGGAACAAGTTTTCCATATGAAATGGCTTGCAGCCGTGGCTGCAAGCCAAAAAAGTGATTATTATTATTTATAAAAGCCGAGATGTTTCAAATGATTACATAATTCCATAACAATGAATAGTAATAATATGAAATTAGGCAAAGCCTATGAACGGGGAAGTCGGTAAAAATCCTTTCATTTTTCCGTTTTAAAGGTATCATTTGGTGTTATATGTACCCACTTCCGTTTTCACTCGGAACATTCGACGATTATTATTAATCCGAAAAGTTGAGATTTGTTCCGTTATCGGAATACACCGCCTTTTATCATTGAGTTACATTGTAAATGGCGGCGCCTAACCAGAACTGACACTGAAAATTTCATTGATAGGTATAGAATTCTATATATTTTTTAATTGTTTTTTATTTGAATTTTCTTTAAATATACACGTGTAGTCTATAGCCGGGCAAGCCAAAGCCCGGACCCGCTTCGCGGGCCCGGTCTTTGACTTCCCCGTATAAAGTCCGGGGAAAGTAATATTGTTTGATTAAATCAAAAATAACTTTATCCATTTTTCTGATTTCCTAAAAAACAAAACGGAAATTCAATACAGAAAATTTCACTTATAGACGAAATCAGTAGATTCCAAATAAAACTACTAATTGATAAACAAAATGTAGGAAAGCGTGTAATGTTACCGCGTGTACATTGCATATCGTGGCTGCAAGCCAAAAAAGTGATTATTATTATTTATAAAAGCCGAGATGTTTCAAATGATTACATAATTCCATAACAATGAATAGTAATAATATGAAATTAGGCAAAGCCTATGAACGGGGAAGTCGGTAAAAATCCTTTCATTTTTCCGTTTTAAAGGTATCATTCGGTATTATAATATTGTACCCACTTCCGTTTTCACTCGGAAGTCGGAACATTCGACGATTATTATTAATCCGAAAAGTTGAGATTTGTTCCGTTATCGGAATACACCGCCTTTTATCATTGAGTTACATTGTAAATGGCGGCGCCTAACTAGAACTGACACTGAAAATTTCATTGATAGGTATAGAATTCTATATATTTTTTAATTGTTTTTTATTTGAATTTTCTTTAAATATACACATGTAGTCTATAGCCGGGCAAGCCAAAGCCCGGACCCGCTTTGCGGGCCCGGTCTTTGACTTCCCCGTATAAAGTCCGGGGAAAGTAATATTGTTTGATTAAATCAAAAATAACTTTATCCATTTTTCTGATTTCCTAAAAAACAAAACGGAAATTCAATACAGAAAATTTCACTTATAGACGAAATCAGTAGATTCCAAATAAAACTACTAATTGATAAACAAAATGTAGGAAAGCGTGTAATGTTACCGCGTGTACATTGCATATCGTTTTAGATTATGAATGCCGGTTTAGATTGAAACAGAATTTATTTAGCAATTTATTAATATGTATATAATACATGTACCATCGTTGATGGTTACATATATACTATATAAATACGTACGCAAAAGATGCAAAAAATATAAACTTTATATCAATTGAACAAATCAATCACTTATTTGACATAAATAACTCAGTTACGGATAAAATTCGTTTTTGTGTGATTTCCAATATTTTCAACATTGCTAGTGGTGGTCTCGTTATTTTGGACAAAATTTATAACTCAATAATGAGATTTTAGAGCACTGTATAATAATTTGTGGTTAAACTTATATCTGAGAAACTTAACTAAAAAGTGAATGAACTTAAAAATACATGTATTAACAAACAATTAGACTTAATTTCAAATATGTTTGATAAATATTTGTAGAGTAAGATTGAAAGGGACATAATATATCTTTCAATTAAAACTTAATAAGCACTTTTCGCAAGGTTTTAAATTATGTACCAAATAATTGATAATGTTTGTGTCACTGTGTAATCATTCCAAATATCCGTGTGCATACAAATTTCATTCAAAGTAAAAAAATTCAAATAAGTAAAGTAAAATTAAATTTTATTGCATATGAAAAAGAAATCTTTTAAAAAATAGTATAAATGGAAATTAATTTATTTATACAGAAATCAACACGTTAAGCTTTCAATTTTGTTCCTTATTGTCATGCTTGTCAACTAACAATGCACTTTGTGAAGAATAGATTCTCAGTATTATATAGCATAGTTTTATTTTTAGATATGGAACACATATCCACACATGGATAACAATGTGAATTTTGGCCATAATTATCTTTTTTCGTTGCTGATTTCCAAAAAAAATGACTGAACAAGGGTTCGTGTGTATGTTTTTACATCTTTACTGGTCAACATTGTTGGTTTATTTAGTGTTTTGAGCTTATTTTTGGTCGTTTTCTTTATTGATATGTTAAATGTTTGATAATGCATATGACAATACATGAATTGGTAACTATCGAGGAACTATAAAAAATGCCGAAAAGCATTTTGATTTTTTTCAATGATAGTTCGTACTAACAAAAATATTTCAAAATTTTAACACTTTCGTTCCATTTCCTGAAAATGGCGTCCTCATATGGAAGTATACCATCATATGTTTTACCGGAAACCAACATACCAGTATCTTTCTAACCAATGCACATTTTGGTGAACCATATGAAGTTTGCCCCATATTGGTTGTCATTTAATACCATAAGGAAAATTGCGATAAAACTGTTTTTTTTTTTCAGAGAAGTTTTTTTATTGAAAAAATATTTTTGATTACGCAAACAAATTTACATTCGGGCGTATATATTACCCCGCCTTTGCGTTGCTCTTGTTTACGATGTCGTTATGTTGAATTCTGCTTAAAACTGAATAGACGGAATCATCTATATCAAAGCTGCCACCGATGCACCTCAAAACCATTTCTATCACATTATTCTTTTGTCGCGATGGGCAATTATTGATGATATAAGATATTAAAGGTATTGTTAAGGAACTAAGACAATAACCACATCTACTCTCTGAAATGGCGTTTATTTTTCTGATTTACCATCTATATAGCACATTTAAGTAAGAAACTTCCACGGCGAAACGTAACGCCAATTAACCTAATATATGTATGAATTGTTTTGTGATTAACAATAACAACCACAGAAATACAGTTTGTTAGCTTCCACGGCGAAACGTAACGCCAATTAACCTAATATATGTATGAATTGTTTTGTGATTAACAATAACAACCACAGAAATACAGTTTGTTAGTATATCTTCTTTGCAGCATTATATGTTATTATATGTGATATAAAAATAATTTCTGATATGAAGAACGTACTGTATTCAAAGATAAAAAGCAACAACAAACACATATTTTGTGTCATTACACGTGTGTTTATTGCGTACATCACCTGGAAATAGGTGAATGATTAAGACAGAATTTCATGCATTCAAAATACAGGTGCATGGATAAGTTTGTATTCTATTATATAACTTTTGTAAACAAATACAGTAGTGATGACATGGAAATTGATACATATAGAGAGAAATAAAGTGTCTTTGAACATATCAATCCTACAAATATATGTCAATTCTGTAGAAAAATCTGTCCAGGTTTTATACTTCACATTCTGTAATAAATAAAACAACAAAACGTGAGATCTTACAAGATATTTATGATAAATGCGGATTTTACACAATTTTGTTTACTAGTATTTTACGCTCTTCTTGTTTTAAGTGTTTTTCAATTTGGTTATGATGGTATAAAATGTAAGCTTTAGAATTCTGATTTGAAGACAATTTAATTAAAGAGAGAAAAAATTCTACATATGTAACATAAGCAACTTTTTACCCCTTCTTTCATTGAATATTTATGAACTGTACAGCGGTGCCCACAAGGCTTAAGCGTTTAACCCCTCAATCATCGATTCGTTAGTTAGAACCGTATACATTAGTTAAGATGGTACAACTTGTAAGTACCCGAGAGCTATTGTACAAGCTGCCAGATTTCGTTATACATTTGTAATCGAGTTTTAATAAGTCTATCTAATGCAAATTCAAACTTTATCCATTATATATTTACTAACTTTCATCGTAAACGGTACAGTTGTTTATCGAGAAAAAGAAAGGAAGAAAGATACTAAATATCGGTAAACTACATATGTACCCTCATTTTATGAAATTAGGCAGCTGTACAGTTCGTTATTTGTATACCATTTGACGATGGGTCCCAAAGTGTCAATCTGATGTATGTAAAATTTATGGTCTTATGTACATGTACGGTAAATCATGCGACTTTTTAAAATCATACAAGACTCGACTTCACAGCCGAACAATATATGATGCTGATACGAGTACAAAGCAAAGGAGGTGTTTATTAGGTGATCTGTCCCATACCGTGATATAGAAATGTAAAGGTCTTTAACAAAAAAGGTAGGAGCTCAAGTCCATCTATGAATTAAAGTAAAAAACAACAACAAAACCCAGATATTTTACAGCGCGATATATTAAATCGAGATAACATTTGAAAAGCATCCCTGTATTTATGTGATCTTTGGTACAAGCAAGTAGGTGTAATCCTTTTATTACAATTCAGCTATATACTTACCATTTCCTAGAAAAACATATCTCATTTCCGGGTCTGAAAAGTCACTGTCATAGATGTTCTTCAGATCGGCTGAGATCAGGTCCCAGGGTAGAGACGTCAGGTCAACAACATGACCCTCATCTTCACCTGTTATTAAACCATTCAATTCTATTATTAATACAAAAATAGGTCTTTACAATGTTCATGAATACATCTTATGAAAATATTTGAAATTGTCTCAATACATTTGAACATATAGAGAGAACGGGGTACCCGAAGTAAAAAATACTACGAATCTGTTATCATGAAGAAATGGCAGTGTTGATCCTACATACGTTAGAGTAAGGTAAAACATTTTGTTACAATTATAAATCGATTGACAATTAAATAAAAAAATCCAATTATTTCATTCTTATCATTCAATTCAACGTATCTCCCTGTATTTTGACCTACAAGAATACAACAAATCTATGGGCCACCCTTTGTTTGTTTCAGTAAGTTCTTAAAGATCGACGTTGTACATATTGTTTTGATTTCTTTTTTGAGGAAAACGCATTAAAATTCTTAAAACAGGACAGTACAGTCTGTTTATAGAACTTAATAATACTGTTTCTGTCAACAGCAGATGTTGTTCAGTAGAGCTGAAATAGCTGTGTAAGTAGTAAGAACTTCAAACATAAAAAAAAACAACAATTATTAAATAGATATAAACATATAAAAATGTATGTACCACAAACATACCGGACTCTGTTGATAGGTCAGACTCAGAACTGGAATCAGTGTGACGTCGTTCTGTAATTGAAGAATAATTACTAAATATGATATTTAATGCAATGTGCATCATTGACATTTTCTTTCGTTTAAAATACTGATATGTCAAAATTTTTATATTGACCCAATGTCATTTTAATGTTTCAAAATGTTATGCTCATTAAATCTTTACTTTTAATAAACGTAATTCAACATTGTCAATTTCATTTTATGGTTTTATTTGCAGTTACTATGGTAAAGCAGTTTCATAGTAACTAACCACGGTAGCGTGATTATGTATAAAACATAAATTCACTAATTTTAAGCATGATTTTTCTAAGACAATCTAACCATATTGAACTTACTAAAAAATAATGATAAATAAAATTACACTGTAACCTTGCCAACATATTTATATGCATCTCAAAGAAAATACATGGTAATCATTTTTTTCTTCTTTTTTAAATGTTTGTCTATGTATGTTTTATCAAGAAAAACGTCACCATCACCTCGGTTAAGTAACTGTTACTTGTTTTTGAAACACTACAATTCATGTTTTGGTATTTGGTAAGAAAGTCACGAAAAAGGATTTGAAACTATTGGACTATCAATCGATAGATGGATATTATCATGCACTCACCGATCAATCGGCTTCCCTTCACGTTAAGGCCAATGTAACGCCCTCCCTCGCATTGGTCTTCGTCTATTCTGTTGATGCAAAGTTCCCTCCAATAGTACTGATTTATATCTTGACTGTATATTGTCACGTCTGATGTAAAATTTACTTAGGAAAAGAAAATAAAGATTATTACAGAACTTCAAACTTTTATCAGATAATACTCAATTTTCTATGGTTTTGTTGCAACCTTAATTCAGGGTTGTTTTGTTATTGACTGGGTTTTGAGACTTGTAGAGAAGATTATATCTGCCTGTCCGTGCATTATTTCAGGCAAATTCTCAAACCTAAGTACATTCATTGCATGAACGTTCATCAGTGATAAGGGCAGGTGCTTTTCATGAAAAGATTCAAATCAGTGTAGCAATCTGACTAAAGTTCAGATCTACTTATTTTATTATATATACAGAGAAAGCCATTTTTAGCCATGCATTCTAACCGGTTTTAACATGGGCATTAGAAGAAGTATTAAAATACCGTTATCCGCGGAGGTTAAACAAATTCTTTATTTTTGTTAGAGAAAATATGTGAAAAGTAATTTTTGACAAATTAACTTGACATAATAGAGCCAAGCTTTAATGGGCAAGATTGTTTTGCCAGTTTATCTGTCTGCTATATGGACAACGCCATGTTTAATTGTTCTTGAAATCGTGAAAATTATCTACTCAGTGGGCCTATATATTGGTTTTCCCAGGGTTAAAATTAGAAACAACATCGCTTTCAAAATTATGAAATCTCGCCGATGATTGGCTGTGTGAAAGGTCACCAGAAATGATTTCGTATTTGGTCACGGTTAGATCTAAATGCGGAGCGTTATTTAGAGCTGATTTTAATTGGAGGGTTATTTGGAGCTGATTTTAAGTAGATTGATCAGTGCAGGTGAGAAGTAAATATTGGGAAGTCATTTACCAGACCGTATATAGCCACTCGGCTAGGGCAACGGCATTAATTATTGTAACATTATGTTGTACATTTGTATATACCAAAAAGATGACATCCAATATGTTTTTATAAATATATCTTTTGCTTGATTGCTATATATAAAAATAGTTAAATCCAGACCAAAATGTCATTGTAGCGCAAGTTGACTTAGCCCCCGCTATGTTTACGCCTACAGAAAACAGAAGTCCAACCAAGATGACAGCACTTCCCCGGGCTGCGGACAGGCGTTATAATTGACTGATGCATTACCTCCTTGTACTTTAACTCTTCCACATTCGTCTTCTTCTAATCTTATTAATAAAGTAAAATCTTCACACTTGTTGGTATCCAAGTTACTGAAAAGTCGAAGAAGGTTTTCAAAATAAGTAGTTCAAGCTGTCATCATATATTTGAAATATCGATAACACAAAAAGGACTACGAATCAACATAGTTTTGTTTTTGTATCCAAATTAATAAACATATCACAACAATTTATTCTTTTTCTAGAATGAATAAAATTACGAAATTGTCATATTGGGTCTTCAATTTTATCAATGTAGTTGAGTTTTCAAGTACACAACTTGTGGTACACTATTTAAATGTTGTAGTATATAGTTGCTGCACGCTGGGTTAAAAAGCTGAACAGATTAAGAATATTCTGATAAGATGAGGTTAAATCTAGCTCAAAACCACTATGAATGGGGTTGTCTTTTGATTTCTAAACGTTTTATGTTTTATGATGTACAAAGTGAATAAAAGAAATGTATTTTCTATAGAGTTCAGTGCAAGGTAAGTAATTGAGCTGACGTTTGTTCAGCCCCTTATAACGCTTCGTGTAATAATTTACTGTTACCTACAAAACTATATATGAGTAATTTATATAACGTTAACATTGGCCTCAAGTGACGCCTCGATAAAATTCACCTTTCTTGGGTTAACATTTATATGTACTACCTCCCTATTTATAGGCATAAAAAGTGATATATATTAGTATTATAAACTATGTACATGTGTAACTAGTATTCTTACAAACATTGCTCTCTTTGGACAAAGTCACCATTTGAAACAGGCGATTCAAATCTAAATTGACATGTGCCATATGGATTGGGTGTCCCAATCCCTCTGCTGTATATAATGAACCAAACAGATTCTGATGAAATCTACAAAATAATGAAAACTACATTCTGTATGAATCTTGCAAGATTAAAATAAATAAATTGTATTATCTAACGCGGATTAAAAGCGGGTGTTTTCAGCCCTTCACATGCTAAATTTATCGACGTTTAAAGGATTTCACAAACAATATGTATAAACCAACAGTAACGAGCCCTGTCAGACTATTGGCTGATTTGGCTTCATACTGGTTGCAAAGGCTGTATCACAGAAGGTTAATTAAGGGCTTCTTTTTTCAAATTTTTACTAACGTCTGTGACAGACAAGAGAATCGGTTACCATTGTTACCAGGCATAATATCCACTTTTAATACAAAATGAATGTAACAGATTTATCAAATTGAACATTCTAAGATTTTCCACCAAATCTGGTTGAAAAAAAATATATCGGGAAGTATCACACAAACGTGTGGTCTGCTTTCCGCGATGTACACTTGTCCATAGGCATAACAGAGAATATATTTTTCCAGTCTGACATCCATGTAGTCTGGTCAGATTATATTTGCCGACAGCTAGCTCTGTTGTATTATCACACGAATTATGCATATAACAAAACAGGACGAGTCATTTTCAGTAGTTTAGCCGTCAAGTTCTTTATATTCAAGATAGAAACACATTTTTTCTTTTAAAAGATGGAATGACTTACTGCGTTAAGGAAGTCATCTTTGCTGACTAAATTTGACCTGAAGTCAAACAAAGGGCAATCAAACTTCGTCAAAGTTCTTCCACAGACAGGATCTGGAGACAGATTATCAAGAAATCCACCATAATTGAAATATCCTCCTTGTTGGTAAGTGTCAAGGCCATTTCTTCGGTAATAAGTGTCAAGGTCAGCTCTTCGGTAATAAGTGTCAAGGCCATTTCTACGGTAATACTGATTCCGATTGTTGCCAAAGGTATGGATGACAGCGGATGTGAGTGTACAGCAAGTGATTACCATGAGCACGCCGATCATTCTGAAGAAGTTACAAAGAAATATTATTCCTATTTCTCTTAAATCACTGACTTAGTATTAATTACGCTGTGTTTTATTAAGATTTTAAAAATTATCATAAAATGATTTTAATTATATTCAATTTTTTTGGATAACAACTATCACATATATTGTTTTGGTAAGAACTTTTAAAAACAAAGAGTTTTCAAAAAGCTACTCAGTGGCAAATATCCTGAACTATCTTCATCTCTTGCTTTTTGGTTAAGGATCATGCAACTCATTTTTAATGGTTTTATATCATAAATATAATGCTAAAATTTATCAGTACATGTATTTTCAGTTTCAAAAAGCATTATTTGTAAAGATATTACCGAATTTACATTTCATGTTAATAAAGGTAGGTAATTAGAAATGTATTATCTATAAAGTCTTAAGTAAAATTTTTCAATAAGAAATGATTGTAATGATTACATACAATGTGGAGAAATATTTGCAGTACATATATTACATATTCTTCGATGTTTGAAAATTATTTTAAAAGCATATCTATATACATTTATAAAATTTCACTTAAGTGTGGTAACAACCTTATTTACAACATACAGGACTCTCAATGATTACAATTAAAGTGATTTTGTGTGAAAATACTAATTTACTTTCATGACAAATAGTTTCACATTTGGTGTTATTTTATGTGATAAGCATTTAACATGCCCTTAAACCATTTTTGAATGTTATAAAACTGAAACTTGCCCTCTCTGAAGAATGAAAATATTATTCGTTCCTGAGACATAATGTGCCTTCAAATTTTATGACAGTATAATGAAATTATTTCTAAGAATAAAAAAAATCTCACATTTGTACAGTAGCCATCTTTTCTCCTTGATGTTTTCAGTTAGATAAAAAAGGAAATCTGAAATTGTTTTTTTTTCTATAAAAATAATTTATGTGACTTTAATTTCTTAGGGCTATCTATAAATGTCATTCCTTTTTTATGTACCTGGAAAAAAACCTCAAACACGTTTAAGTATTAGTTAAAAACTCATAACCATAATGAACTCAAGAACTTTAAATATGAAAACAGATATTTCTAGCGCTGTTTTTAGTAATGTGGACAATAATTCAATTTCAATCGTTCAAAGTACATGTATCAAAAAAAAAAAAAAAAAAAAACAAAAAAAAACCAAAAAACAAACAAACATGAAAATGTACTGATTTTTTTTATAATGTAACAATATACAAATCAGTTACATTTCATAACTTGTACTTTTTATGACATAATCTCTCTGGAGATATAGAATGTTACAAAGAATATGAGACTTTCATAGATCTTATATCTTGTTAGAGCAGTCCTTCGGCTTCATTAAAATTGGTATACCAATACTCGAAGTGTTGAAGACGAAGTACCGCTGAATTCAGTCCTGCGGTGTTATCATTACCTCTAATAAATCGAATCAATCAAACCTAATTTTCAATTTCATTTTTTTTTGTATTTTTTTTTCATCACTGTTTGGGGATCTGACCATTTCGTTTATTTCTCATTTAAGTTACCACGTTTTCATATTGTGAATATACGTAAAGGTTTCAGTACCAGCGTTTAAACAATATACCCGTGTCACCAGTAAATTCTGATCTTTGGCGTTTTGGCTAAATGTTAGTACATATATTTTAATACAAGTTTTGAAATCATTAAGTTATGATTATTACTGGTAGTCAAGTCTATTTCTTAAAATGTATCAAGTTTTTGGTATTAATTGTTAGCAAAGGCAACCAAAAGCAAACAAAAGCAACTATTATTAATAGAGCTGCAAGGCAGATTTCTGGCTATCATTAAAATTACAGGGTTTGTGATTTTCTTTGGTTATTCTTTCTATAATTATTATCGTTTGCCTTTTTAAAATTAAACAAAAGTTGCGCTACGAAAAATAGGTTAACTTTTTAATTGACATATACAATGATAGATGAAAATTACTTACAATAAACTACAGACCCTGATGGAGTTATACGTATATATGAGTTTTAATTGCGTTTTCATGAAGGAAATAGAAACGTTCAATATCCCCCTTGGAAACCACCAAATAACGTTTTTAAATGTTGTCCTTTTGGTCTTTCAACTTTAGTACTTCTATATATAAGAATAAAGGTTAATTGAAATGTATTATATGCGTAAACTATAAAAACAGCAAAATATTGTATCATGTTCTAGTTTTACTTACATAATATTCACATACAGGTTATAAGTACATACTACGGAATACCGTTACGGCCATCGTGGTTAGACTTTCTTATCCAGAGGGCGACAATGAGACAGTGCGATAGTGCGAGGACGACAATACGACAGTGTGATGACGACAGTGCGACAATGCAATGACGACAGTACGATAATGCGACAATGCGATAGTGCGATGGTGACAATGCGATAGTGCGATGGCGACAGTGCGATAACGCGATGACGACAATTCGATAATGCGATGGCGACAATACGTTAGTGCGATAATACTATTGCGTTGTCACCATCGTACTATCGTACTGTCGCCATCTCACTAAATGTTGACATTTAAAAGATGCAAAAAATATTCAATTGGTCAGTAGTACAGAGGATATTAAAGTTTTTTTTTCTATAAATGCAGGATTTATTTTATTGAGTGGTATGAAAATAAATATTCATGAGTTGTGCTATTATTTTATACATGTACTCTTTTCTATTTTTGACATTACTTATACAATTTGATAGTCTTAGCCTTGAATTTTGTATATCGGCTGAATCTAGAAGAAAGTAGTCCGACAAGACACAAGTGAAAATACAGAAAATATGTTTCACTGTATTCAAGAACAAATTTTATAGTGTAAATGAAAATACGCATTTCATTTCTAATTCATAAGTTTTCTCTATAATTCTAAATATAGTTCATAATAAATCTTACTGGTCGGCTTTGTTTAATATAAAAAATACTGCTATTTCTATTATATTTTTGATTGGTCATCAGTGGCTTTATTGTTTTGTAGGATGTAGAATTTATTATATATACTAACAGTGTGAAACAATAAGAAATGTATGTTAAACTTAAGTTTCTCTGCAAAAACCACAAAGCAATTTCTTTTATATCTTAGTTTCTCAGCAGTGGTTTGACTGGTTTGCGAGATGTAGAATTTATTATATTTACTAACATTATGCTTGCAAATATCATATTTCTCTTGATATCTAATTGGTGAACTTTTTTCCCTGTAAGTGTAACTGGTCAACATATTTTACTATATGCTTTACCTTTTACCTCATACTGACGTGTTTTCATGCCTTTTCACCCTCTCTTTTGATGCCTCAAATAGTGAAAACCATACCACATTTATCAGATACATCGGGGTGCAAGAGAGGGGGTGCCCTCCTCTGCAGGGGGGTTTGAAGGGGGACTGCAGCCCCACTCAACTCCAAGAAAAATTTGGACTTGTGAGAGGCTCAAAATGGCATCAGGTCGATCTTAAGGTAACGTGTAACCAACGCTGAAAGCCTATCCCGACTCATCGGGAAGTTGCAGCTATGATGGAAAAAATAGCACAACATAGTGATTTTGAAATGTCCCCTCGTTGTTATGGTAACAGGAAATCAAGATACAAATGCTTTGGCTCAGTAAATATTTTGCCAAAATTGATCATTATATAAGCATTTTTTTATAGTTTCATAGTTGATTGATTGATTGATTGGGTTTTAAGTCACACCGACACAGTATAGGTCACATGGCGACGTTCCAGCTTTACTGGTGGAGGAAGACCTCAGGTGCCCTTCCGTGCATTATTTCAGACACGAACGGGTACCTGAGTAGAATCACCGACGTTATAGTTTCATAGTAATTTGAACTTGTGTAACGGGGGGTTTTTCAATGAAAACAGCCATTTTTCACAAAATGCTTATGCAGTAATGGGTTAAATGGTCAGCAGATTCTACTATACATGTGTACCTAAAGCACCGTACGTTAAGTCTGCTGACCATATAGTATAAGAAGTTTGTCTTTTTTATACAAGTAATAAACAATGATTTTTTTCATCTTTTTAATGTCAACATAAGATCATTTTCATCTGAAATATTTCTATTACATTGTATATTAAAGTTTCACACAATATATTACATTGTCCGTCTATGTATAACTCTTTCTGAATTTATATATAGAATGTTTCTTATTATTAATTTATAATTTTAATTAAATATTATTAGTATACAGAAAAGAAACAAACAAAAAAATAATAAAAGGAAAAGAAAAAACAAGAAGAAAAAAATTATTGACAAAAGTAAAATTATCCCATATTCTATTCCGTCAGTTTATACGCCAGCAGTTTAGAACCGTCCACCAGAAGGCGAGAGTCGACAGTGCGATAACGCCATGACGACAGTGCGACACTGCGCTGGCGACAGTGCGATAATGCGATGACGACAATGCGACAGTGCGATGACGACAATGCGACAGTGCGATGGCAACAGTGCGACAGTGCGATGACGACAATGCGACAGTGCAATGGCGACAGTGCGATAACACTATCGCTCTGTCGGCATCGTACTATCGTGTTATCGCATTGTCGCCATCGCACTGTCGCATTGTCGTCATCGCACCGTCGTATTGTCGTCATCGCACTGTCGCACGATCGCATTGTCGCCCTCTGTATTTTAACGTATAACCACGATGGCCCTAACGGTATTCTGTAACATACAGAGAGTCACGCATGCGCATAGCTAAGAGCAATTCAAAGATATAATAAACATGCATATGTCTACATTGTATTTGACAAGCAATAAATAGTTATGAACAAATGAAACAGTCAAGTCAACCGATGAAGTTATATTTTTAAGATAAAAGATAAGTCAATAAACCTACTCTGAACATAAAAGATCCATTGCCAAAGAAAAGCTATTTATTTAAAATTTATTTCTCAAAACTTTTTATTTTTAAAGTGTGAGTTTTGCGGCCTATAAGAAATACCTTTAAAACTAAAGAAGTTAAAATAAAAAATAACATTTTTCAAGTAAAAAATCTAAGTTTATGGGGAGATAACTCTTGCAATATTGGTGGGAGAGTTATGGATCTTGTCACATAACATGTGGTTAATGAGAAGGAACATGTATTTGAAGTATGGAGTTGATCACTTAAGAAATAAATAACAGTAAAAAATAATGTTTTCTAAGGAAAATGTTAATTTCAAGGGGAGATACTTCTTGCAATATTGGTGCTAGAGTTATGACCCTTGTCATATAATATGTGAATGATGATAAGGAAGACAAATTTGAAGAATGAAGTTGATCCCTTAAGAAATAAAGAAGTAACAGTAAAAATAGAACAATGTATTTATTAAGGAAAATTCTAAGCTCAAGGAGAAATAGATCTGAAAATATTGGTGCTAGAGTTATGCACCTTGTCACATAAGATGTGGATGATGATAAGGAACATATATTTGAAGTTGATACCTCAAGAAATGAAATAGTTATGGTGAAAAATATTTTACTGCACCAAAACTTTAATCTGACATCAAGACGAGGACGCCGACGACTGGCCGAGTAGGACAGCTTTCCATATACTTCGTATATTCGAGCTAAAAACGACAATTTTTAATGATGTTCTAAAGCCAATCATTGTTGTTTTAAGTTATTTAAAGAATGTATAAAAAGAAAAAAATCACTTTGAGAAAACTCTTTTTATTTAACCATCATTGTGAAGTTGGCGGCCTGGCGGCCCGGCGGTCTAGCAGCCTTACATTTTTAATGTCAAAGAAATTAAAACGAAATTAAAACGACTCTTTATTAAGTTTTAAAGACATATTTTATCATCTAAATACGCGCCTACACGTTGGTAAAAAAATGACATTTTGAAAAGTCCCCCAAAATATATTAATTGAACACATCAATCACTTATTTGATATAAATAACTCAGTTACGGATAAAATTCGTGTTTGTGTGTTTTAATTTTTAATTAACTTCTTTCGTTGCTGATTTCCAAAAATAGATTACCGAACCCTTGTTCGTGTGTATGTTTTTTACATCTTTACGGGTCAACATTGTTGGATTATCTAGTGTTTTGAGCTTATTTTCGGTCATTTTCTTTATCGATATGTTAGATGTTTGATATGCTCGAAACAAACGGCTAATGCAAAGACTGCATCAAATGACCTTTTGATTTTTTTTTCAATGATAGTTCATATTAACAAAAATAGTTCAAAATTTTAACACTTTCGTTCAATTTCCTGAAAATGGCGTCCTCATATGGAAGTATACCATCATATGTTTTACCGGGAACCAACATACAAGTATCTTTCTAACCAATCCACATTTTAGTGATATATTTAGCTCAGTGTCAAAACCATTTCTATCGTATTATTCTTTTGTCGTGATGGGCAATTATTGATAATATAAGATAATCAGGTATTTCTATTTCTAATGGGAAAGGAACTAAGACAATAACAAAATCTACTCTCTGAAATGGCGTTTATTTTTATGATCTACCGTCTATATAGCACATTTAAGTAAGAAACTTCCACGGCGAAACGTAACGCCAATTAACATACTACATGTATCAATTGTTTTGTGATTAACAATAACAACCATAGAAATTCAGTTTTTAAGTATATCTTCATTGCATCATTATATGTTATTATATATGTGATATAAAAATAATAATGTGATATAAAATTAATTTCTGATATGGTGAACTGTATTCAAAGATAAAAAGCAACAACAAAAACATATTTGTGTCATTATATGTGTGTTTATTGCGTAAATCAATGAAAAAAGGTGAGCAGTTAAAACCGAAATGTATGCATTCAAAATACAGGTGCAAGGATAAGTTTGTATTCTATTATATAACTTTTGTAAACAAACACAGTAGTGATGACATGAAAATTAATATATATAGAGAAAAATAAAGTGTCTTTGAACATATCAATTATACATATATATGCCAATTCTGTAGAAAAATCTGCCCAGGCTTTATACTTCACATTCTGTAATAAATAAAACAGCAATACATGAGATCTTACAAGATTTTCATGAAAAATGTGGATTTTACACAATTTTGTATACTAGTATTTTACGTTCTTCTCGTTTTAAGTATTTTTCAATTTTGTTATGATGGTATAGAATGTCAGCTTTAGTTTTCGGATTTTAAGACAATTTAAAGAAAAAAATTCTACATATGTAACATATAAGCAACATTTTACCCCTTCTTTCATTGAATATTTATTAACTGTGCAGCGTGGCAGACAAGGTTTAAAAAGATCCTGTATGTTGTGATCAAAGTGGTAAACAATACTAAGTGAAATTACATGTCGTGGCAGACAAGGTTTAAAAAGATCCTGTATGTTGTGATCAAAGTGGTAAACAATACTAAGTGAAATTACATGTATATATATGTACATAATTATGCAAATAAAACAATTTTCAAACATAGAAGAATATGTAAAATATGTCCTTCAAATATTTGTGCATATTATATGTAATCATTAAAATATATGCATTCATTTCCTATTGTAAAATTTGACTTAAACTTAATAGAAAATATTTTTATTACCTCCCTTTGTTTACATGAAATGTTAAATTCGGTAATATCTTTATAAATAATGCTTTTTGGAACCTACAATATTGATAAATCTTAATTTGAGCATCATATTTATGATTTAAAACCATAAAAATGGGTTAAAACTTGTTTAAGCGTTTAATCGCTCAATCATCGATTCGTAAGTTAGAATCAACCCTATACATTGAATTACTTGTAAGTACCCGAGAGCTATTGTACAAGCTGCCAGATTTCGTCATAACCGAGTTTTAATAAGTCTATCTAATGCAAATTCAAACTTTTTTTATTGTATATTTACTTACTTTCATCATAAACGGTACAGTTGTTTATCGAGAAAAAGGAAAAAAGATACTGAATCTAGGTTAACTACATGTACCCTCATCTCATGAAATTAGGTAGATGTACAGTTCGTTATTTGTATACCATTTGACGAAAATGTAAATAAAAATGTGTTGCAAATAAAGCAAGAAATTTAGAATGGGTCCCGAAGTGTCAATCTGATGTATGTGAAATTAATGGTTTTATGTACATGATCATGTAACATGTGTTGTTGTTTTTTGGGTTTTTTTATTGAGGACTCGCAAAATAAATCCTGCCATTCCTCAGTAAATCATGCGTCTTTTTAAAATCATACAAGACTCGACTTCACAGTTTAATAATGTATGATGCTGATACAATGCAAAGGAGGTGTTTTATCGGATGAACTGTCCCATATCGTGATATAGAAATGCAAAGGTCCTTAACAAAAAGGTAGGAGCTCAAGTTCATCTATGTATTAAAGTAAAAAACAACAACAAAAACCCAGACATTTTACAGCGCGATATATAAAATCTAGATAACATATGTAAAACATGCCTGTAATTATGTGATCTTTGGTACAAGCAAGTAGGTGTAATACTTTTATTACCATTCAGCTATATACTTACCATTTCCTAGAAAAACATATCTCATTTCTGGGTCTGAAAAATCACTGTCATAGATGTTCTTCAGATCGGCTGAGATGAGGTCCCAGGGTAGAGACGTCAGGTCAACAACATGGTTCTCATCTTCACCTGTTATTAAACCATATAATTCTATTGTTGATACAAAACAGGTTCATGAATACAACTTATGAAAATATTCGACTTTGTCTCAATATATTTGAAAATGTATGTATAGAGAGAAGGGGGTACCCGAAATAAAAATGCTACGAACTGAGACCGTTATATGTTATCAGGAAGAAATGGCAGTGTTGAGTAAGGTAAAATATTTTGTTTCAATTACATTGTATAAATCGATTGACAATAAAATAAAAAAAAATTCAATTATTTCATTCTTATATTTCATTTCAACGTATTTTGACCTACAAGAATACAACAAATCTATAGGCCACCCTTTGTTTGTTTGACTTAGATCGACGTCGACGTTTTGATTTCAAACTTCCTTGAGGAAAACGCATTAAAATTCTAAAAAAGTACAGTACAGTCTGTTTATAGAACTTAATAATACTGTTTCTGTCAACAGCAGATGTTGTCCAGTAGAGCTGAAATAGCTGTGTAAGTAGTAAAACTATCTCAAACTTAAAAAACAACAATTATTAAATATATATAAACATACAAAAATGCATGTACCACAAACATACCAGACTCCGTTGATAGGTTAGACTCAGAACTGGAATCATTGTCACGTCGTTCTATAATTGAAGAATTATGACTAAATATGATATTTCATGCAGTGTGCATCATTGACATTTTCTTTAGTTGAAAATACTGATATGTCAAAAATTTTATATTGAACATATGTCATTTTAATGTTTCAAAATGTTATGCTCATTAAATCTTTACTTTTAATAAACGTAATTCAACATTGTCAATTTCATTTTATGGTTTTATTTGCAGTTACTATGGTAAAGCATGATTTTTCTAAGACAATCTCACCATATTGAACTTACTTAAAGAATTAATAATAACTAAATTAAATTGGCAACATTTGTCAAAGAAAATACATTGCAACATTTTATATGCATCTCAATTAGAAATTATACTTTTATTTTTTTGTTTATTTTTTTTTTTTTTTAATTTTTGTTTATTTTTCATTTTTTCTTCTTTTTTTTTTTTTTTTATCATTTCTTTTTAAAAAGTTTTTCTTTTTTTTTTTGTTATTTTTTTTTTTTTTTTTATGTTTTTTTTTTTTTTTTTTTTATTTTTTTTTCTACTTTATTTTCTTTTTAAATACGTCTTTTTTTTTTTCTCTTTTTTTTTTACATTCGGTAAAACGTCACCATCACCTCGGTTAAGTAACTGTTACTTATTTTTGAAACACTACAATTCATGTTTTGGTATTTGGTAAGAAAGTCACGAAGAAAAAGGATTGGAAACTTTCGGACTATCAATCGATAGATGGATATTATCATGCACTCACCGATCAATCGGCGTCCCTTCACGTCAAGGTCAATGTAACGCCCTCCCTCGCATTGGTGTTCGTCTATTCTTTTGATGCAAAGGTCCCTCCAAAAGTACTGATTTATATTTTGACTGTATATCGTCTCGTCTGATGTATCATTTACTAAGGAAAAGAAAATACAGATTATTACAGAACTTCAATCCTCAAATTTATATGGTAAGTTATTATAATTCTCAAACCTAAGCACAGTCTCTGCACGAACGTTCATCAGTCATAAGGACAGGTGCCTTACATGAAAAGATTTATATCAAGGCAGCAATCTGACTTAAGTTCAGATCTACTTATTTTATTATGTACCGAGAAAGCTATTTTTGTATTTTCTTATCGCAAGATCAGTAAATACATAGCTAACATCCACGGTCTAACACAAAATTTCCTAACAGATCTAACAACGCAAAGTAGTTCTCACCCAAAACTGCTTAAAACCCAGCAATTTAAAAGACAGAATAATTTTTAATGTAGGCATTTAACGAATTACAGTGCATTGAAAGTTCATATTAGTCAATAGAAATATGAGGTTACAATCACAAATTTCGCGGATGAATATCATTTTAATAAATGAAAAATGCTATTTTTAGCTATGTCGATTACTGAATACTCCAGGGCGTAGTATACAAATAAATCTGACTGCCGAGTAGTGGAATATATACATGTCGGACTGTTTTGGCGCGAAAGATTTTCGCTAAATTATTTTTATCAGTGTTAAACAGGTTTATCGTCAACAAAAATATCTCGAAATTGATAAGGATTACAAACACGAAATGGAAATTCTCCATTTAGAATTACAATGTATTTGTTTTTATTCAGGCTACATATTACGTATTACTTCACCGTGGTGCAGGGGTATCGCGCTCGTATGTCGCGCTCGTTTAGGGTGTGAGAGGCCTAAGGTTCAAATCCTAGTCGAGGCAACTTTTTTTTTGAAGTGTTTTTTTTTTAAGGAAGTAGCCACGGTATGCAAGGATAAAGTGTGGCTGTCATAAAAAATGATTTTTGATGCAACTCTAGTCATGCAAAATTCCATATGTATCAATCTCAAACTGTTATAGAAAAAAATCTTAACGCAGTCGCTGCGTAAAATGAATTATAGTATATAAAAATAAACCTATATAGGAAAATACATACAGATAGTCAGCAAAGATCAGAAAATACCACAGAGCTTGCAGCCCTTTGATTAGCCATGCAATCAAACCGGTTTTAACATAGGCATTAGAAGAAGTATTAAAATACCGTTATCCGTGGAAGTTAAACAAATTGTTGATTTTGTTAGAAAAAAAAATGTTAAAAGTAATTTTTAACAAATTAACTTGAAATAATAGAGCCAATTTTTAATGGGCAAGATTGTTTTGCCAGTTTACCTGTCTGCCATGTGTGTTCTCGAAATCGTGAAAATTACCTACTTAATAGGCCTATTGTTTTTCCCAGGGTTAAAATTAGAAACAACATCGCTTTCAAAATTATGAAAGCTCACGTGAAAGGTCACCAGAAATGATTTCGTATTTAATCACGGTTAGATCTTGATTGCTATATATAAAATAGTTAAATCCAGACCAATTGTCCTTGTAGCGCAAGTTGACATAGCCCCCGCTATGTTTACGCATATACAATGTGGCCATACCACGTGACTTTTTGGGTACGGAGCACGCCGATTTTTCACCCGATTCAAGTATGTTTTTTATTGATAACTTACTTATTACTCAACCGATTTTGATCAGATAAGGCGCAGAGTACCCGTAATTATATCAGTTTTCCACGGTATATCAAAATTCTGAAAACCCCTGCATGGTTTTTGGGAACATTCGAGTACAGTTTTCTTCTCATAGCCGGGGCCGAGGGGAACGGTACACACTCATTTGTCATAACAAGCGATTTCTGGCAAATCATATGTTTTTTGTAACTATTTCATAGAAAAATGCATGTTAAATCTGATACGTTTACTATGTCCAATGTTTCGAGTGAATGCAGTGATGTTTTAGCATATTTTCATAAAGTTATGTTGAAATGGTACGGAGCACACTGTTATTTCAAAAGATATTTTACTGTTACCCACACAACTATGATAAAAACATTAACTTGTAACGCCTCGGTAAAATTGACCTTTCTCTGGTTCACTTTTATATGTTTTATCACCCTAAAAGGCAATACAATTTTATGTTATGATATTGTAAACTGTGTGTATGTGTGTGTGCATGCGTGCGTGCGTGTGCGTGTGCGTGACATTACAAACATACAAACTTACAAACATTGCTCTCTTTGAACAAAGTCTCCATTTGAAACAGGCGATTCATATCTAAGTCGACATTTGCCATATGTACTGGGTGCCCCAATCTCTCTGCTGTATATATTAAACCAAACAGATTCTGATAAAATCTACAAAATAATTAAAACTGCATGAGTATTGCATGAGTATTGCAAGATTAAATAAATAAATTGTATTATCTAACGCGCATTAAAAGCGGGTGTTTTCAGCCCTTAACAATTAATATATAATAATTGAGCAATCAACAATTAAGAGCCCTGTCAGACTTTTGGCTGATTTGGCTTTATACTGGTTGCAAAGACTGAATCACAGAAAGTTAAGGGCTTCTTTTTTCATTTTTTTACTAATGTCTGTGACAGACAAGAGAATCGGTTACCATTGTTACAAGGCATAATATCTACGTTATCTACACATGTAACAGATTTATCAAATTGAACATTCTAAGTTTTTCAACCCAATCTGGTCGAAAAAATATACCGGGGAGTATCACCGAAACGTGTGGTCTGCTTTCCGCGATGTACACTTGTCAGAGAATATATTTTTCCAGTCTGACATCCATGTAGTCTGGTCAGATTATATTTGCCGACAGCTAGCTCTGTTGTATTATCAACGTATTATCAT